>NC_060024.1:12698973-13007598 GCF_021134715.1 Daphnia pulex | reverse complement strand
ACGAAAAAGTACGCCAACCTGACAATGGGAACGAGCACTGCTCTTTCGAGCCCAAAGTAGGCAGGAAAGATATCAAGGATTGCATTCGCGAAAGAGGTTGCGAACGCTACTTTCTCAAGTCTTTTGTGTGTGCCTGAATCAAACGACTGTTTGTTAACTCAATGCTTATTTTATCTTTTTAGTGTGTTCACGTTGCTGTTTAGAGTTTAAGTGTGAAAGTAGAGCATGCATACCTGTAGCTATACGTCTAATAAAAATTATCCTGGTAATTTTGAATGTGGAGGCAAAATTGAATGTTTAAAAATGGCGCGCATTCAAAATGCGATAGAATTTCTCGTCCTCGAGCTGTTGCCAGGCAAGGCGCTGTTGCGTACCACAAGTGCTTGTGCTACTTTAGCGGACTTTTCTAGTCAACCGATTTAAATTTAAAATTATTCCGTAACCACAAAAAAAAAGTAAATGTACGTAATCATCAGACACATTTGTCAACAAGATGATGATGATTATTTTTAAAACTTACTGGAGGTGATAACTGGGGGGCTTAGAAAACTCGTCCTCATCTGATTAGACCCCTGCAGGTCACATGTGATTTTTAGTTTCCTTTATCTATGACGAGTATTGTTGTCCTGATGGCAAACTTAAAGGGATTATTTGACTGAATTCTCTATCTCATCTCAAACAAAAATGCTCTCGAATCTTTTATTTATACAAATACGGGATTAATATGTGGTTCGATTCGGTTGACGTGACTATATCAACTGTTTAGACTGCACGACGCAAATCCTGATATTTCAATGTTTGGTTTAGAATTGATTTTATCAGCATGGGGGAAATAAATAATGGTAAAATCCAGTCAGTCATTGATACTTAGGTAGGTTTACCCAGCAACCATGATTCAGCATTTTAAATCTGCTGGACTAAAATGGTATAGAAAAACGACAAATGTTAACGTGAAGACAAGTTGGAACAATAATAATAAAGGCAAAAGAAACTTGACGTGCGTGCAAGAGCGAGAGATCTCAGCTTTTGACAGAACTAAATGAAATTGTGTTTCATCCCATTTCTCACGATAGCAAAAATGTAATTTGAATTTCCAAATGTGCTGAATAAATAATGATAAAAAAAAATTGGGGAAAAAGAAGGCGGGAAATTTAATTTCAAATGCCTTCTGGCTCCGATGTCTTGTCGTTGACATGAATGGGCGGTCGTTTCGTGTCATCTTTTGATTCCGCGGCATTCTGTCTCTGCTGTAGAGTTCACGATGATTTTTTCTCACGGGATGACCAGTTCACCGTCTTCATCTTCTCTCTTGGAAAAATGCAGATGAAACGAGTTAATTTGTATCGAAGAAGAAGTGCTGGAGGCTGCGTGATCAAATAGCATGTTCCCTTCGTAGTTGCATACGAATGCGCTTGCACGCTAACACGTCAAAGTGCATAGCAATTACGTCGGTAGCACAACTGCCCATCATCAAGAGTGACAGAAATCAATCGTCCAGAGGCTGTCGAGGATGCAGCAGTCTTTTATCCAGCTTTATCCGAATTCCGTATAAAAAGGAAGAGGCTCCATTGGATTTTCTGCACTCCAACTTGTTCCATTGCCATTGAGCGATATCCTCAAAGTTCTACAGAGAAATTCAACAAAGATGCGCTTGGCAATCGTCGCTCTGTTGCTGTCCTGTTGCTGGTCGGCCGCCGTTCTGGCCGAGCCTGAGCCTTACTATAATTACAACTATCTCAGCCCGACTTACTTCCGCAGCAGTGGCGGATATCCTTATCCGTCGATGGCCGAGCAGGTAATAGGACCGGAAGACGTCGACGGCCGTTTCTTCATCGCCACCGTCACGCTGACCCTCTCCACCGTGACTGCAACCTCGGTGGCAGTAACCGTGACGACCTGCACCACCACAACGGCCGCACTGTTGGCCTGCGTTCCAGGACGACGCCGTCGTGACATTTTCCTGGAAGTCGACAAACCCGGACGTGGACTTTATTACGACGACAACGAGCCGGAAAGCGAAGAAGGCACAGCATTTCTGCCAAAACCTAAAGAGTATGAAATCACAATTCAATCAGGAATAATGTAAACAAAATTATAATTTACCTTTGAAATGGAATGATATAGGATCGAGCATCCAGTGGAACCGGCCCGTGTCGCTCGTCAAATGACGGCCGTTCCGGTTGTGATCGAGCCCGGATTCAATGCGCCCGAGGACGTACGTGGCGGCCGATTCTTGATGGCGTTCGCCACTTCAACCGTCACGGCCACCTCGACTTCCACCTCGACTTCCGTTCTCGTCGCCATTTGCAGTAGCACTTCCGCTTTCCGCACTTGCGGTTAATTTCACGCGTTCTTTTTCGGCTGTAACCCAATTTCTAAAAATGTCGTTGCGGTTGGAATGCAGGACGCTATAATATGGTTTTTCATTTCAATTGAAAGTTAATCAGCAAAATGACATATTAAATTAATATTTATATACTTATTCACATTAACAGATAAATGTAGTTCAATAGATGGAATTGGAAATAAAATACACATGAGATCAAACAATGAAATGTCTAGGGCCTAATAACCTCCTTTGAACAAGTGGAAAGAGACTGGGCCTGGTGAAGATCTTTGTTTTATAAAAATAACTGGCCCAATTTGAATTGAATTTTGCGGTGAAGAAATATGGACGCGACCAAATCAGTCGTCCAATCCGTTTATCTTGCATGATGCTCGTTTGATGCTGTGCACGTGGAAACCAAACAGACGGGGCATTTTTATCTGAAACCAGTTGGTGTAAACAAGCAATCAGTCAAGTCTCTTAGGACAGCCAGACTGCATCCTTAAATAGTCAATTTTAAAAGACTACCACTGGCTATAAGTATAAACAGTCTGAGTCTTGACTAAAATGGAGATAAGTGATGTAGACTACTTAGACCTTATGTAGATATTTGACTATGTGCCGCTTTATAATAATTGATGCAGCGATTTGAATGGGCCACAGACATCCCGGCAACAGTCTCTTATTTTGCCTCGCTAATGCGTCACAAGGTGTTATTATTAATGTATTTTCATAAGATAAAAGTTGAGACGTCTTTTCATTTCGTGCAGACGTCTGATCAAGTTGGATTTACGTACTGTATTGTGAGATAAAATTTAAAAAGCTAACAACATTTTGTTTGAATTTGGATTTGGTCTTCATTCCCCGTCTACCCATAACGATAATAATAGAGATATAATAGAGACGACACTTGTTGTTGTTTTCTTTCTATGTACATTTGGGAGTCGCCGGGAGTCGCCCCCTTTTCCCATCATCTTTATTCCTTGCTGGGTGATAAATTGAAAATGAAAAGGGACGAACGCCATTTGCCAGTCGACGCTTTTGGAAAAGCAAATAACAAGCACAAGCTTTATAGCGATTGGTACGGGAAAATATCGATCTGATCGTACATGTCGGATAATAATCAGCAGATGACAATCAACTATATGACTTAACATTGTGTGAGAAGACTCCATCAGTCGGGGGCCCAGCTTGAGAACTGTCTGATCTTCGTCCAGCCACAATTATTACACTCTTTGAAATATGGAACGGAATCAATTGAAAAATCGAGCCGTTTTCGTCGTTGCTGTCGTTGCTATCATGGCGACATGGGCCATGGGCGGAGTGGACGCAGACTCGCACGGCGCTCCGCTGTCCTCTTGCCAAGACATGGGAGCCATTCACGCCGTTTTCCCGGCCCAGCCAGTGGAGACTTGTCCCTTCGGCATCACTTTTGATCAGGCAAACTAATTTTTATATCTATTAGATTAATAATTAAATCGAAGCTTTGTCAACCTGTTAATTAGACGTCAAAATAAATTGATTTGATCATAACGCAGATGGAGATAACGAATGACGAAAGCCTCACTGTTACTCTGGCAGCCAAGCCAGGCTTTCTAGACACTGAAGTTAAACGCGGCCCTCAAATACCTGGACATTTTACAGGTATTTAGCTGATTTGAATATGAAGCGGAGTTTGAATCGTGTCCTTTTAACTTCATCAACGCGGTTCTCTGATAACAGGTTTCCTCTTGATGGCGTTCGATGCCGACAACAAGACTGCCGGACCGATCGGTTATTTTACGGAAGTCAATCCTGCCAAAGGACAATTCCTGGATTGCTTCGATTTGACAAAGGTCGAACATTAGAAATAATTCTAAATTGCTATTTCAGCTGTCTATAATCTTGTATGCGTGCGCACTTGGTTATGCGTCTATAGAGTGCCGTCACACACGTCAACCCTAATTATAAGCCAACCGTCGAGGTAGTGTGGACACCTCCCGAGGATTGGGAGGGATCTGTCATTTTCAGGTAACAAATATAACATCTCAGCAACTTTAAAATCAACGGAATTACCAACGATAGTTTATACCATCACTGGCACTCATTATACACATTACAGGGGTTCCTTCAGTATGAATATTGCCACGATATGGGCTAAAGTGCCGTCAGACATCGTTCACGTTAGAAAGGCGTCAGAGACAACAACAGAGCAAGAGACAACAACGACTACTACACCGACCACTACTACTACACCGATCACGACTACTACACCGACCACTACTACTACACCGACCACCACTACTACACCGGCCACGACTACTACACCGACTCCGACCACCGTCGTAAGTACATCACCAATAAAAATAAATAAAAAGATTGGTGTTCCCCGCAAAATTTGTTTGAACAATCAGTTCATTCACTTGAAATGAAATCGAATAACACATCACGTTTTTCCCGATTGAATTTCTAGACGGTGCCTACGACGCCAGCCTCGGCCGGACACTTGAGTGGAAGTTGGATGATGACCCTTTTTGCCATCGCCTTGGCATCGACGCCTTTCCTAGTCTAAAGTTAATAGCATTGGCATTTCTCCTGTGCTTCAATCCCCTTATACACACGTTGATTTTCCTGAATGTAGACGTCTTCAATACATGTACACGTTCTTATTCCCCTCTAATATTACCTAAGAAGTTTATGGGGTATATTTTTACCCAAATAGTTTCGCAATTGCTCTCTTGTTTTCGTCTCTATATGGCCCATGTATTTGTATACCGCGGCAGCACCGGGTCGGATAGACTGAAGATAAAATAACCAACCGGGCCGGGACTTGTCAAGTCTGATGTGGAAATGAGCACCGGCGCCAAGCTTGTTGATACAGGCCAACATGTCTGATGTGTCTGTCTTGACAGGCGACTAGCAGTGTCTTCCATTTGATTACTAGTTCAAACAGGACCGGTGTTTTCCACTTGGGGTCGATAACGATTGGCTTTGTACGTCAAGTCTAATCGAGACCTTGAAGACGTGTACCACCTAATCAAAGACGGCAATAACGTGATCAAAAATAAACAAGACCTGCGGGAAAGTGAGTGTCTGGGCGCCTCTGGTTTACAACAACAGCTGTCGGTAAGATAAATAGTCTTTAAAATGAACATTAGGCCACAGTGAGACTTAAAAATAACTGGTGATAGCCTAATTAATCGGGTTATAATTGATAAAACTATATACTAGACAGTAGACACTAGTTCAGGCTTACTGGGCGAGAGTACTGAACGAATCAAATCAAATCAAAAATCTTGGCACGGTCCGAATGACTTCAACACAAAATCGGATTCATTTCGACTTTATATATCTTTCGAGTTGAAAAAACGATCAGTTCAACTCAGATTTTGATAAATCTGAGTGTTTCAACGTGTTGGTAAATGCACGTATAGATGTCGCAATGCTGTCTATACGCACTCAATTATTATCTAACACGGAGAAAGCTAACCATTATCAACACCGCAACCCACATGAGATATAGCAAGACGCCAATCGACTGTGGATTGAACCGCCAGCTGGATCCTTTGGCGGAGTTTTGTTATTTAATCTATTTAGCTGATCGTGATGTTTATTCCTTCTCCATCAAACAATTTAATTTAATTTTAGTTATGTTTTTCTTTTATCAAGAAATATTTTGAATTCAAATTTAAGTCATGGCCAACCAAATATAACGAATCCTAAAAATAGAAATTGTTTTTTTTTGCATAATAAATCCTTAGACTGCGAGGTTGAACAAGACACCGGAAGAAGTAAATTACTTCCGGTATGTAAATGCTGTCGCACTCAATGACTCAGGACCACCACCAAGGTCTCCGAATTGTATTATATCCATCCATTACAAAACCATGGCCATCTACATAGCACCTATCAGTTGCAGATTGATTGTATCGCGCGGAGGCAACTCATTTCGCCCTTAAGCTATATTGCCATTAACAACAACAATAAATTTAATAGCCCCCCAATAACACATGTATACCGGCATCTCATAATGCAGTTTCAAGAACACTCATCAAATTCGACTTCCATGAAAAATGACAATGCGGAAGCGTGAAAGCGTTGTTTAGAATTTCAATTTCACTTGGATTGCGCCATCACCTCGGGCCAATTGCTTGTCGGTGCTGGGAGTGGATGACTAGGCGAGACCGATTTCGCTTTCTCACTGTGCATGAATATGGATTGGCTGCTGGAAAGTGGGTCGCGCGCTGGAATAATTCTTCCGCGTTGAACTATAAAAACCCCGAGCGTTGGCTTGGCAAAACAACGAGTTCTCCTCCATCCTCTGCTGTTGTCGCTTCGACAAGTCGGTGCTCAATCGAATCTATACACTCACCGAAATGTCGGATTCCCAGAAGATTTTCAAGCGCATCTGTCTGACGACTTTGGTTCTTTTCTTGAATCTGAACGGAAACAAAATCGCCGTCCACGGATCTTCGAGTGGCTCACCTGTGCAGGCCTGTGCTGATATGGTGCCCGACCATCACGTCGATGCTCAGACCAGTGCTTCCCCCTTCGTGACGAAACCCTCAGTGGTTGGTATTTTTCACTTTGAATTTCATTTTAAAATTCTTGATTAAATGTTTTGATTTTGCTTTCTAATGAATAGACTTCAGCTGGTAATGATTCCACAATTACATTGACGTTGGCTTCGGTCAGTCCAGGCATCGCATTCAAAGGTGAAAGTTTTATCTGAAATGCGAGAGACATTTTACTTTTTAACACGCGCACATTGAAATTATTTATCTTTTAAAGGTTTTCTTATCATGGGCTTTAACAACGCCAATCATACAGAAGGACCCATTGGATCCTTTTCGTCAATCAGCAATGGACAAATTATTGACTGCCCAGGAGGGTCTCCAAAGGTACAGAAGTATTTAAAAAGGGTCATTAGAAATTTTTCTTTAATGCTCATATATTGTCGACAGAACGCTGCCACTCATAGCAATGGCAACAACAAGACTTCCGTAACTGTGGACTGGACCGCGCCTGCGCAATTCGTCGGAACTGTTTTATTCAAGTATATTAATGGATTCTCACTTGATATTTCGTTTAGCTTATCGGAGTAAAAATAACCTTTGTCCTTATTGATTTTTACACAGGACAACCTATGCTCAAAATGGTGGTATCTTTTGGGTAGCTACTCCGTCGGCCCCCGTCACCTTCGTTTAATTGATATCTGTTGGTTTTATGCAGGAAAAAAAATACAGCTTTCTATAATTTTATAAATGAACAGTAATCTATTGTTTAATTTTCAATTCGTATATTAGTTTCTGATTTTTATTAACACTTACTTACGTCACATCGACGCCTTCTTAGCTCAGTGGTAGAGCGTTGGTCTCGTATTAAAATTAAATCAAGATAAATCAAGATAACCAAAGGTCGAGAGTTCAATCCTCTCAGGAGGCAGACAAAAAAGTACTAAGAGATTCTATAATAGAATAACATCGTTAGCTTCAAACAGCAGTATTGTATTTTGTTTCATTCATATCATAAAATTACAATTGTACCCAAAATCCGGGGTTCTGAATCCGCTTGTAGATACGTTTGTTATCTTTAAAATTTGATGGTAAATAATCTTATACAGCTTGGATCAACATTCAAGCTGTCTTGTTGTTTGTGCACACAATGTAATTGTTGGGAATTTATTGCATCCCAACAGTGATCGACATTATTGCTACTGTTAATTCTGTGTAATTTGTAGGGACCTCAACAGAGGGCCCCGATTTTACCCTCTCTTCCCATTCAATCTATTGTTCCCTACCCTACTCAACCCTAAACCAACTATTGAAATACCAAAATGCTGTATTATACGGCAGTGTGAAATATAAGGACGAACTAGCAACAACAAAGGTGTCATCTCTTATCTCAATCTTGGAAGTTGAACGGTCGACACCGCCAACAAGAGTTCCATTTCCAACATGGTCCTTCGAACCGGAGTTTTCTCCAACCAGTGTTAAGTTAGTTTCGCTCTATCACACTCAAATCTTTCTCTCGTTATCTCCTTTTGCTTAATCATTGCCGCCATTTATCAAAGAAAATTGTGTTTAATTATGGCAGGTCAGTCATTTATTAGAATCTTTTTCTCTCTCTCTGAGTTTAACTTGTTCTCAGGGGTCTAGTAAGCAAATAGATCCCTCTAAACAGTAAATTATTTTTCTTCTCTCTCTTGAATTAAAGCTAAAATATTTCCTCAAAGTTTCTTAAAATTAAAATAGGATTCCTAAATCATTTTTGAAGGGGGATTTCTTTTTTTGTCACGTAAATTATCATCGCCTAAGTTGATTATTCTCTCTTCCCTTTCAACAAATTTTTTTTTTTGGGGGGATATTGCTTTCCAATATCTAAGATTGGGCAAACTTGGGAACTTCCCTACCTCTTTAACGTGTTCACCTCGTGTGAGCCTTAGGTTAAATTCCCTCTCTATCTCTTGATACGCCTCCCGGCATTGTAAAAACGAATCTCAGCTGATTGGGTTCACTGCCCGTTCTTTAAAAATGGGATAACGCGGGAATCTCTTTCCTTTCAAGAATTTTTTTTTGGGGGGGCTTGCTTCCCTACCTCTTAGATTGGGAAAACGCGGGAACTTCTCTAACCCTTCAATGAGTTCGCCTCGTGTGAGCCCCAGGGTGAAAAGACTTAAATAAATTATCGCTCTCTTTGCTATGGCCTTAGACCATTTCCCGAAAACAAATCTCTCTCATTTTTTGAATTAATTTGCATTGTTTGTTATTCAATCATTTGGGTAAATCTCTCTCTGTCTCAGAAGGCACAACGATCTCTCTAAATACGACAGAAAAATATTCTCTTTTTTGGGGGGCTAGGCCGGTTTCCCCTTTAAACTGGAAAAAACGCGGGAAAATTCTCTACCCTTTCAACGCGTTCGCCTCGTGTGCGCCTTAGGGTGATTAAAACTTGAATTTTTTTTCTCTCTCTCTATTTACAAAGGCCTTCCGCCATTTCGAAACAAATCTCGCGCTCTTACGCTCTTGCATTTTTTGTTTGCTTAAAGGGAAATCTTTCTCTTTTTCTGAGAAGGCACAAAGCGCCCTCTGAGCACAAAATTGGGAATTAGAAACCGCCGTCTTGCGGCAAAAACTCTTTAAATTCTCTTTCCTAAAAATTGTTATTATGCCGTTTGTGGGATTGTAAGGAGCTAGAAAATTACCCTAGCTCCAAAATCATTCAGTTTTTGCAGATATCTTCACATAAAGGAATTCAAAGAAAGTGGAAAAGACAGCAGAATTTAATTCGGCACCACGAATCTCCGAAGACCGAGCAGAACAACAAACAAAAAGGCTAATCAACTTAATCAAAACATTAATTTAAACTAATTATCTTCTTTTCGTACTCTCAGCAGCTCCTTAGGAGCCACCTCCAACTCACAATGGCTCCAAATTACGCAAGAACTTTAATTAAAAAGCATATCACCCGTATCATTAACCTCGTCGAAACGTACAAATCAACAGAAATGACGTTGGAAGCGTTTATCGAAGTCGAAAAATTAGAAAAAAAGCTAGATGGATTCTACAAAACTTATGAGATATTCTCAAAAAGGGTCCAGGCTGAAATGTACAAAGAAGGCGAAGACCAAGAAGAGATCAATGCAGACATCGACACCATGTACCAAACAATGGACGATGTTATTGTCGCCAAAATTCACATCTTAAAGAAAAAACGAAGAGAATGGTTAGACAAACTCGAAAAGGAAGCAGATGACGAAGAATGGGAGAAGGACAGAGAAAGAATGCTCCAAATTCTCCAACATCAGGCAGCAACCCAGGCAGCAAACCAGGCAGCAACCCAAGCACAACTCAATCGGGACATAATCAGTCAGGTGATCGCAGCCATCTCAACAGCCTTTTCAGTGCCCGTCGCTCCAGGAGATGTCAACTTATCACCAACAGCTTCTCAGGAGCCAGCTTCTCAAACAAATCCAGTAATAGAGTCAATTCTCAAAACCCTCTCAACATCTCAATTTGCAGCAGTATTAGTGCCAAACCCAACTCCACTAGAAGTGTCGTCGCTTACGACAACAAGCTGTAGTTTTCAAAACACCCCTTCATACCAGTCAAAAGAAAATATCCAGACGGAAGAAAAAGAGACTGGAACGGCCAGTCTCCCTCACCCACCGAAAAAAGGAGACTCACTCTCGGATTCTCCGGATGGGCCAGACGGATATCCCGACAAAAAAAGGTTTGAAAGGAACGAAATAAAAGAAAATAATTCCTTTGTTTCAAAGTTAGAAAACTCAGCAAATCTGGAAGGAGCAGAAAAAATCCCATCATCGAACGCGAAAAGTTGCTACAGCGACCAAAACGTCAAATCAGCCCAGTCAAAAGAAGTCCCGATGGAAAAGGAGCCTGGAACAGCCAGTCTCCAACAACGACCAAAAAAAGGGCTATCAATCTCAGATATTCCGGTCAAATCCAGTGGAAACAAAGACGAAAAAAGGTTTGAAGACGAGCTGAAAGCAACTAACCTCAAATTTGCAAACTTAGATGGTGTAGATGCAGTGGAGTCCAAAAATCTCTTGAGCTCCTCTAGCAACGAAAAAACTGCTTGCACACTCATTATTCAAGAAGCTCCAGCTACTCCGGCAGAAGCTCCTCGTCCTCTCATTATTCTAGAAGCTCCAGCTACTCCGGCAGAAGCTCCTGGTACTCTCAATCTTCAAAAAGCTCCAGCCAATCCGGCAGAAGCTCCTCACTCTCTTAGTCATCAAGAAACTCCTACTTATCAAGCAGAAGTTCCTGACACATTCAATTGTCTAAAAACTAAAGATTCAATTATTAGGATTCCGCCAGCCGGCTCCAAAGAAAAGGATATTCCTACCTTTCTTTTTTTCCCCTCGGGAAGGCCAGCTGCATCGCTGGAAACACTTAACTCTTTTCCGAGTCAACTTAAACAAACCAACTTCTCTTCTTCTGGAAATTTATCATCGTCGCCAGAAATCCAGGAAGCTTCGAAAGAAAATCCTCAAGAAGCCGCTGCATTTGTCAATTCAACAAACGTAGAAAGCAACCAAGAAATCATTCCGAAGTTCAGATCGCCGTGCAGTCAAGCAGCAATTCTTCCGGAATTGGCCAATCAACAAAACTCAATGAAACGGAAGCGCTTGGAGCCAGTAAAACCAGCTCCTAAACGCATCTCAAGGTTACCAAGTATAGAAGAACATCTCATCAACCAGTTGCTGTTCTCTTATTCGTTAACCCAGGTACCAAACAAAATCGTTTCACATCTTCTAAAAAATATTCTTGTGTTAAAGGACATTGAAGAAGATTCCAACACACACCAATCGGTATGGGATCCTGGTGGCAAACTTCCAAAGAGTCAGCCAACTCTCAATCGGAATCAAATGGAATGGACAATTAACTGAATCCGTAGCCAGTCAACGAAACAGCTCCTCGTAATCCAGGCCATCCGGCCATCCTTCTTCAACCGCATTCTCAGATCTCTAATCCAACGGATATCAAGTCGATCAGGATGTCGAGCCAATTGAACGGGCTCTACTGGGGAGTGTGTTGGGAATTTATTGCATCCCAACAGTGATCGACATTATTGCTACTGTTAATTCTGTGTAATTTGTAGGGACCTCAACAGAGGGCCCCGATTTTACCCTCTCTTCCCATTCAATCTATTGTTCCCTACCCTACTCAACCCTAAACCAACTATTGAAATACCAAAATGCTGTATTATACGGCAGTGTGAAATATAAGGACGAACTAGCAACAACAAAGGTGTCATCTCTTATCTCAATCTTGGAAGTTGAACGGTCGACACCGCCAACAAGAGTTCCATTTCCAACAGTAATGTCCAGGCACGAACTGGCCGATAAAGCGTTCTGCTGGCCTCAATGCTGGCCTCAATGACATAGGGAACCTATTTTCATGTGGTTCAAAGTGTGACACACACAGAGTATTTATTTGATCCGTCACATGGGAAATTCAAACAGACGTAAGTTGACGCCTTAATCAGAGATAGACCGTGTACTAAATCTTAGCCTGCGCGTCATTAGCCTCTATAAAAGACCATTCCAGCTGTCTATCCTCTACTCCCTCTTCCAGCCTTTCAACTTGATTGTTCTCCATCGAAACTATCTGCTTCAAACATGTTCAAGTACGTTTGCTTGTCGCTGAGTCTTTTCCTGGCCCTGAACGGTAACCTCGTTCAAGGAACACCCACCGGCGCTCCTCTTGTTGCCTGCGCAGACATGACACCGCAACACGGTGTCGAAGCCCAGACCAGCGCCTCTCCCTTTGGCACTACACCTTCATCGGTTCGTATTTTCATTTATGACGCCATTCGTCATTCTGTTGCAATTGATTTGATATAATTATAATCCTATTATGCTGACTTCCATTGTTATACTTCCAAGCTAAAGAAAATGTCTTGTCTTTCTATAATTTCCCTGTTGGCGGACAGACTTCAATTGCTCAAGGCTCTACCATTACTTTGACGCTGACCGGCTCAGGTCCATTCAAAGGTTTCCTTGTTATTGCCTTCGACAACGCCAACCAAGCAGCAGGACCCATCGGCGCCTTCTCAGCCGTTAGCTCCGGCCAAACCCTCGATTGCCGAACTGGAGCCACACCCATGGTAAGAACCGAGAATTCTTTTTGTAAACCATAATCAAAATGACTCAAATTCGATTGATGGTTTTGAAAACATTTGCGGTGACTGATAATGCGCGTTTCAAACAGAACGCTGCAACTCACATCGACAATCTTGACAAGACTACCGTGACTATGGACTGGACCGCACCTGCCGGATTCGTCGGAACCGTTTTGATCAAGTATAATAAGATTTTTCTAATCCATTCGCGTTATTGTTCTTGGTGTAACACAGTATATTTGCTTTTATTTGCAGGACCTCCTTTGTGCAAGACGTTGCCACTTTCTGGGTCGCTACTGAATCGGCCCTGATTACTGTCGCCTAAATACGTACAGTTATTTAGTTGTCGGTGTCAAAGTTTGAAAGTGCCCTTGAGAGAAAATAAATTCCATTTTTAAAGCTGAACACTCTCATATTTCTTTCATGTGAAAAGATGCGATATTTTTATGGGTTAATTACCAAACACGTATTAATCGTTTAGTTATCAAACCAGATCATCGATCCATCACTATCTGGTTGCAACTTGTTGTATTAAACTCTGTATTAAAATCAATTAACATAGTCATATTTTTTTTACTTTAGTTTTGTTGGGGTGGTTATTATCAGTATAAATTTACTATATTGTAATCTAACGTTTCTTTTTTCGTAAAACATTTTTCTCCCATGGCAACATCCCATGCGCATTGAATTATATTTTTCATAGTCGTCCTTGTGTGATAAATGCCCAATAATTCGTTTGGATTCTACCTGATGCTGGAGCTTTGCATTGCAATGTTCGAGACAGTCGCTTTTGCTCCCGCTTTTGCTATAGCAACTAGAACTACCAGCTACCAGCATATTTTCGTGTAAGAAAAAAATTTCAAAACAAAATATGGTTAGAGGTGTAACGCATTAATTATTTGCACCAAAAGAATACGTTGTTTGAGTGATTGGGACGTAGATTACCATATTGACTTTAGGAGGCAAGTAGATAACGCGCCATTAATTCACAGCTATATTATTAGCATGAGAGCTGCAAATAGAATGGGACTTTGTAACGTTCTCTTCTCTATTATTAGACGATAACGATATATCCATTAGCAGAAAACTAAGCAAGTAAGCATGACAAAACAAATTCTTCACAAAAACTTAGCTTGCTGCTACATCCCTGCACATTTTCTTTTTCTCTTATTAAAATCAGACATCCGGGTTGATTAGTGATTCAAGCATCAGGCTGTCAATATATGATAAAATTTGTAACATTCTTTGTTTTCTTTCTCCTTCGGTTTCTTTTACTTTCAGGCGCCGTCAACCTTTCTAAAATTTGCAACGCTGCTTACTACCACTTTTCACGGAAGTTCGTCTGCACTGCTAGGATCGCTGACACTGAGATCAGCTGAGATCGTGAGATGAGTTGAGAGAAAGAGAGCAGCCATCCATCCAGCACCTTCCTCGTCGTTGAGACTTCATGGTTGAGGTTGCATAGCACAGCGCTGTACAAATGTTAAAGCAATTTTATTCATAGTTTGATTGTAATGGGCATTTGCCAAACTAGTGCGTTCGTGCGAAATTTTAAATGTCTATTTCCCAATCGTAGTACCTTGTGTTATTTATGGGGTGTCGTCCCAACACGTGGTTGGAACAAAGGAGTAATATTGAAAAGCCCAGGATGCCCAGATTACGCCGGTAGAAGAAGTGTGGATGGATGGATTATTTCACCGATTATTTCGCCTGTCTTGGATTTTCAATCTCTGTGCTAAAAGAAGAGGCCTGGAGTGTTTCACAGTCTGCATTAGCTTGTCAGTCAGTCAGCGTATGCTGAAAAAGGAATGGTTGACGTCAGAAAATGTGCTTCTACATGTCTATGCCAAGGCAATGTTATACTGTCACCGAGTTCCAAAACAGCAAGCCTTGGAAATGCAGTGTAATACCCCCACCTGAAGAAGAATCCAGTTGTGAAAAACAAGTAAGGATTGCGAGAATTCATGTACACTTATAACTTTCTAATTATTCTTTTATGTCATGATTATGGAATTCGTTCCGCCTCTATAACCGATAATTGCGGTCGGATGGCCCCATTTCCTTCTCAGTCAGCGAAAACAAGTGGCTAACACTCCCACCTTTACCTAAATCTCTTTCGGGCATGAGAGGAGGTTCTCTACGTAAGAAAAAACAAACAATTTAAATTCGCCGAAAATATCAACTGTCATTTTTAAATAGGTGGAATGTTGTATGCCGTTGGTGGACGAGAAAATAGTTCCGACGCGTTGGGTCATAGTGGCTATGTAAACGCTTACGATCCTGTTACGAGCACTTGGCATTCGGCCATTCGCGTGCCAATTTACTTCAAACAGGGGCTGGTTTAGCAGTCATGGACGGCTATCTTTAAGGCCTTGGAGGAGCTTCTGCCAAAATGAATTTGGACATTGTCGAACGCTATAATCCTGAAAGAGATTCATAGGAACTGGTTGCAGCTATGAAAATAGCTCGTGTCGGAGTACCACCAGCTGTTGAAAGCCGGAGAGCAAGGTGGTCCTTCCCCATTTTGTATTTAAGTAGTTAACATATCCTTAGTAAATACTCTTGCTAACTTGGTACGTCTTTTAGCTGTCATAAAAATTATAAATCCTTGGCGAGCTCTAGAGGAATGAAGTCTTAGACATTTATTTTTCGGCAAGCGGAGCATCTGCGATTGGTACTGTCTTTTACAGATCTTTAGAAACGCAAGTTGTTCTTGATGTGGAAGACAATACCAACGATTAGTCAAGTAACAGGTGAAGACTCATTCACTCACATTTGTGTTTCACAAACTCACGTTCCGTTTCACTTTGCTTCTTATTTGATTTAATAGCTCCTAACTATCTATCTGTATCTATTGAGATCTTGGGGTGTGCTCTTTTGTTTACTATTTCAAATTGGGTGTTAAACTGGCTGTCAACAACCAAAGAAAGTACTTTCCTCAAAAAGGGAACTCTTTCTACGTAGGTCTGTGTTCCAACAAGGGCAAAGAGAAAAAAAGATCAAACACCCGACAATTTCATCTGAATCGTCAGAGTTACGAAAATCAGAGTTACTGTACGTTAACTTAAGAAATCTATGTTGAAGCTAGCGAAGCACATATAGCCCCTTCTTCGATTCGTTCAATAGCTTAAAAAAGTGCCGTTTGTTTATATTGCAGGTTTGGAAGGGTAAACCGGAAAAATTGGAAACACAAGAAAAACCGGAAAATTCAGAATTAACGGTAATTTGAACTCAATTTTCTAATTTCTTACAAGGTAATCCCGAATTCCCCACACAAAAATTAAATTGATTTCGGTATTAATTATCTCTTAAGGCTATTTCAATTATGCCTAAGTCAATGGAGGATAACAATTTCATTTAATTCCGATCGGACGTTTCCCTGCCGATGCACCAACAATATCTACCGAGCGGACCAGATGGCGAGGTCTTCGTTTAAAGACTGCTTGTAACGTAACGTATATCAAAACAGCAAGTTTATTCTTTTAAAATAAAGACAGAAGAGCATTATTTTTTGTAGTAACGTGCCCGCAGGTGAATGGTTATACCCCTTCTTTAGGTAAGATCGCGTCACGCAACCTTTTCTTTCCTATTATCTTTTGTTAAATTATATTTTTATGTGTGCTATTCAAACAACTGCTGGTGTGTTACCACCTTCAAAACCGGGCGTCTGTTTTACTTTGAATTAATAGTCAGTTTGGCGTATAGCAACAAGATTTTGTGATGTTGACGGTACATTTCCTCCTTCCCGTGTGTTCACCAGTTCATTCTCGTTCCCTGAGTGTTTATGGCAAGGAGATCTATTTGTGAGGTTGCTGAACTGCTGAACTTGAAATGAACCATCCCCAAGCAGGCTATCTAGGAACATTATCGTGACAGGGGCGTTTTTGAAATCGCCCGAGGGCTACTAATTATCAATAGTTTTTCCCAATATCACGGCGATGACCCGCTCCGTAGCATCCCAAAACCATTTTCTTCTCATTTGGAAACCTGTCTGTTACTGTGCTGATTCACGTTTGAACTGGTAGTAGTACCGTTAACAATATTCGCCATTACTTAAGTCGACAGTTTGTTCCATTTCGTTCTTAGTTTACTGGTGGTCAGTCGCCAGAATGCGTTTCACTGCGTTCGTCGT
This sequence comes from Daphnia pulex, assembly GCF_021134715.1. Lineage (NCBI taxonomy): Eukaryota > Metazoa > Arthropoda > Branchiopoda > Diplostraca > Daphniidae > Daphnia > Daphnia pulex. The sequence goes on along the minus strand of NC_060024.1, from coordinate 12,990,511 downwards.
CATTTGCTGCTGTGCCAGTTTTAATTATGCCCGTGATCTCAAGACAGACCAACTGTAAGTCGATTTTGATTTAATAACGAGTAGTTTAAGTTGGACGGTATTTTTGTTCTAGGACTGGTGAGTATGCGGTGCTACGGTCGAAAAGGTCAATCGTGGAAGACGAAGCCCTTGCTAGGGAGTTCCTGTCAGCCCACAATGTAAAATCTTCCGAAATGTGTTACAATACTAACGTTGCGGAGTGGAGATTCGCTTCGGACATCACCGACGAGAACGAACGACTCAAAGTATTTCTTCATTTCGCTAATGAATCCCGACTTTACGTAATACTTTTCTATTGATGCCGCAGTTGGAGCAAAGTTTAGTTGCCGCTCGTTTTGAGAAAGAAGCTTGGAAGAATATCACCAGTTTCAATTGGAAACCGTTCACTGACCCCGATTTGAAACGCAAATTTAAACTCTTATCCGTTTTGGGCCCTTCTGCCCTCCCAGAGGGTAAACTAACGCAGGTAAAATTGGCTCTTCAAAACAAATTTTATTTATTGATTGGAGGTCATCGTTTTGGTTTCACTAGTACCGCAAAACAATTGACGCCATGGAGAAGATTTACAGCACGGCCAAAATCTGTTCCTTCACTAATCCGGGCGATTGCGGAATGAATCTCGATCCTGGTATCTAGACATAGGTTAAGTAAGTAGAGCACAGCGATTAAAAACTTCCCCCTTTGCCATTTTTTAGAAATTACGGAGAAAATGAGCAAAAGTCGTAACTTTGACGAGTTGAAACATGTTTGGCAGCAGTGGCACGAACAGAGTGGCGGTAAAATGCGGGATCATTACGAAAAATTCGTCGAACTCAGCAACGAAGCCGCTCGAATGAATAGTACATATGTTCAAATGTTATTTGTTATTGTCGCCAATGCTTTATACTTTTTGCTTACAGATTTCAGCGACACGGGAGCTTATTGGCTACGGAATTACGAGTCGGACACATTCAAGGAAGATATCGAGGGACTGTGGCAGACCATCAGACCGTTTTACCTTCAACTTCACGCCTACGTCCGGGCCAAACTCCGAGCTCATTACGGAGAAGACAAGGTCCCCAAAAATCAACCCATACCCGCACATCTTCTGGGCAATATGTGGGCCCAATCCTGGGGGAATATCGACGACTTGGTTACGCCATATCCAGGGAAAACTTCCATCGATGTCACTCCTGAGATGTTGAAGCAAGTAAGGGTCCTCGTTGAATATTCAAGAGAAAGCAAAGCTACAAAACGTTGTTTTTCACTTAGGGTTACACCCCAAAGAAAATGTTTGAAATGTCGGAAGAATTCTTCACCTCGATGGGTTTGCTGCCGACTCCGCCCGAATTTTGGAGCGGATCCATCATCGAGAAACTGGTGGGTAAGGAAATGGTGTGTCACGCTTCTGCTTGGGACTTTTGCAACGGCAAGGATTTCAGGATCAAGCAATGCACCAAGGTCACCATGGAAGACTTTATTGTCGTCCATCACGAAATGGGACACATCCAGTACTTTTTACAGTACAAAAATCTTCCGCTAGTCTACAGGGACGGAGCCAATTCTGGTAAATTTTCTCATTTTCATAGATTTTTGAATTTTTAAAATACAACTTATTATTTGACAGGTTTTCACGAAGCTGTAGGCGATTCTCTAGCCCTCTCTGTCCAGACCACCAAACAGTAAGGTTTGATCCCATTGTCCCAAGACGAATAAATGATTAACCTTCGTTTCTTTCAGTCTTAAGGAAATCGGATTATTAGACAAATCAACACCCCAAGATCACGAAGCGACCATCAATTACCTATTGTCGACAGCTTTGGAAAAAATCGCCTTTTTCCCATTTGCGTACATCATGGACAAGTGGCGCTGGGATGTGTTTGACGGGTCCGTTAAATCGACCGATTACAATGGTCATTGGTGGAAGCTTCGGTTAGTTTATTTTTTTATTTTTTTTTTGTAATTGCTTTTAAATCTCCTCTTTAATAAAGTGAGAAGTACCAAGGCATCAGATCGCCAGTAACAAGATCCGAAAATGATTTCGATCCCGGAGCAAAGTATCATATTGCAGCCAACGTCGAGTACATTAGGTATTGTGTTAATTTCAGCAATTTTCTATTAAGAAGACTAGGGTTCTAGTAATTAGTTTTGTTTTAAATCCTTGAGTGCAGGTATTTTGTGAGCTTCGTTATCCAGTTCCAGTTTTACAAATCCCTGTGCATGACAGCCGGACAATATGATCCGCACAATCCATCCCAACCACTTCACGAGTGCGACTTCTACAGGAACAAAGAAGCAGGAGCCAAATTAGGGTACATTTTTCTCTTCCCTTCTAACTGATTCTCAATATTACCTCTTCTGCTCAAAAATACAAGAACGATGTTGGCTATGGGAGCTTCCCGACCTTGGCCAGAAGCGATGCGAGCCGTCACGGGACAAGATCGCATGGACGCCAGCGCTTTCCGTGAATATTTTAAGCCCCTGGAGGTGTGGCTGATAGCCAAGAACAAGGAACTTGGCGAACCTGTCGGATGGGATTCAGATCAGTAATACTTTGTAATGGAAACTGAGTTGAAAATGTCACCCCAAAAATCCGTTAACTGTTCACCTCAATTGCATTGACGCATGATTTATTAAGCATCACATTTTGCAAAATTTGAAGTGACCTAATGTAATTAAGTTTTTTTTACCAGAATGTATTTTTTTTTTATTTTTTAACTGGGCCAACTCCTCGAAGGACTTAGCCTTACCAGAATGTATCAATCGAAAAAGCAAACTGGCTTTATTATGATGCTGGAATAGATTTTTCTTTGACAGGATTTCTGTATTGCATTGTAATGGAACTTTGTGTGGACATGTGAACTTTGAATTGGAGTGTCATCCAAATAATAGACAGGTGAACTACAGCTACTAACTAAGTTTTTCTTCCAAAAATAACTTAGGTGACCTTCAGACAAACAAGTCGAGGACCATTTAGCTTACCGCTAGAGAGAGTCTTGTAAATGTAATGTATTATTTATTGTATGTTTCTTCCTAATGATATTACTTTCAGGTAGTTATCGTTATCTTCAGCTAATATTCTTGCTTAATTACCTAAAAAGGTGCTTGTTATTATAACTTGTTACGTCTTTCTTTTTAGCGATCGTAAATAAGAAAACTTTCGCAGGCAAGAGGTATGAGGTCCTAACGTGGGACTTATTCTTCGGCGCTGAGCTTCTGCGATCGGTATCCTTCCGTGTTTTACAGATCTCAATTTATGCAAGTTGCTCTTGATTAGGAACCGACAAATGCCACCGATGAGTCATGAAACAGGTTAGGCTTCATTCACTTACATTTCATTATCCTAACTACCTACCTATATCTAATTGAGCTCTTGGGATGTGCCCTTTGGTTTACAATTATAAATTAACTGTCAAACTGCCAACTGTTATTTGCAGCATTTGCAACAACTAAAGAAAGTGCTCCATGCTCAAAATGGGAACTCTTCCGACGTTAGTCTGTGTTCCATCTAGGGCAAAAAGAATAAAAGATAAAACATGTAGTAGATGCTGTGCTACGTAATGTCCCGAAAATTTAATCGCAATCCTCAGAGTTACTTGTAGTTCAGTTAAGAATCCTTTGTTGAAGCCTGCACAGCGAATATAGCCCCTTCTTCGATTCGAATCTTCACAATGTGTACCTTGAATACGAAACAGCAGGTACTTGTTGCCAATCACCATCAAATCCCAATGCAATGCAATTCACAATTAACAGTAGCCGTTGTTTTAAAAAAGCACTTAGAACGTTTCGAATAGCACTTTGTAATGTATTATTCCCTAGTAAGCTTTCGTTAAGTTTGATTACACTAAAGCATGTGCAATATGCCAACTACAAAATTGTCAAAACTCAGTCAAAGTGTTAACAACTAAACTAAAAAGTCGTTACTGCGACATTTTCCGTTGATGGTTCCTTCACCCAGTATATAGCTTCTCCTCGCACAAATGTCGTCCTAAAATTACAATTAAATTTGTTTAAATAACATGCATTTGACTCCCCCTCTCTCTTTAACTGTGAATAATTTAAAGTTAATTTTACTTGAAGACGACAGAGCCGACAAAATCAACCGGTGCCGTCCAGATGGCCTGCACGAACTTCTTGATACTGTTGTTGTCTTGGTGAGAAATAGTATTCTGTGTAACCCAAATTATTTGCTTTAGAAATTAAATACAGGAACGCATGCAGTGAAATTCAGACATACATTTACACCATCGGGGCAGCTCAATATCTGGCCGTCAGTTGGCATATCAAACGTTCCGACTGGTCCAGCTTCGTCCGATTTGGAGGCATCGAAGGCCATTGTCATGTAACCTTAATCATACCACTGAAAGTTAGTGCAATTAGAGTAATGAAATTTTGTTTCCATATACAGTTCACCTTTGAAGGAAGTTGTTGTGATATTTCGTAATGTGATGGTGAGACTTCCTCCTTGAACGATCGTCGTCTGGAAATGCATAGCAAAGATTGTTGTTATTATTTATAATAAATGATTGATGTGGTATAATTTACCTGTGATGGGACCGTTTCATAAGGGCAAGGATCGGTACTAGGAGCAGTCCCGTCGTGCACGGGAGCCATGGTGGAGCAGGCGGCAGTCAAATCTCCATTTGAATAGGCTTCCAGAACAGAAACGAGACACACGAATTGCACACTTAATGCAAGTAGTAAGTTGATTCGACAATTCATTTCGAAGGATTTACTTTAGGAAAACAATCGTCTCCAATGAATCTAATAGTCAAAGTGTGACAATACGTTTGGCATCCCCTGCTTTTATACAAGAAGCAGGAAAGATGCAGCATACCTTACAGCATGTACTGTATTGAATATTTGAATTGATCCAGTGACAACAGAGGCATTGTTTAAAATATTAATTTTTATTTTAGTGGACGATGTGTCAGGAATTACCAGTCCAAAGTTTAGAAACTTTTAAACTTTCGTTCTTCTGTTTTAATCTGCTAAATCGGTGGCTTATAGAAACGGTTTTTTTAACTAATCATAATGCTGGTCATATGAATGACGCTTATTGTAGTTCCGCTAATGATGTAATGTTTGTGTCGGTATTTGTCGGTGGCGTGACAAAAGCTGACTTCTGAGGTGAACGAAATGGCATTGATTCGTGGACGGGGAGGGACAGGCACGTAGACCACGTCAATTTGAGGCCTGATTACGCATCAGCATTTAATTTTAAAAGTGGTGCTCATTTTGATCTATAATGGACCTAAGGAATTTCATTCCTTTCTGTTTTTTGTGTGACCAAATTTTGATATTAATTACTTGTTAATTTTTTTTGGATTCGACTTCGATAAACTTGAATTTGATTCAACAAATACACATCACAGACTGCCGCCTGAACTGGCAACAATCGAGCGCAAGACAAACATGTGTGACAAACGCTGGCAGTACGTACTTTGACCCAGAAAATATCCCGTGTTTGAACAAAGGCAGTCCTGTACCCCAAGAAAACTTTTGTGTTCAAAACTGAAAAGATTACAATTTACAAAAATACTACACCCCTAATGAAACAAGCAGGGACGGTCCGAACCAAACTGACTTGACTGCGTTGACTCCTTATCTAAATCGTTCACATGGGTGTATTCTGATTTGTCCCCCAAAGTAAATCAATTCATACCTGGGCAAATGCTTAATCAAGTAATTAAACTATAAATTAAAGTCACAAGAAATTCTGCCGTGCATAAATTGTAAAATTCAATAGAGTTCTACTGTCGAACATGAAAATAATTAAAGAATTTATTGGAGTTCTATTGTCGCGTAGTGGAGTTCTACTGTCGGGCACTGGATATTGTCGGGTATTTTTAATAATATTTAAAAAAGGAGTTCTTATCATCTTATGTCTTTGCAGTTCTACTGTCGCATACAAAGAAATTTTTTAAAATTTAAAATATTGGGGTTCTATTGTCGGTGGAGTTCTACGGTCGCCATAACGGCGGATTGTCCTCCCATCCGCCAGGTGGCGCGAGTGTCTTCGTGAGGAAGAAATATTTGCCATTTGTTTCCGAGACGCTGACTTGAACGTGTCTTCCAAGTTGATTGGTGTCGATCTACAGTTTTAGCCATTAAATGTAATTGGTAATGCTAGTTTGGATTTCTTAAATTTAATTAATCTTTGACGTCTCTGTCTGAATTTCAGGCAATCTGGCATATAATTTCACTTGGCCAAATGTGAACTGATAGTTGATCGCTACAGATTTAGTTAATGACTAGAGAGTAGACCCCTTTGCTTCTCTGTTGCAATTATGAGTTAAGACCATTATTGAAATGTGGATTACATTTGTTATTTTCAAGTTGGAAAACTTGACAACTACAAATTCCTTTGTAAGATTTATCAAGGTAATTCTGAGAGATTGTATAGTTTAACTTCATACTTCTGTCGATTTGTTATGTCACATGAGATTCTGTTCCTTGTTAGTAACTTGTTTTTGTTTTTCAATAGCCAGGTGAAGTCTGCGCTTCTTTGTTGCAGTCTAATGTGTGCATGGATTTGTTGCAGTCATCCAGTGAAAGGTGTGATTAAATTGAGCTGTTGCATGCAGTCTTCGGTGCTGATGTTGTCCTGGAGTGTGGGAGAGTCCCATGCTTCAAGTCTTCTGGGATCAGTCATATCTGAGTTGACGCTGGATCATGCTGCATTGTGGTTGCTGAAATGTTGGACATCTAGTAGAACTGCAAGAAGACTCCATGAAATGGTAATTTGATAAAAATTATAAGTTCTAACTTGGGAAGTATCATGCTTGGGCTACTATAATTGCTTACATTGTTTAATTTTAACATTTGGGGATTTCATCATGTCAACAGCTCTTTCCTTTGATCATATGTAAATTAATTGAGTTATGGATTGTTTAAGGGGAATTGGTTAACAAGATAGGCAGATACTGTAGAAGAATGTTTTTGTTTCGCTGCAGAGCACTACAAATTTCAAATGAATTTGTATTGAAATCTCAAATGAGTAATCTAGTTTCATGTAAATTTTTGTTTAAACTTTAGTTATCAGATAGTGTTGCCAAAGAATATTTGGGTGAACTCCATTTGAAGTGATTTTTTTTAATTTTACACAAAATTTCCATTGATCAAACATTAATTTCATTTTGGTCATAGTTTTATGTTTACGTAGCAGTGATGTTGCTGTCCAATATGGCATGTTGTTGCAGCCTATACTGGTGAAAGATTTTTTGCATCGAGTTATGCTGTTGCTGTTCCTTGGTGCCGGACTGCTGGTGTTGTGCACAAAAGTTACATCCAGTTTAAATTGTTATTTGTGTCTATGCAGTTAACCGTTTATATGTGGAAAAGGAACAGAAAAGTTCCTTGGTGTTGAATCGCTGGTGTTGTGCTACATAAGTTACATCCAGTATTTAGTTTAATTGCTATTTGCGTCTATTAAGTTAACCGTTTATATGTTGAGAATGAAAAAAAAAATAGTAATACGGGGAACTTTTACGTTGAACAAATAATAAACATGCCTTCGCGATTGGGAAACCAGCGAGGAGGAGATTGGGGGGGGGGCAATTGATTTTCATTAACTAGAAGAAGTCGTGATTTGTTTTAAAATAAGGTAGAAATGAAATCCTTTGTCTATCACATCCATATACCTACCTATATAACCACATCTATTCCTCAAACCCCATAACTTCCACCAACATCTATTCCTTAAACGATAAACCTCATAACTTCCACCAACATCCATTCCTTAAACCCCCATTTCCCCACAATTATATGTACTATATAAAAGTAATTGTTGAATAAATAAACATCCTGTATAATATTAAAAACTCATTTTTATAAGGGAACATTTACAAAATAAACAATTCATTAAACAGAGCCTCCGGTTCAAGACAATTTTTTTTTGTGCGAGGCTTTTTAGCAAGCAATTCGCCACCCAATTTGACAAAAAGTGATAGTTTGTTTTCACGGAAATTGCGTCAGACGGTTACAAAATTTCTATTTCAACAATCTCATGTAGAAATTTGCATCTAGTCTACTGGTGCAAATTGCAATTCTTTAAGCTTGATTATTTAGGAGATGTGTTAAAAAAATTGTGAGTAGCCAACAAAATGAACTAATTCGCTTTTTCAGAATATTTTGAAGATAGATCACAAGAAAATCTAAAAACAACAAAGTGATCGAAAACCAAAATATTCAGAAAAAGTGGATTAGTTCAATTGTTTAGCTAACCACAGTTGCTTTTAACACATCACCTAAATTAATGAAGCTTAAAGAATCACAATTTGTACCAGTAGACTAAATGCAAATTTCTACATGAGATTGTTGAATTAGAAATTTTGTAACCGTCTGACGAAATTTCCGTGAAAACAAACTATCACTCTTTGTCAAATTGGGTGGCGGATTGCTTGCTAAAACTCGCACATGCAGTGTCGGCGTAGATCCAGGGAGATTACCTGGAAATGGAAGAAGAGAGAAGAGTGCGAGGCAAGTTTTACTGGGGAGCGATTAGTCATAATAGGTTTCCGGGTTAGACTCATGACTCTCTAAAAGTTTTCGTCGGATCATGCGCCTTCCAAGTCCCCGTTCAACCAGAGCCCTCCCCTCCTCCTGGTTTCACAGCGGGTGAGTGACCACCGGCGGGCGTTGGTTAGTGGTTAGTTAGGGAAACGGGGCCACAGAAAAGAAGGGAGCCCAGAAATGCACTTGTAATTTAATCTAACTACACAGTTTATCAGTCTTTGATTACAGCATTCTCTCGTCGATTTTCAGTTTCACCAATGGAGTCCATGATCAGTAGCGAAGGATTACCCTGTAAGCAGAATGAACATTGATTTGGATGACAATAATTTTCAATAAGATTGTAGCGACAAAAAACAATACCTCAAATCAAGAGGGACTGTGTCAGACTGTGTAAGGAGCTAAATAGGGAGATTCAAGGGTAGCTGCCATTGGGTTAGCAAACAAGGGACCTTGTTTACTTTCTTGAAAGAATATTACTTTTCATAAAGTCTGTCATGCAAATTTAGGAACTTTAATGAAAAAAAAAACATTAAAAAAATAAGTAAAAGAATAATTAAGCAGTTTTAAGTATATACTCACGCAATATTTTTCTCGCCAAAATCATCATCTCGTCCAAGGAAACGCCATCACACATCGCGAACAGCCAGGGTTTGGGTAGTCGAATGATGCTGGCCGCCTAAATGATGTTCATGTAGGCCGCATCTTCTCGGTCATTACCTAAATGGCTAAATCAAGAAACAAAATGTAAATAAAATTTAAATTCAGTGACATGACAATGAAGTTACACAGGTAACACCAATCAGCTTTCCTAAGCAATCCAGAAGATGGAATGAGTCAAGTTCGATGACATCCGCGTTGAACGTGTGGTCATTGCCTTATTTCGGAGGGATAACCAGATGCCCCACATTTGGTCTTATAGGCAACATCTAAATAAGAAACCAAACAATCGTTAAAATTGCTATTAGTATGACAACTTCTCTAAATTCAATGTAAACACAACTTACAATTATGATAGCATGATCACAATATTTAACCTCTTTTTTTGTTGTTGACAAATAGAGAGATTCAAGGGTAGCAGCCAATAACGGGTTAGCAAACAAGGAATCTTGTTGACTGTAAGTCCTTTTCTTGGAAGGACATAACTTCTCATATAGTCAGTCATGCCAATTTAGAAACCTGTAAATGAAACAAAAATTCATATTAGACTGCAATTAATGAAGTTCAGTAACATGACAAGTGAATTTTATACACATGAAACCACAAATCAGTTATCCAAGATTCTCTATAAGATTGTTGAATGAGAGATTGTTACATGCTGGGGTCGGTGATCTAGCAAGTTCAATAGAAACATCTGAAAATTAAGATTAATCCTAATAAAACATGAGAAGAATATATGTTTTAGCATGAAATAAAGCTAGTGTTGGTTTTTACCTGTACCATTTCGATGACACATTCAGTAGAATACAATGAGTTTGAACAAAATAGTTGACGGTAGGTTGCATGACTTTCACGTTTACTCTGACTGTGAGTTGATGAAAAACATTAAGGTTATCCAACATATACACGGGATAGAACACATCACCGACAAGTTATTACAGACGAAATCACTCGAGTTTACCTATGAATCATTGGTAATTTTCGAAGCTAGCTTAACGATGATTGTTGACTTATCAGATGTTACAACTTCTCACGTTTCTGACGAATATAATAAGCGAAGAAAATTTCGCGTTTTGGGGCAAGAAAAGGGAATTTTGCATTTTGCATGCAGTTCTATATTTGACCGCTAGATAGCGTTGTGGCGAAACTTCCCGCGCCGTCTAGTGGACTTAATTTTAACCACTAGTGATAGCCCTTAGCATCCACGTCCACGGACGGCTGGACGCACGGAACGGATGGATTGTCAGCTACCTGCGTTAGCAAGGTAGGCTACCCGAAGGGCTGCTGTGATTTTTTTCCATTTAAAATCAAAATAGCCCAGCAGTAGCCTAGCACCAGCATATGTTTTTGTCCAAATTAAATTTGTTATGATTAGAACCTGAAAGCTGAAACACAGGTATCAATTAGTTTTATTACTACCTTGGATGGCAATTACACCTACGCTGAAATTTAGGTTCAATCACGTCAAGGAACGAGAAATGCTCGATGTACTCTTTCGATCGTTTTGTATTGGAAAGTAGCTGCACAAGAACATGAGATGAATGATAAAGATCAAAATAAAATAGATCCATTTTCAACGAGCACATTGTTTTCCTTAGCTCCAAATCATCAAAATCATTTCGTAGGAGTGAAGTTGTTGCTCGAAGAAAGTTTTGTTTGTTTTTTTTTTCTCGTTTTCACCACAAAAACACGCAAGTCAAGAAAAATTCTTAAATTAAAACAGAGAAAGTGAGAGAAGAAACAAAAAAGCACAAATTTCGTCACACATTTTTCAGATCCAGAACGGGGGGCAAATTCGACAGTGTTATTTGATCGATGGCTAAAGTAATCAAACGAAAAGGGGAGGCATTTGATGTGGTCATTAATGTAGGATCGTGAGGTGGGTGGAGCAGCCAGGTAGTGTATAATATAGTCGACAATTGTGAAAAGAGGCGCACAGGGTGATCCACTGATCCTTCAGTAGGAAAGGAAAAGGTACAAAATGATGAAGTCGATCACATTCAAGCGAACAGAGGATAATTAAAAAGAGAAAAAAAAAATCAAAAATCAAAAATGGCGTGGCGGATGATATGAAAGAACCAGGAGGAGTTAGGCTTTTGTCTTGTTCGAGGAAGGACCAAAGATGCAACGAGATAAAGAGAGAAAAAAACAAGAAACGAATGGCGATCAGTTTCGAAAAAGAAAAACAAAAAAGCTGGTGAAAAACGGCAAGAAGTGGAATGTCGGAACATCTTGGCAAAAAAATTCATTGTACATGTACACACAGAAAAGAGGAGGTGAGAAATTCGAAAAAGGATGGAGGAGGCCACTTGAAAGAGACACGAGTGAATCGATGGAGGACAGTAGAAAGGTCAGATGCTCGATCAAGAACAAAAACGAATTATACCATAATTGTTTTTTTTTTTTCAATTTAATTTAAAAAAAAAGAAGAATTTAGACCAACCTCAAGCCCAGTCCCGCTTGTTCCGCACAAAACGCTAACTAAAAAAAAGAATACTGGTTCGACCCCAGACAGGCGAGTCTACGCCGACGATTCCACTAACCGCTAAATTTCATATCATCTGTGATACAGCGCAGTTAACATCAGCATTTTCTTTATCGTTGGTTCATATTTACATGATTGGTTGGAGAGTCTTTTCTTATTCTTTTATAGAGGTCTGTTTCTTTCCTTATCTTCTCTTGTAAATTTGAAACGAATAGGGTGTCAGAATCAGATCAAAACTTGAAAAAGAGGCCAAAAGAGAGATTCAGCAAAACAGATCTGTCGACTAAAATAAAGGGGAAATTAAATGTGTCTTTTTCTTCTAAATTTTGTGTTGTCCGTTTGTGAAAAAAAAATGACGAAAACTCGTTTCGTTTGCCCGTTAAAACCAAATGAAAGGAAATGGGGGGAAATGGATTCTGCGCAGGACGAGAAGGAGGGATAATTGATTTAGAAAGAAAAAAAGAGGAACACATCCAAAAAATTGAAAAAATTAAAAAGAAACAACACACAAAGAGAGATGAAGAGATAGAAAAAGGAAACACACACACACACTCGATGTGGGTCCTCACACATTATTGTTTTGTTTGTTCTCTTTTCTTTTCAGTGTGTTCATCGCCATTGGATGTTTTCGTCAGAGTTGTGATTGCGAGTGTGTGTGTGTGTGTTGAAAGGGATGCCATTGAGCCAACTTGTGTGTGCACGTCACCCGGACGCGCACTTTGAAAACATTCCCGTCGAACCTCCGTTTCCATCCCGCCCTCGCCTTTAATCTCGTTCAGACCAAAGGACTCCGTGGGTAGATCTCGTTGGGGTGAGCGTTCTGATTGCTGCTGGCACTGTCATTAGTTTGCCGACTGTTGCATTGCTGTAGGGGAACACGACAAAACAAAAGAGAAAATGAGTACATTCCCGTCAGTCCCCGCATTCAACCAGAAAAGATCGACATTTCGCATTTACGAATGAATTGCAATTTCAAAATTTTTGTTTTTTCGTTGGTTTGTTTGTTTTTTTCCCCCAATTTCTTACCAGCTGCCTTCGCTCCCACGTTTTCATGGCCATTTTGTATTTCTCGAATTCGTGACACCAGTCGGAGTAGACCTTCTGGTAATCGTGTGACTTGCTGGGCGCCGCGCACCGCTGCGTATCGACCGTGATGTTGTAACTGCACAACGTGTCGGCTCCTAACCGACAGTCGTAGCGTCCGGCCTCTTGTTCCGTCACGCCCATAATCACCATCCCTTGCTCGGCCGTCTGGATGTACTTGTCGGGCCTGTGCAAAAAGAAAATAAATAAAAATACAAGGGCGTTAGACGGCCGGGCCTCATCAACTAATTGAACAAATGAAATTATGTACCTGAAGGACAGCTGGTATTGGCCCTTCTCTCGGCTGTAGTAATACCAAGTGACTGGCATTGAGGACATGGGCTCGGGCAATTTGATGGCGCAAGACAAATGGACGGCCTGGCCCCACGTCACCAGCAGTCGTTTCTTGGCGATGCAGGCGTCGCAAATGCCGGGCGAAGAACTCGAGACGTCTTGCAGCAATCTATCGATTGATTTCGTCGTGGGCGCACCAATTATAAAGAGAGAACAAGAGAAATGAAACGAAAAAACGTGAGCGGATGTCTCAAATGCTTCGGGACCGATTCGGATTCCGGTCCGTGTCCTTGTCGGAAAATTCAATTACCCAGATGCGTATGGTTTACAAGAGTTGGACTCTTTATCCCAGCCGCAGTAAGGATCGCGCACGCAGCGGAGGCAGTTGTCGTAGCGTCCGTTGCACATGACCATGTTGACTTGGCGGATCCTGTGATCCGACGTGGCGTAAATCGACTTGTGCTGTTGTCAAAATATTGAAAAAACAAAATGAAATCAAATAAATACACAAAATAACTGATGGAAAATTCATACTTTGGGCGAGATTTCCATCATGCGGATGGGTTCGGGTGATGTGACTTCAAAGATATCCAACAGCTCCGATTTACCCTGTTGGCTGGTCTTGTCGAACCACTGAACCACTTTGTAGACCTTGCCATCGACTGCAGAGAAAAGAAAAGCAAATGTTGACATTTGCAAAAATGGAATTCGATGCGCAACGTTTGATCCGATCGATTTTTTATGATGGATGGCGAAGATTTCGTACTTGTTCCGGCGTAGTAGACTGTGTAGTGTTTAACGTCAACGGGGTCCTCGACTTTGAGTCGTTCGACGACGAGCGACGAGAAGGCGACGTCGCCCTTGAAGAAGACGGGCACGCCGCTCTCGTGCGAAACGGCCTCGTCCATCAGCGGGTGATTGCGGATGAAGTTGAGGACCGTGTCGGGCAGGGTCTGAGTGTCGTTGACGCACTGGCCCGGTCTCGGCTCGGGCACTTTGGACGAGAGAACGGGGAGCCAGGCCGAGCTGGACGAGGCCTGCTCCTTGAATTTGCCCAAAAAGGCCGTGTGGACGTCGGCCGTGGTGAAGACGCAAATGGCCGAGCCCGTCAGTCCGTTCTGGCACGTCGTGAAGACGGCGTAAAAACGCGTGTCGTCGCCCGGCACCTTGTAAACGCTCTCTGCGGAATTTAAAAAAAATAAAAATAAAAATAAAAATAAAATTAAACAAAACAAAATTCAAACAACAGCAGTCGACAAGAAATAAATGGAAACAAGAATCCCGAGGAGATTAGAAAAGGAGGGTCGAAGGAGATCTCTTCAAAAGCATTCCAACACGAGTTCGGTTCAGTTCAGTTCAGTTCTCGCTCCCTCCTTAATGAAGAAATGCCTTCGAGGCTCTCATGGAAGAAGGACAAAAAGAAAAGAATATCCCGTCTAAAAGCTTGTATATTAGACACTAGAGCTAGCACGCCCCGGCCATTGCTGGTGCAATCGATTGGAGCAGCTAGCAGCCTCATTTCCATGGAAACAAGCCAGCCAAAAAAATGCTTCCCACCATCGCCGAAAAAATCGCCCATCTTTCGGGCCTGTGCGTATGGGAAACCGAAATGGACGGGCGAGGGAGTCGGAAGAATAGAATTCCGTTTTGTCTTTTTGTTTTGTTGTTTAGTTTGGAAGTTTTAGAGAATAGAAACGAAGAGAAGGAGGAGAAACAAACAAAAGAAAAGAAGAAGAAAACACATCACGTACGGATTTCGTTGAAATAGAAAGGGAACTCTCCGGGGATGGAACAGTTGAGTCGAGCTTTGAGGAAGGTGGCCCAGTTTTGTGAGAGAATGTTCTTGCCGCCGTTGTCCTTCTTGCAGACCCTGGCCACGCGCGAGTAGACGTTCTTGCCGCAGTTGATGTACTCGACGGCCGTTTCGCGGAAGAAGAAGTAGACGTAGTCGCCAATGTCGTACGATCCCACAAAGTTGGGCTCTATTTTTTCATAAATAAATCAAATACAAAAGAAAAGAAAACATTTGAGCATTTCGAAATATAAAAAGAAGAAGATAAATGGGAAAAGGAAATCGTTGAATAACGCATGGGCAAAACTTACTGTCCAGCCATTTGGAATCGTATTTCAATGTCCGCTTGAACGTGAACTCGCGACGGCCCGTCGTGTAGTTGTACAAATCGGTGCGGAAGATGACGGCGTCGGCTTTGGTGAACTCGGCGTTGGTGCCGGAATAGAGGGCCGGCAAGTCGCCCGGATTGCCGCGCTCGACCCACACGGCCGTCGAGTTGTCGCTCGGGTCAAACGGGCACTTGGCAATGCCCATACCAACTCCGGGGACGTACTCGTTGCGTCCCAAATGCGTCAAGTTGGCCTGGATTCACCAAAATAAATCATTATTATTATTATTATTATCATCATTCCGGGCCGGCCAGTCCGAAAATGGCGGCGGCTGAGTGTGACGCAACTGAATAAAACATTTGTTGCTCGACTCGCTCTATCACGGAGGGGAGCCCATGTTGTGCGGCTACAAGCTCCTTCTTATTTCCCCGTATAATTCGAGTGTCACGCACGATCCGGCCACTATTCATCGACGGGCTAGAGCGGCTCCCACGCGTTTACTTTTTTTTTTCTTTCCTTTCCGATCCCAAAACTTTGTACGTCTCCAAACTGTGACTCTCCCCCAATGGGTCCCACATCCTCGTGACTCTTAGCGCCCACACCCCCGTGGATATCCTTCCTTGCCAAAGAGACTCCCGTCGAGAAGAAGAAGTTTCCGGCGCTCTCATCGTTCATCTTTGATCAGCTTTTGTCTTTTTTTCTTTCAAAACGACTTGCAATTCGGACGGAATTCAAAAGAAGAAAAAACAAAACAACATCAGTGAGAGAGATATGAAGAATCAATAGCTCCTCGAGTGTTGAGACTCGCCATCATCAAACGTGGCACCAGTGGTTGTCTCTTTATCCCTTACGCCTTCTTACTGGATGGATTTTTTCTTATCTCGTTGCTATTGCTGGCCTCGGATTTTGAATGGCAATAGCTCAGGCTTTTGATAGTAATAGTCAAGAGAGAGACAGAGAAAAGCTGGTGTGATGTTGATGCGCCCCATCGGATTTCACTCGACATCCGAGCCCCCCATTGTCTTTTTTTTGGGTGGGTAGGTTCGTTTGATTCTTTTTTTACCCTTTAGCCTTGCTGCTGCTGCTGTGCGCTTCAGATAAAAATAAAAACTCTTTGACAAATATCCTATAATACATAGTATACGGATATTTGAAATGAGGACACACAAAAAAAGAATAAGAGCTGACGTCGGGAAAAAATTCTTCCTTTTCATGTTGGCCGTCCGAGGAAATTCACGCGTTGTGAGAACCGCAAAGTGTTGTAGTGCTCGCTACCCACGGACAGCAGCCAACAGAAAAGAATGCACCAAACACAAAACAACAACCAAAAAGTCTTATTTTCTATCTTTTTTGTAGAACACAAGGTGGCCCTGATACGCCTCAAGGAAGACCCCCACCAATCTCCGGCCTTAAGATAGGACCCCAAAAAAACGCTAAACGTTCAGACACGCACGACGAACCCAAAAAGAAAAGAATAAAAAATATACTATTCCGTTCATCCTCTTCCGAATGGATAACAATCAAGTGGAGGGAAAGAAAAGAATCACTTTCACACACACACACATAACAGTACAGACGCATACACGAAGAAAAAGGAAAAAGAAGAAGAAAAATGGAAAATCAATATCAAATCAGGCGATATTCAATTCCGCCTGGTATGGAAAAAGAGAAAGAAAAGAAACGGGAATCGATCGATCGATGGTTGCGTTGGTGGTGTGGCAGTTGCGGCGTCGGAGGAGAGGCTGACGCCGCTATTCGCAATTTAATTATCTCGCAGACATTTCGGTGTAGCATAGCGGCAGGGACCTCGGCTGGTTTTCTCCGAAAAAGAAAGATGGCTTCTACTACTACTACTGGAGCGGCGCTACAACATCGGAATCATCAATACATATATATACAATACAGTAGACTTGGTGTGTAAACCAGTAACTCTGTAATGTATAGACGCCGACATCTTTACAACAAAAAAAAAATATAAAATAAATTTCTTTTCTTTCTTTCTTTCTTCTCTTGTAGGCGAAAAGAAAAACATTTAGGACGAATGTTTTTAAAAAAGCGGTCGTGGGTCGGGCGGTCTTTGGCCTCATGAAAAACAGCAGGGGCATTTTTCTGTCTTTTTTTTCTTCTTTTGTATTTCCTTTTGTTTTCTTCTTCTTCATTTCGACTTATTCATTTTTCTTTTCTGTTGTTTTCTCTTGTCAACAACTCGGAGGAATCGTGACGATGGGTCCCATTTCTTCCCCGAAACGAACGAAAAATAAAAGATAAAGGGGAGGATTTTCAACCCGTGTCAAACACAACCGGGAAAGATCCTCAAGACGTCTCTCATTTCGTGAAATTATGGACGTAGTTGAGGCTACGTTATGGTCCACCAGGGGCCCACTGCAACGGTCCCCCCTTTTTTTCTAGCCTTGACTTATTTAACCAAACGGCCAAAAGGATCTCTCTCCAGAGATGGAGGGCGTGGCTGACGTTACACAACAGACGGCATAAATACAAGAAATGAAATGGGGAAAAAATAATAAAAAAATAAAAAACGAGCGAACTAGAATAAACTTTTCAAAGAAAAGGCGGAGGGCATCTTCATCCGCCGGAATCTAAACACAACAACCCAGAAAAAAAAAAGAAAATGAATGACTACAGCACACCAGATTGCAGTTCAGCGCCAAACTCTCTCTCTCTCTTCCATTTAAAAGCAAATGCCTGGTCTTATCTAAGCCACTGGTAATGACGGTTATTGGTTCTACCAACATTCGTAGGGAGGGAGCAGCTAGTCGTTCGTGATCCCAACATCAGAAGAAAGAAAAACAACTTGTGAAGGATGGTGGCAGTTCTACAAGAGACCACCCAGACTCTTGTGCTTACCCCACATCTTGATCCTAGTTTCCACCCCGCTCACCTTCTCATTTCTCTCTATTTCTTTGAAAGAGTTATGCGCCATCTTTCAAGTCTCTTTTTTGGGCCATCAAAAATCTCCCGAGAGAGGGGAGTTGTTTGACTATGCAGAAGCAGAACAAGTTGCGCCGGCCACCCCATCAACCACATCCATCCAGGTAATAATCAAGACTTCCGCTTTTTTTTCCAGCTCCTCCTTGTCGTAGTCCCCACCCACCCCACCCAGTATAACTCCAGCTCAAGGCTATACGGTGGTGGTTCTTGTCTAACCGAACGGGGCCGGCTATTAGACGCATCCGGCAGTGGCCACGGGTGTTGTTGTAACACGAGAAAAAGAATGGCCATCACCAATAGCTTCCACGACCAGCAGCTTTTCTTATCCCCCTCTGCTTTCAGAAAGAAAAAGTTTTTATGGCTCTATATATATCTGTAGACAACATCGGAGCTGTTTGTCAGAGGTGCGCTATGTATTTCCTCTCATGCCCATCGTAAAAAGAAGCGGATAGTAGTGGCCGGGCCATCATTTCTGTCACAACACCATCATTCGGTTGCATGAGAGATTGAACCTCATCCCCCCATCAATTTCGACTATTCTTTTTTTCCTTTTTGTGTTATAGACGCCAAAAGAAGAAGAAGATGGTCGGCTCACGATGAGGAAGAAGAGAACGTGATGTGCGGCTTTTTTTCGGTATTTTTTTATTTTTAACGACATGACCGAGCATCGTTACACCTGCGGGGCTCTGTAATAGATCCACCACCACCACCAACACTGGGGGAAAAAGAAAAACCACACACGACCCGTTGCCTAAACCATCCGGAAAATCTGTTCAAATGAACGTAGTAGTGTGGTGGTTAGTAGGTACTACTCGTTTGTATTGCAATCAAACCCCCCCACCTGGGTTGATGCCCCTGCGAGGTATCTCTTACTAAATCAACCGCGTCTAATCGTCGTTTCCCGCCGTGATTTATTTCTCGTGTCGCGGTTCCTGTTTGGCTGTTCTACGGTGTGCCTATCGAAACAGAAATGATTGGGGATGAATTTCCATTACAAAACAAACTTGAACGCTCGCTCGCAAGCGCTGGGGTTGAGGAATATAACGAGTTATCTTGTGTCGCGCGTCGTTGTCATGGCAACAACCCGATAAGAAATGAACAGCAAAAGACAACCATTCCTCAGCTGCTGCTACACACGTGTCGGCATACAAAAACAAAAATCTTCTTTTATTTTTTTTCTTCGGTAGTGTACGCTACCACCTTATCGGAGATAACCATCGACGACGCATCAACGGTGTCAAGTTAATTTATTGCGACTCGCCTATCCATCCGACCAACTACTGAGGAATGTCTTTTCCCTCCTATTGGATAGCTGGGGGGAAACCAAAAGAATCAGATTCTTCTTCTTCTTCTTCTTCTGAAAAAGGAAGAAACAAGACGACAAAGACAAAGTGTTAGGTAGTTGTTGTTGTAGTAGGAAGGAGCAACACACGACCTTTGTGTGTGTGAGCGTTGGGGTTCGAGCAAGAGAGAGGACGAATGCTCCCGCCATCTACTCCTGAGCGCCAAAAAACAAACGACCGGCCGGGGAAAAAAAAAGGTTGTTTGTTCCATGTCAACCCGTCCGTGTGTGTATGTGTGTGTCTGCTGTTGTTTCTTCGTGTTGTGTCTGGTGGCCCCCCCCGACTCTCTTATTCCTTTCGACCAATGAAAAGACGACCCTAAAAGTCAATCCATTACTCCGGCGAGAAGCGTCCACAGTCAAAGATCTTTTCACGTGTGACTCCGTGTGTGAGATTTTGGCATGGCCACTCTTTTTTTTTCTTTTCTTTTTTACCCGATTAGGAATTCCCCATCTTGTCATTCGCGTGTTGTTTCTTATTTTCTTTTTCATAGCGACAAGAATCTGCGCGCGGGCCAGACGGCAGCAGCAGCAGCAGCACGTGCTGATTATCCACCGGCGACATCAGCGCAGCAGCGCTATATGCAAATGTTGTGTGGTGCGACCAACCGGCTCGTTTGTCTGACCAATAAATGCCTAATCAACGTAAATATAAAATTGGCCAAAAAAGGGCAACAAAGGGGGGGAAAAATGGCTGGAGCTGGGCGGGAGCGGTCGGTTGCGTCACGGCACGTGTGAGAGACGTGAAACGCCATTTCCCGGCGTATAATAATAATCTGATGGCATTAAAAAAAATAAGGGACATGGACGGGATTCCTCTCGACTGCAAGTGAAGGTAAGTTCACCA
This sequence comes from Daphnia pulex, assembly GCF_021134715.1. Classification (NCBI taxonomy): domain Eukaryota; kingdom Metazoa; phylum Arthropoda; class Branchiopoda; order Diplostraca; family Daphniidae; genus Daphnia; species Daphnia pulex. Next base: position 12,970,198 of record NC_060024.1, on the reverse strand, counting down.
AAACAGACACACAAGTCGCTTGAAACATCTTGACGATTGCCGTTACCTATGACGGCACGACGACAGGTGTTTAAGCTCCCGCAGTTGCTCCCGCCTGGGGACACGGCTGCCGCCCGCTTACCTAACGCCGTCGTTTGTATATCCATTTTCCCTTGAAGTTGCATCTTTGTGACGCTGTACAAGACTCTTCTTCTATTTCTTGGGCCGACTCCACCCGAGCGTGAACATAAAAGAAACAGAAAAGACGGGAGTCACGGAGCAAGTTTACCTTTTCGCAGTCGTGTTGTTGTTGTTGTTATTTAGGCAAAAGGAAAAGAAAATGGAATAACAAACGGTGTCGCTAAGGGGCGTGGCCGTGCCATCTTCCAAAGACCGAGCGGGAAAGTGGGCGGCGTTATTATTATCCACAATCCTCACAAAGTTACAAAAACAACTTTTTTCTTTCTTTTTCTGGGGCTGAAGAGAGAAAGCCCACCGGGTGAGAACGGATCATTAGCCTTCATTCTTTCATTCTTTCCTTCTTCTTCTTCTTTTTCTTCGGTGCCGATGGGTTTTCCACCCTCCAGCACCTCCCACACCCATCTGGTCGGCACGCAGGCCGACACAATGCCAAAGCGGATGGCTAAGAAACGTCTGCCAAAACAACTTCTTCTTCCTTTTTATTTTCCAGTTCCCCCTACAACATTTTCTCTTTATCTTTTTAATGGTTAGCAGATCGTTGTCTGTTTTCACCAGCCCCGCCCCCTTCCAAACACTTCCGCAAGAGACTTGTGCTAGCTCCCGGAAGTCTTCCTTCCTGACGTGCAGCAGCAGCACAAACATCAATTTCATTCTTTTTCTCTTCCGCTTTCTTGTACGTGGCGGACATAGTAGGTAGTTTTTCCCTTAGAAGAAAAAATAAGAATTGAAGGGGGTTGGACTCACGTTGATGACCCAGTCCTTTGGGTTGTGGGCGTTGGTGCCGCAGACGTAGAGCCGGGATCCGTCGCCCATGGGCTGGATGACGCGAACATGATTGCGACAATCGTAAAACTGCATCGGGAGAAAAAGAAACACATCAATGATCAAGCGAAAAAAGAAATATGACAAACGATGGCAGATAAAAAAAGAAGAAAAAGTCGGGGGGAAATTGAATTGGAAATGGAAAGAAACTTTTCGGCGGTTGCCATGGTGACTAGATTCGACTACTTGTCTACCATTGATATACACCAAAGCATCAAAAGAAAAAGAAGAAAAGTTTCGTTCTCGTTACTTTGCTCGACGCCACGGGGAGCGGGAGAGAGAAAGAGACAGGAGGGGGTACAGACCCACAAAAAGAAAAGGAGATCGGGAGGATGGATGGGAAAGAAAAGAGAAGAAGAGGCCACTTTGGTCACGCTGTGCCATTTGCCTTTTAACACCGAGCGACTGGGCGAAACACGGCACGAGTATAACCAGGAGGATTTCGTTTCTTCTTATTATTCTTTTTGGAATTTCCGAAGATGAAAAACGGGGGAACGACCGAAAATTCGTTTCGCTCCCGGTGACATTTTCCAGGGGAAAAATAAAAAATGGGGCGAGCTCAGGTGGTCCATAACTCTGGGGGGATTCGTGACGTTCCATTTCAACATTTATACGGTCGTAAGGAGCTAAAGAAAAGAGACAAGAAAAGGGAAAGCTGCGACCCATACACATCAAAATGTCAATCTTACCAAACAACAAACGTCGTGTGTCCCCCCTTACTGTAATTCAATGCCCAGGAGCTCGCCATCTCCAGTACAACCCACCCACCCACGCCCATATGGTTTACACAGACTCTCTCTCCTACGCTTATTCCCCCTGACCTCCTCCCCCCCCCCCTTTCACTTTATGAAAAAAGTTAACAAGAATAATTGGAAGCAAGCGCACAAACCAGAGTTCAGAGGATATTTCACAAATTCCCTTTGACTTTTTAACGATCACTTTTCTTTTGTTTTGTTGTGAAAATTGGAATGGAATCGTCCAACGAGTTTGTCTTGTATATACCAAAGCGTCGAGAAATCGATCCCGTTGTGTCAGTTTCAATCCCGGTAGCGACTTCAACATCCATTTCCCTATTTGCTTAAACAATTTGAGATATTAAACCAGGAGAGAGAGAGTGGGAGAGAGCAGCCCAACAACTTCGCTTTATATTATAACTGTGGCGCCCATCTAAACCCCCCCGCCGGTGCTGGCTGGGCTATCGATCGGGAGGCAACTATGGAGCGAATGGTGTAGCAAAAAGGAATGAAGGAACCAGGGGAAGCAGCAGAGAGAGTGAGAGAGAGAGACGGAAAGAACAGGTTTCCATGGAGAGCGGCCCGAATCTCCTATATACCATCTGAGACTTTTTGGTGGGGTGAACACAAAACATGAAACAGACCGAGAGTCGGTTGGAACAGAATGTGCAAGTTGCGAACGCAGGGTAGGTACGAACAGCTCCGAATCAACTTCGATTTTCTCCCCATCTCTCTCGCTCCTGCGCTATAGCTGCTAATACGCAAGTCCCGCGCATTTAATGAGGAAACTTTTGATCATTTCGCACACGACCCCTCGCCCCAGCACTCGCCGACTACAGTCAAGAAGGAAACACAAACTTTTCTCTCTCTTCGTCCGTCCGTTTCTCATTTTTCCAGCGACGATACAAATTTAAAAAAAAATAAAAAAGGAAAGTTTAGTTAATGGCCTCCGTGAGTTCGTTACTATAGCAGACGGGATCCTTTTGTTTCCTATTAAAGTCCATGAATCTTGTTACGTAACCAGCTTTTTTTTCTTTGCTCCCCCAATAGCCCGTCTCTTCCAATTCGTTGAGCGTTTCGCCGAACTCGTTTCGTTCTCGAAAAGTTCAGAGTTTGTGTCGTCGCCATCTGATGCGACGCCCAAACAGCCAATAGATGCGCACCCGCTTCGATGCTCCCAACATATTGGATTGGAGAAAAAATAAAAAAAAATTGTCGGGATTGGGTTTCTCCGACACCATCCCCACCCCTCCTCTCCTTGACACTTTACAGTGAAAAGGAACGAACACAAAAATGGTGGGGGAAAGAAAAAATTTCAGATACTTGAGCCGGATATTCTATTCTATTCCATTTTTTTCACTTTCTCTCTCCAGTGAAAAGAAACACGGGGGTAAAAATAAAATAAAATAAAATGAAAAATAAGAAGAAGATCTTGTTGTTGTGCCCCATGAATATTGAACGATGGGAAAAGAAGACCCTGGGATAGATTTTTTATTTGTTAGCTGCACACTTATTTATTCTTAGTTTCTTTTTTGAATTTCCTTGATCCGGACTTTTATTTTTTCGGGGGGGTTGTCAAGTGAAAGGTTCGCTCACCTGTGAATGATTCATCGACAAAGAATGTCTGAAAAACACGGGGGGGTGAATGGTATTTGTCGTGTGGATGGTGAAAAAGAAGAAGGGGGGCCCGTGTCGGAGGAGCTTATAGGGAACTGTTACGACTCAAATGGGTAAAAGAAAAAAAATAGTTAAGAGAAGATCGACTTACCTCGCTCTTGCCCTTTGAGATGCAGTTGGTTACATGCGAGGGGTCCAAGGTCAACGAATCCGTCTATCAGATGGGAAAAGAAACCAGACAAGAAAACAGAGAATGGATTAACATTTTTCCTTGAAACACACAACGAATAATAACAACAATGATATAACCAGACTAATACATTTACAAAAAAAAGAAGGAAGGAAAGAAAGAATGGAATAGACACGAATCGAGATTGTCACTTGATGCCATCATTCCCGTTTGATAAACCCAAAAAGACTTGAGATGACAGACATAGTTGGAGCGGAATGGAGCGATCAAAAGGCGGCGATAAAATGACGCAAGAATGTCTTATCCTTTATTCCTTTCTTTCTTTCTCCTGGCGTTTGACCAACTGATTCGCCAACATATTTCTCGCCTTCCAACACGAAACCCGTTCGCTCATTTCTTTTTTTTTTCTTTCACGTTCGTGTAACCCGTTTCCGTCCGCTCCCTAGGCATCGGTAAAACTCCTCCATTCTTCTACTAAGCCACTGCTACTACGACTAGGACGACGACTACGACACTGGCGCGCGATCCTACACGGCACACACACGAGATATTCTTGATTAGCCCAGCTGCTATTCCCGTCACGTTCTGGAACGTGACCGGTTTGCGCCCAACCCTCATCACTCAAACCATTCCATCAAAAGGATTTTTCTTCTTCTTCTTCTCCTACTACTACTACTCCTTCTTCCACGGTGTAGTACACACAAAGGAACGAACCGGAGCAATTTATACATCTTGAAACACGGACAGGGGAGAAGAAGACGAAGAATAATAATAAAAATAAAAAGCTAAAATAAAACAGAAAATCGTGCGAGGATCCGACAGTCGAGGCTTTTGTGTTTGTTCATAATAAAATACCTTCTCTTCTCTCTCCCCCCACCGTCTGTCAACATGGTCTAAACCGTTAATTCCTCGCTTTTTTTAAAGACTGTTTTTTATTCCTTTTCAATGGATATACGCGCTGCCAACAGCTTCGGAAAATCCTTGGCCCAAGTCGACTATGTTGGAATTTGTTTTTTAAAACCACAAAAGACTCGGACGATTTGATTGCGAAAAAATAAAACAACGGAGAACCGATGCCCATCGGGTCGTATAAATCGAAACGGACGAACCTTTAAAAAATAACAAATAAAATCATTTACCTCGCAGTTGGTGTCGCTGACGTTGTGGAGATTGATGCGGATGACTCGATCCCTGTAAAACACGAAAAGAAACAAAAACCATGAAATTCCCAGTTGCTTTTCCAACAAACATCGACATTTAAAAATACAAATCTTAAACCGAAATTTAATTCCAGCCACATGTGAAAAGGGAGGGACTTATTTCAAAGTCTCTTCATCATGGTGTGGCAAAAGAGGAGGCTAGGGAAAAAAACGCTTGCGTCACTGTTGATGAGACAACACCCGCTGCGTTCCAACGCTGCAGAAAACCTCGAGAGGTTCTCTCTATCCTCTTTTCAAAAGTTGAATTGATCCTTCTTTTTTGTCCCGACTCCCTCCATGAGTTGACACATTCTTATTTCGCCCGTCACGGACAAAAAACCCGAGGGGTGGACCGGGCGGAGTAGGTGGAGGACAAAAGTGACACCACAGTCCACACACACATTGCCGACCGGGCCAGCCCGGGCCGTTTCAAACTTTCTCCACCCGGCGTGCACACACACACACACTAAGATCAAGCGACGAAAGGAAAAACAACAAAACACTTTGCCGAGTGTAGTCGATCGTTTGTTTTACGAGCCACTGATGAGTTTGAAGGGTCCGTCTTAAACCTATTTTCTTTTTCCTCCCAAAAAGCTCCGGCCAGACACAAAAATTTCTAAAGGGGACATGAAAGGTCCATTACCGGTTCGATTCGTCTGTGTGTGACACGCATTTCCAATATGACTCTACACCCAAAAATAGACAAATCTGTCCAAAGGGAATTTGAAGCCAAGATAGCTAAAACCTTTTTGCTTTTGACCGATTAGAGGTTTATTATTATTATTGAATATCCCCTCCCCCCACCGTGCGTGTATCTCTTGATGGTTTGTTATTTTCTTCCCTTTTAGACGTAAATGAAAATATCACGTTGACGGCCAAAGAGGCCGTACCGTTTCCTAATCGTTAGCAATCTTATTTCTTTCTCTCTGTGTATATATAGCCTTTTGGGACGGGCCGGCATTCTTTTGTTTTATCTCCCCGTTTTTTTTTAACCACAAGAAAAAGAAAGAAGCGTGTGGTTGTCTGAGTGGCTGTATACCAGAAAAAGAAAGAAAAATAAAACCCAACTGCGTTGATCAAGTCATCATAATTCAACGGGTGGGGGGAAATGAGCTCACGTCCAGATGCCCTCATTTCACACGCCGGCCAGCAATACACACAGTCCCTCCTAAAAATATATATCTATCTCTCTTCTAGCAGCAGCAGACCTTCATCTCATCTTTCTCTCTTTATTTTTTGACTCGACTATGTTGTTGCGCGAGCTAGTCGGCAACAATTTATCGGCCGGCATCGGGACATCGGCGGGAACGTGACTAGAGCGGCGGCGGTGAGCATCTCCTGGCTGCTCGGCGGACATTCCTCCCGTCGCGATCTTTCCACTATTACTACAACGTTGTTTATGATTATGACTCTACTCGCCCTCTCTCTCACTGGAAAAGATAAAACATTCAAATAAATAAATATTACCCTGCGGTACCTAGTACAGCAACTGCGCACGACCAGGAAAAAGATGGACAGTAGAAACCGGTAGAGGACGAAATGGTCTTTGGCACAATCAGCGGAAAAATAAAAAAAAGAACACTGGGCGTTGTATAAAAAGCCTTTTGGCTGATACCCACTGGCCAGTGTCGTCAATCTAATTAACATCTCGCCTACAAACGCTAACAAGCTCCTGCGCCACTCTCGCCATTCTATACATTGTCCTCTGCTCTTCATCACCGCAAACAATAAAAAAACCAACAAAAAAAAATAAGGAAAATAATGGCCGCATTTTCATTTGGTAACCAAAAGAAAAACGCACGAGCCAAACAAAAAAAAAATATGGCAAGGAAATAAAAAATAATAAAATGAATTGCGCCGATGGTGGTGGTGGTGCGCCGCATTCCGTTTCGGTTAGTTGGATCTCTCTCCTCCGCCTTCTTTTTTCTTTTTGTTCGGTACCAGTCCAATCAAGGACTGTCCGTGTGCCGAAAAAAGAAGAAGAAGAAGAAGAAGAAAGTTTTTTTATTTCTATTTGAAAGCTGCTAGAGGGGGGATAAAAAAACAAAACGAGTTCCCGAACGTGTGACTTGATCCTTCAACGCTGGGCGTCACAAATAGCGGCGTCAACACCAGCGGTCACGGGTAGCATCTGCGTTTCTCTTACATACACGTGATGTGTTGGACTAGATATAGAGAAAGACCGGGGCGCACGCAAAAAAAGCTTCTTGTTTTTTCCAAAATAAAAATAAAAGCGGATCGGGAAAATAAATCAAACAAAAAAAAAGAAGATGGAAAAATGTTTCGAGTGTGTCACACACAAATAACTCACATGGCGCCGACGTAGAGGACATCCCGTTTGGCATCGAGGTAAGACGTCCGGTAGTAGAGTTTCCCGCACGTGAAGCTCTTGATGTGATCTATGCCAAAAAGAATCAAATAAATCAAAAAGAAATAAGAAAAAATGATTAGAAAAGAAAAATAAAATAAAATAAAAAAGAAACCATTTCGGGGGGAATGATGATGACTCGGCTGAAATAGAAATGAGATTCTATTCTCGATGACAACAATACTAATCAAATGAAACAGCTGATTTTCTCTTTTCTCGGGAGGAGGAGGAGAAGGAGGAGGAGGAAAAAGATTTTCTTTCCCCGTCCGTCCGTCCGTGTTCCCGGTAATTTACGGCTAGGCGATGATGGATTGTCATTGTTTGATTTACAACACGTTTCTAATCATCAATTTTCTTATCCCTTTTTTTCTTTCTTTCTTTTTCTTTTCCGTCTTTGGAAAAAATGGGGTGTGTGCGTCTATGTGTGTGCCTGTCTGCGTGTAAAGAAGAAGGAAAAAGATGAGAGAGTGATGTGGAGGATTGTGGGTGGGTTATCCGGTGCCTGTCGTCCGTGTCAACTCTCGTTTTGTCGACAAGTTTTTTCTTTCTTATTATTTTTTCACGTTGGCTGAAGAGAGGGCACGCTTCACGTCCGTGAAGAAGAAGAAACAAAAAACGAACGCGTCTCGCCGTTTTCACGGACGCTTTGATGAGGTCAGACAGGCGGACTCTTTTTTCTTCTTCTTCTTCTTCTTGAGCATTTCACACAGACTCACCAAAAGGCACACGAGACCATTAAAGACGTGAAACAACTTTTTTTTTTAGTCGAGTGTCACTGCGTGTGTCTTTGAGCTCTCGAGTGGATTTCTTTCTACCCGGTTCCTCCTTTTCTTTTTTTTTTTTTAAATTAGAAATATCCACAGAAAGAAAAAAAGAGGATTCGTTCGAACGTGACCAACACGATCTCTTCTCTCTCTCTTTCTTGACCGGGTGACCACGTGAAAAAACAAAAACAAGTGTGTGTGTGTGTGTCTGTACACGCCGCCACTGGACCCCAAAAGTGAAAGCTCAAAAAAGGGAAAACTCGTCAATGACATTTTTTCAATTTTGTTGTTTTTCCTTATTGTTTCTTTCTCCCTTTTTTTAATTTTTTGGATTTCCTCTGATTCGATATCGGCCGGCTATATATAACGAATGAGGTCGGAGCGCTCGACAAGGGGCTAGATCGGATCACCATCGTTAAAAACCAGATGCTCGTTGGGTTCGCTTTCTTTAGTATAGAATAAGTGTCGCCGACCAAGAACTCTACAGGCCGAGCTGATTGTCGTTGAACAGACGAGAGTCTCCAAAATGTTATTAGACTAATGGAAAGAAGGGCTGAGGATCGCAGAGAAGGATGGAAGGACATGCCCAGCTCACCCCCCTGTCAATTAGTTCTTGATGAACTGTGCCAGACTTGTTCTGTCAAACGGATAATACGGACCCCGCAAGGAAAAGCCGAACGGAAAACACAAGAGATCCAGATTTTCCTGAGATTTTCTCTAGGTCGCATTAACCGGCTGCTTAGCCACAGACTCTCCTTTTGTTGAGTTTGGCCGAGTGAGGAGGAGTAAAACGGACACGCATATCATATCCTCCAGACAAAAGCGAGAAAAAGGGGTCGGTCAACATGTCCAGCTGGAGGAATCGCCATGCCAACGGCCAGTCTATTTGTCCATTCTTCTTCTTCTATCGACACGGACGTTGTGCGATGGTCTATGTATACGCACGGCTGACGAGAATAGGCGGATTATATCCCCCACCCTATCCACACGAGCGCATATACATCCGGATATTCAATCCGCAATTCGGAAATCGAATGCGTCCTGCCGACTCAAAGGGGGACGGACGGACGGACGGTCACGAAAATTTCGTTTTCCCCATTTCCCCCCCCCCCCGGACCCAAATTCAATGCCGCCCATTTTGTGAGAGTGTCGGTGTGAATGTTATTGACGTTCCCCCCCCAGCTTATTTCGCCTTCCACATTCTCAACTTTCGTGTGTCCTTCGTCCACAACAGCTGGCGGCCAATTTCGGCCGCTGGGTCTCCGATCCGACTATACAGGAATAATAACACGTATTAAAAAAAAAGAAAACTAATCGTCAATTCTCCCAAATATTTGATCTTGAAAAAAGGGCAATGAATAAAAGGCGAAATCATCAAAAATTGTCGAAGGAATCTTTGTCCGAATCGTAAATCAATAGAAACAAGTCATATCTAAGAAAATAATAAATTTCCTTAACTGCAAAAGAAGGAAGAAGCGGTTGGAGAGTCCCCCGGAGCTTCTCTCTCTCTCCCAGAAGAAGAAGAAGATGCATGTTTTATGGCTGCACTTTTTTGAGAAAGAGGGGGTAGCAGCCAAACAAAGAGACATCATTCAATCTATCTGTCTATCTACCTATATCTATCTATCTAGTTTGGTAGAGTATAGATAGTCGCCGTCAACCGGGGTCCGCAAGTCGTCCGTTTCTTTTTTCCCACTAGATCGTCGTTCTTCCCCGGGCCGTGAGTCTCTTCCTTGTTCATGGGCAATAAAGATGAATATCGACGGGACAGCATGAATCACTACGCACCTTGTATTTCACATTTCTCTCTCTTAGTTTTTCTGTTTTTTTCTTCCTCTTCTGGCCGGTTCTCCGAACCCCTTTTTTCTTCACAGACGCGCCAGCATCAATATAAGAGTAATATAGTGTACCCAGGATGACGCAATCCCAAAAGAAACAGTTTGGCGTGTGTGTGTGTGTGAGATGAGAGTCATTTTGATTCGATGATGGCCAAAGAAAGCAGCTGGAGAACAACCGCACGCATGGCAAAACTCGTGAAAATGCGATGGACGGACCGACAGCCCAAATGACCCGTAACCGTTTTCTCCTTCTATAAATATAAAACGCAATCAAACGAATCAGCAATTCGCAGCTGCTGCTGCTGCTGGGACAGACTCGGGGGCTACTCTCTTTTTTCTATTTGATTTTTCTCTTCTTCTTCCTTTTCGTTTTTCTTTTTTTTTATTTGATTTCGCACTCAAATGGCCAAGCGAAAAAAATAAAATGCGCAAAGACACGGCATTGGAGAAATGGTTAAGAAAAAGAAAAGAAAATTTGAAACGATCAACGACTAATAAAAATGGGAATAAAAAACGGAAGAGAACACAGTCAAAGAACGGGGGGTGGTGGGAATAGGGAAATGTATACTACTACCTAACAACAGTATAGATCGTCACGAAACATCGTCATCAATAGATTATGAAGGCATCTTCTCTCTCTCTCTCACGCTCAGCAGCCCCCCATTCGCTCTCCCCATAGGGGGGCCCCCAAACTAACAGTAGAATTCCCTTTTAAATACAAGAAAATGAGTCAAAGTTTATACACAGGTCTCTCAATCTCAACTCAAACCCAAAGACCTATAACCCAAAGAAAAAAAAATAACAAAATTTCATCATAAAAAGGTTCCATCATCTGTCCGAAAAGAAGAAAAAACCTATCGTGACCGACTCTTCGCAAGAGTTGTTTTTTTAAAGGACTCTCTATTGGTCAATCGGCCGGGATTGTTAAACAAAATAAAAAAAGGGGAAACACAAAAATGTCTTTTCTTTTCTTTTTCAAATGTTGAATGACTCTCCTCGAGAGTTTCAACGACTTTGCCAAGTTTATTAATATCGTTTTTTAAGCGAGACAAGTTTTTGAAGTTGAAGAAGATAGTCAAGTTTCTTTTTTTCATTTTTAAGTGTAGGTTATCTGCTATCCCCAAAAGAGGGTTGACAGGACGTTAGGAGGCCGCTTGGCACTCGAGTGAGAGGAAATAAATAAAAATAAATAACTTCTTCTTCTTCGTCTTCATCTTCAATTCTTTTCTCGGCCGCCAAAAATAAAAAAATAGGAGATGGAAACATGTTTTAAATGGCGGATAAAAAAGCCCAAGCTTTCGGTGTGTGGTGTGTGTGTATAGCTTATAGATATGAAGAGTGCCTTGTAAAAGGCGAAACCTTTTTCCCTTTTTTTTTCCTGGTTTGAATGATCGCCGTTCGCCTCCTCCTCCCCGACACCACAGCGACTGCATTATCAAGTTAAAGCTTCTTCTCTTTTTTCCCCGTCGACTTGCAACCTAACCAACTTCTCTCTCTCTACGGCGACTGATTATTTATTCACGCAGGGCGTCAGTTGCCAGCGCCGTTTGCTGTGTTGTTTGGTGCGGTAAACGATTCTCGCCAAACATGGCGGCCTCTTTCTTCGTGTTACAATCTCTCGTACACATGCCGAGAGATTATTCGGGCAAGCAAGGAAGGAAGAAAGAAAGAAAGAAAGAAGAGTTTTTCAAGGGAGGAGCGATTACCTACAACCTTCGGTGGTAAAGAAAGAAGAAAAAAAAACATTGAATGAACGGTTAGAGTCAAAAATAAAAGAGACGAGGTCGAACTAGACACAGCGAGTCGAAAAAAGTTAATAGAGGAATAACAAGCCGTATGAACTCGAGTCCATCCGTCTTTCAACGAGAGGTGGAAAAAAAGTTACACACGAATATATCGGGAAAACGAAAAAAATGATCGGGAAGATTCTATAGGGGCCGGCAGTCAGTGAGGGGAACCGAAAAATGTACAAGTCATTGGAGATCGTGAAAGGAACTCGCAAGGCCCGCGTGTGTGTGTGTTATTTTCCCCCATTGAAGACTCGATTGAGTCACGAAAGAACGTGAACAAGGACTTGAACAAATCGGATTTCAAAGTTTCGGCCAAAGGGGGAGGATGAAAAAATATTTATATTTAAAAAGAATAATAATAATAAAATAAATAAAAAAGGAATTTAGTTTTTTAAAGTTCGTGTCCGTCATCACCATAAAAAGAATCCCCTTCCCCGGTGATTGGTTTAGATATCAAATTTCCCCCCTTCCATTTATATTTTTTTTTTCCATTTTTATTATATTATTATCATGATTCTAATGTGATTCCCCCACCAAAAGATTTGATGTTATCAAATCCGTTTCTTCTCTAGCCCCCAAAGGGGAAGAAAAAGTTTTGAGTCTTCTTTTCTTTCCAAGAAACGACAGCACCTCATTATGTCTAGTTTGATTTTTTTATTCTTTCTCCTATTTTTCTTCCGAGTTGACGAGAGGCAGGATCGATACTAATAGGCGGTGCCACCCATATCCGTACGCCAGAGATTCCCAGCCAATCGGGACGACGCTAGAACAAAAAAAGAAGCCCCAAAAAGACTCACAAAGTGGCTTCAAAGAAAAAGAAAATGTGTGAAAACGACCAGGGAAGAGATTCACAAAAAAACGCCAATCGATTTGGCGGATTGTTGGTACAATTGCGTTCGAGCCTTGCCGACAAACTCTGCAATGCGTCGCAGTGCCATCATCATCATTGCAAAGTTCAAACCAGATGGCGAACTCTTTTTCCGTTTAACCAAACACCATCTGCTTCCCCCCCATCTTTCTTCGATAGTTTCTCTGTCTAGGAAAAAGAAAAAAAAAAAACATTTCGGGTTAAGAGAGCGGAGTAGAACCCTTGACTTTGTATGAAAGGCCCAGGTCAGAGGTTGCGATCCAGTCGAAGCGATTAGGTGACGGCCCAGGCCCCCACCACGCCAGTTGCCAGTCAGCCTTGGTGATGAGACACGCGAGAACTCTATTCAAAACTATACGGGGGGATGAAACTGCCAGTAGGATCGATTCGAGCCCTCCAGTCAGTTTTGGTTAATAAACGCACATCCAACGGAATAATATCGGACCGTTTCTATAGACGGGGCCATGGACGGCCCCGGTTGTTTACCTAGTAGTGTAGTCCCCCCTTAAAAACAACTTTGGCCAAAGGGACTAGGATCTCATCTCCAGTTCATTTGGAAGGTCGGCGGACAAACAACACGTGTCCGAGAACTAAACACCGGACACCCCCAGTCAATATATCCATTAAAAGAAAAACCCAGGGACTCCCCCAGGAGGACTATGGGAAGGGGCTACCGATTTGGTGTGGTCTCTCCCAGGCACCCCATACGGATTTCTTGTTTTTACGATGGCGATTTCCCGTCCGGCAGCTGGGCGCACAGAAGAGAGTCAATTTAGAATATCGTCTAATACCTTTATGATGTGCCGATCTGTGAGTACAACAATCAGAGTCGACATCACTGGACGATGCTGCTGCTGCTGCTGGCGGAGTGGCCGGATGTTGTTGAACAAGTTGGTCCGTGCCGCTCGCCGCACTCGTCAAGAGCAACGGTAGCGACAACAACAACAACAGCATGTTGCTGGTAGCGACCCGCATCATCATCATCATCGCCACAGAACACGAAAGCCAACAAAAATAAACGATTGCAAGGCACGTCAAACTACAACACTCCCGTTCAGAGTTTTTTAGAGTCCCGATTCGCCCAGTTTCGTTCACGTTCACAAGCGATTCGTCGATTGAAAAATTTGTAATTGAACAACAAGAGAACGAGGTTGTCACTGGCCGGGTCCAGGCAAAAGACTGGAGTAGCTGCCGCTCAATTCTGGTTCTCTTATATGCACACACGGCTCCAAAGTCCAACAAACCGCAACCCACACGGCACACCTCGGGAAAAAGAGGGGGGGGGGAGAGAAGTGGGCGGGATCTCCGTACACACACACGCCGGAGTAAAAAAAAAAAAAAAACAACTCCGAAAAAAGCACAACATCCGAATGGATGATGTTGTATGCGCTGCTGAGCCCAGGCGTAAGATATACATACATAAACGAATATGCTCGTACGTGTACATCAATATCAACAACACGTCCAATCTGACTAGACTACACCCCTCCATCTCTTTCTCCTTTTGAAGTTCCATTAATGTAAACCATTTCTCTCTCTCTGCTTACACACACACCTGGGCGGTTATATTTACCCAAGCATTTATAACTTTGAAAAAAAAGGGGGCCAGGTTAGTTTCTTGGATTTCATCTAATCTCGAGTCTGACATCACACACGCATGTGATGGCCAAGAGACCCAATCAACTTTGACTCGATTTCAGTTGTTTTTTGTTTTTCCTCCTTTTCAGCTTTTCCGTGTGGGTAGCATCATTTATATACAGCTGCCAGAGAGACCCAACTCGACTCTGCTTCTCTACACACGTACAAGACAGAAAAACACACACGTGATTACACGTGTAGAGTTGAGTCTCAAGTCTATCGTATCGCCTGTTTTTCCCTCATTGGCTTTCAGATCCGATTGATGTCCACGTCAAAATGAGCAGGGGGAAAGAACATTCCGAGATGGGGGAAATCATTTTTCCAAAAGATGAAAGAGAGTCTTAGACAATCATTTCCCCCCCTCTTGTCCTGCCTGTCAACAGTGCTGATAGACGCGCACACACTCCATTGGACTATGGATGATAATTACACAGAGACGGCCGTCTACGCCAACGTCAGCGTAGTCGAAAAGGCACACAAATTCCAAAATGAGCAATTCTTCTCGAATAACGCCAAGGCGGCCGATTTTGACACCAGCTTTGCCGATCCGCTCGTTTGAATCCATCACCACCGAAAAAACCAACTTTAGCAGTGCCTCCTTCTTATTCAAACAGCCCACAAATCCAAATTACGTGAACCAACCATCCAGCCTCTCTCTCTCTCTCTTAGTCTTTACATACTACCCACACAGAAATAACGGGGTGATCCATCATCATTTAACTCTCCGTGATACCAGCAGGATTGGGCTGATGTATCAGATCCAGTCCTGCTATAAAACCCACAACCAGCCAACCCCGGGTCCATTCAGAGTCCCGAAATGTTTTTGGTTTGAAAGGGTTGACTCATTACGCAGTCTCGAGTGTTAATCCTCTTTTCCACACACACACACACAGACACAAACGAACGCGTTTTGAGCACACAAGGGGCTTCTGAAAATACTAGTCATAAATAATTATAACAACAACAACTGTACGGGCGAAACAAAACACTAAACACACTATTTGGGTTTCCTCCTGGCCTCTTCAAACTTTTTTTTCCAGTCTCGGTAACATGCGTTTTCTAACCCCCCGGAATTGTTTCAGAGTGTCTCTCTCTTTACTTGCAGGTCTAACCAGGTCAATCCTCTCAGGCTGACAGTAAACAGATCTGGCTGTTACTTCTCATTCTTTTCTTGGGGTTGTTCTCTCTCTCTCTACTTTACTTTCTTCTGTTTCATTTGAAACTTCAAACGAGAATAAAAGAGCCGAGGGTCTAGAGGGAGGACACCAGATTGGACAGACCTACTCCGAAAATGCTAGACCTAGCCAAACCCAAATTCCAGGTGAGCGGACCAGAGATCAAAACCAACGTGAAATCGTTCCTTTCCCATCTAACTCGAAATGTACATATGCAGTCTACTACGCGTATATTCATGAGCCAGAAAAGTAACTCTAGCCGCACACACAGTGTCTCCCAAATAAGCCCTCGCCTTATCTCTTCCTCACTCCTTTTTTTCAAGTCTCTCCTCAAAGTCTACGTTCTTATTTCCTTTTTCTTTCCACAGCGTGAATTCACGCTCGACGTGGCGTGCTGGTCTCTCCCCCCTGACAAATCCTCGAGACGCAAAAGCACTCACAGACAACAAGTCCCGCGCTCAGCCCCCGCCAGTCGTTTCTTTTGGGGGGATTTAAAAAAGAAACAGAAAATCTGTCGCAGCTAGTCAGTGAGAGCAGCAGCAGCATACATCACAATAATCACTACAGTAGGAGGGTAAAGAGCTCGTCGAAGGATGCGTCTGCACGGATGGATGGAAAGAAAAAAAGAGCTGGGCGAGAGTGTCTCATAAAGTAATCGGATGCATTAGCACACACACACCAACTAGTCCTGGAATCCTTCGTCGACGACCAGAAAGTGAGTGTGTTTTTTCGGGGTGCCGCCGCATCCCATCAAAGTTACAAGACGTAGAAGAGCATTCAACAGTTTCGAGAGATATACGACTACTGAATATAACTTTCGGGTCCGACCATTTTGCATTTGAAATGGTGGTGGTGGTAGGGGGGAAAAACGAAAAGAGCATCAGCGCCCCGTAAAGTTTACCAATCATTAACGACAGGCTATACGACGTATATTTATAACTAATTTTAGAAGCGCCCGGTTGGTCGGTCGGGTGGGTTTTTTAATATACAAACAAGTCAACCCATATTGCACACAAACAAGACACGTGGAGTTTTTAAAAGCTTTTTCTCGAGGAGAGAGAGAGAAGATTTCTTACTTTCGTCCGGCGTCGTCGTCTCTAACAGATTCCCAAGGAAAACAAACAGTTGGTGTTGAAATCTCTTTCTGTTTCTGTCCCGTCTGTCGTCGTCGTCGCGGTCTTTTTGAAAAAACTTAAAAGCTATTTCATGTCCGACAAACAACCTACCAAATATCCCAACCACCACGACAGCGGCATTCCGACTAATGAACTTGTAATCCCATTTCCAGCTACTACTATTACTACTTCTACCACCCAAAATCGAATTTGAATCGAGCGCGCGCTAAAATCGTGAAAAAACAAAATCAAATTCAAATTTTTTAAAAGGAGCGGGAGATCAAAGGTTTCAAATACACGCCTCTCTCCCGCATTTATATCTTCAAAAAAAGACGAGCCAGGAAGTCGTGAAAAAGACCCGCCATTTAGTCCATTCAATTTGAATTTTCTTTGACGTTCGACGCTCTGCGACGATGATTAACAGTTGGTTTTTTCTTTGCGCAGTTCTATACACTGTGACTTGATCAAAAGAAAAATCGTACAGAGAGAGAGTGTGTCCCCCTGGCTTATAAGTAACCACCACCAACCACAACATTCTCCAATAAAGTCGACGAGGGAGGAAACGTCAGATCTGCGTTATGTCCTCCTCGATTGGTTCCTCCTTTTTTTTGACGAGAGAGACTTGGACCAGATTTTCTCCTCTCTTATCTTATTGACTAGCCATTGAACATGTTCTTCCTCTCTGCGGCTAATGGATCTCCTACAGACCCAACAATAGAGTTCTTTATTTCTTCGTCGACTGCCGAGACTTGTAGGACACCACCAATAGACGCATCAAGAAGAAGAAGAAGATCCATCATTTCCGAATGATGGAAGCAAAGGATAAAGATGAGAGGAGGAGGGAAAGGAAGAAGAAAAAACAAAATAATATCTTCCAGCAGTATATGTTGTTGCCTTATGGCTATTGTTTGTTTTCTCAAGATGATCCCGCTGTACAGCCGAGAGGATGACTGGGCAACAAATGGCCCAAACGAGCTGCAAGATGATGACGGAATGCCTGGCGGACATAAGTATAAAAAAAGAAGACGGCTCTCTTTTCTCCCCGACAACTCTACCGATGGCTATCGCCCAATGTAACAACAAGATGATGAGGACCGAGAAGAAGAAGATGTTCTCAAACTCCAGCCATGTGGAGCAGAGCAAACCCCGGCGCAAGTCCCATACATTTCTGACGGAAAGGACCACAACGAATCGAGACCGAGCGCTTGGGAGGGCCGCTCTCTATACACGGTTGAATAAGTTCCGACGAAATTTTTGTTTCCAAAGAAAAACCAGTTGTTGTTGAGATGAATAAAACTCTTGAATTTTTTTCCAACCCCTCGACTTCCATTTAAGGCGCCAAGGTTTATTAAAAAAACACAAGAAAACGAACGAAACATTTCGAGAGATTTTCGAAATGGACAGAAATAAGAAAGGCCGCCCCGAAAAAAGAAAGAAAAAACTGACGAAATGCCGCCCGCCCCTGTCCAGTGATTCCCTGCGTAACTCAAAGCGATCCCCTTCCCCCCTCCCGATCTATGTAGCAATAATACGAGTCTGGTCTGCTAGAACGTGAAATGCAATCATGTCGGTCGGCTCCGTGTGTTTCCCCCTGTGTGGAGTGCAAAAGGAGCCACAAAACAACTTCATCATTCC
This sequence comes from Daphnia pulex, assembly GCF_021134715.1. Classification (NCBI taxonomy): domain Eukaryota; kingdom Metazoa; phylum Arthropoda; class Branchiopoda; order Diplostraca; family Daphniidae; genus Daphnia; species Daphnia pulex. The sequence continues at coordinate 12,952,265 of NC_060024.1, read as the reverse complement.
CGCAGTCGCGGCAGTTGGTCGGCCACTCCCACCCTTTCGGGGCTCATCTGACCAGCCCCACCTGCTGTGCGTATGTGCTGGCCATCAATAATGATCCACGCAGGGCTATTTACCGCTTCTGCCGCGCTCATCTCAAAGCCAAACAATAAGCCCAGCAACAACAACAACAACAAGACAAAAAAAGAAGAAATAAGAAAAGAAAATACTAGTTTATATGTGTGTGGAAGAATCTTTTCCTTCTTTATCTTAATCCCCCTCTTTAGGTTACTGATCATTACGTCGCCAGTTCCAAGAAAAACATGTTTATTTATTTTTCTTTCTTCTGCCTTTCACGTTTGAAAAAATATTTGGTTGGCTCATTTTCTAGTCGTAAACACCCGACTCGAATCGTTTCGAGCCAATTAAGTCATTTCGTTCTCCTCCTATCCTATCGTCTTTCTTTTAACGACGCAAAAATATAATTATGCCAAAAATGATAAAAAAGAGAGGTGATGTGTTTCAAAACTGGTAGGTATCAAAAACCCTCCTCCCCATACCGGGAGCGCTCTATTTAAACTCCCCAAAAAGAAAAAGATTTTGTTTTCTTTTTCTTTAAATCTCATTAGCCTTGCAAATGATTCGGCGTGTGTGTGTAAAGGGGAAACTAGCCATCTGCCCGAAATATATAAATATTAGAGACCGTTCTTACACAACAGGCCCCAACACCACGGCCGCACAATCACGAATTGAAGCCTCTTCTGTGTTGTTGGGGTGCGTGAGCGCGGGCGGAGTGGGTAATTGACTCTTCTGTATAGAATAGAAGAAGACCACAGTTTCTTCCAATTGGCGGGGGTTACGAAGGGCGGACACGAAATGGGCGTCGTGGGTTACATCTCAATGTGCTCCGAAAAAAGAAAGAAAATAACCGAGCCAGCCGAACAAAGAGGGAAAAATCTTCTACCAGAAGAAGAAGAGGGGGGAAGAACTTAACATTGCTTTCGTGATGAGTCTATTTTATATATACTGCGCAAAGGGAAACAACAGCACAAGCAACAACCAGCACAGGTCCACACCACCGCTTTGGCTGCTACAGGCAAAAAAGAGCTCGAAGTTCATGGTCTTTTGGGGCAGAGGCTCTTTTTTTTCTTATTTTCCTTCTTCCTACTCCGCCTCTTAGGGCTCTCCTATCTTATAGCTTAAGCTGCCTGCCCTGTGCTTGCTTATCCTCATCGTATAGCCCATTGCCGACATCTCAATTCTTTTTTGGCTCTCGCTCTGACGTCCATAAAAGAGATGGAAGAAAAATAAAAGAAAAAAAGAACCTGATGTGTGTGTAGCCTCCAGGGCTGCAGACTCTGTTTCGAAAACCCCGTAGAGTTTTCTCCGAAAGAATATAAATAATGTCTTCTTTCTTTCTTTATTTCTCGACTAAAGACATTTCCCCCACTCACACAGCCCCCTTCTTTTCTTTCTCATTCACCTGGAAGCAATAGCACACACATTTTGCACCTGGAGGGCCAAAAGAGAGGGGTGAAACAACACCCGGAGAAAAGAAATTGAACGATTTCCATCCAGACTGGAAAAAGATGAAGGCCGACGACTTCACCCCCACTAAATTACTCGGGACGTTTTCTTGGTGAAGGAATAAATATGAAGGTGTTTCACATACCTGCGCTTAATTGCTCCATTGCGGAAATGAAATGAGCAGCGGCCAGCAGCGAGAGCCAGCAGAGCATCACCGGCCGGCACGGCCACCTCCTAGTTCCGGTCATGTTTGTGTGTGCTGTAGCGGTCCTCGCCCCCTTTTGATTTCGGTTTGTCGTCTAAACAAATCAACAAATGAAATTAAAAAAAAAAATAGACACGGATCGAAAACAATACGTCGAGAGAGAGGGGAGAGTACCAAGGTTTAGGTTACCAACTAAACAACAACAACTAGAGAAACAAACGTTGGAACAAAGTTATGGCATCAGCATATCATCATAAATAGGAGAGAGAGAGAGACATGCGATCGAATGTCGGTCCCCCCAACAAAAACAAAATGAGAAAATTCCGGGAATGTGAACGGCACGAAAGCCTCAGGTAGACTTGATGAAAAAGGGAAGAAGAAGAAGAAATAAAATATGCATTATTTCTACGGGGGGAAATCATTTCTCCCTAAATCAGACACGACGGGAAACGTCACATCGCATGATGCTCAAAAAAATATTTTTTTTTTCCTTGGAATAAAAACCTGTGGATCGGCGCAGGAGAAAAATGAAAATTGCCCAGGGAAGAGAATCGATCCATCATCAAAAGGTTTTTTTGTTCGATCGTTGATGAACAAAACTGAAACGGACCCCAAAAAAGATAAGTATCGAATCTGATTGCACCCGTTACTTTTTCCACCCTCCCACACTGGATCTCAATAGCTCCTCCCTATGGAACCCCCCTCCACATTTTGAGTTGAAGGGGATCAAAACTTTTTGAAAATAAGAAGAGGAACAGCTGTGCTTCACACACAGCTAGGGATTTTCGAAACATTCTCCAGGTAGTATATAGAAGAGAATAATAACACAAAGGGAAAATGGCTGCGAGGGGGGGGGGACGTACGTACAGTGGTGGTGGGGGGTTGACTGGACAGTTGTGGAGGAATTGAGAAAGTGGAAGACGACGAGCTTCAAAGGAGAAATCTGTTTGCACGGGGAGCTATACTCGATTCGTTATAGCCAAGAGATCTATCGCCAGAGTCTTTAATCAAGTCGATGGCATGTTTGTTGTTCCAACAACGGACGACATATTCACTGCTCCCAAAATTTCTAATCAACAACGAATGCACACACACGAGCCATCTACTATACACCAAAGGGCAACAGACGGTTTCACTGTTGCCTGCTGCTGCTGCTGGACGTGGAACAGTCGAGCAAACGGCAGCTCTCACAGACGTAGTAGTACTACTACTACCACGATCAATAAGTACACAAAAAAGTTTTGCCGGCTCTTTCCTTCCTTCCTTCCCCATTTTCCCCTTCAATCCCCTTTGCAGTGAGTGGCTACAACACGAGTGTAACAGCAGCAGCAGCAGCAGGAGTAGAGAATAGGCCGAGCGCGTACCACGTAGTGTGTAATCATTTCTAGGGATCAACTTGATGGGGTTCAATTCACGAAAACCATCTTCCGTTGTACACACTCGATCACACACACGGCCCATCCGAAATTGATTCTGTGTGTGTGTACGTTATTCAACTCTCCAAGGCTTCGGCCAAATATTTTTTTTTCCAAGATGGCTTACAGCCAACAACAACAGACAAGAGGGGGGACGACTTTTCAGCAGGTGTTGATGCCCGACCGACAGAAAAGGCAACATCATTTATACAACGAGAAAAGAAAAAGGGAGCTTTTTTTTATCCGAACATGGTTATGAAGGAAATAACTCACACAACGCCTCTGCAGCGACACACACACACACACACTGGCACAACACACACACAGACACTGGCTCACACAAAAAGGTCAAGTTCAGGAAACTCTTGTCGAATCTTTTTTGAAAGACACAGCACGTTTTGAGCAGAGGGAAATTATGTTTTAAAATGGGGGAGAGCCAGTCGTTAATGCACACACTTGAATGATTCACTCACAAATAAGTTTGCAAGTCTCCCTTGGATTTAGTTCGTGGAATCACAAGAACTCGATTCTCATGATGCAAGGTGGGAAAACAGTAGACAACAAACACCCTCGGTCCTCAACGCTTGAACGACTGAGACGAAGCGTCTGAAGCAAAACGGAAGAATGGATGGCTGCTGGGAGTAGCGACCCCTATCGCAGTTGGATGTTTCTACCGCTAGATGGCAGTATTGGGTAGAGATTTGATTTTCATCTTGACGTCGTCTGCTGAGCACGATTAAATACACATTTTATTTTGTTTGTTATAATAAACTTGAGGAAATCATCGTAGACAATGAGTTTATCACAGTGGACTGGTCTCAGGACGTTGCTGACACCTTCGCTGTTAAATGTAACCACAATTAATAAGGCAATAGTTCTTTGAATAACATTTGTTTTCTCCGTTCTAGGTACGCAATGTTCCGGCGGTGAGTGCCGGAATTCAAGTTCGACACATCGCTAAACATTGGCTTCCCCAGTTCAAGAAACTGAGAAGATTGAAGGTGAACTTGGAAAACTAGAATTTATGAATATAAACTTTACCTTATGTTTTGGATCACTGGATAGGTTCAAAAAGTAAAGCTGCCCAATTTTCGTGAGGATCAAGATGCCTCAAAATTATCACCAGACCAGATACGGGCAAGAATGAAGGAACAAGGAATGCTACCTCCCCGTTCTTGGATGGAACGGCCTGTATTTGTCTCTGCAACATCATCTGTGTTTGAAGCATATGTTCCTCCAGAGGGTGATGGAAAGCTATCAGCCTTGACGCTTGGGGTAAATTCAGTTACTTTTCAATTTGTGTTTTTTACTCATCAAGATAACATTTTGCATTGCACAGGGTGCCAAACAAAGTATGGAATTGTTGTCCAAAAAGAGCAAGTCCATGATGGCTGTTAGAAAAATCAAAAGCTTTGAAGAAGACTTTAGCACCAAATATTTCCCAGAAGAGGCTCAAGAAATTTACCTCAAAGCACACAAAGCACTTGCAGAGTAAGCTACTATCTGTTTTACTATTTTACAACAAGTATTCTCATTACAAATGGCTTTTCAATAAAGGAAAGATGATGATACTTTACATCAGTGTGTAACGGAGCTCTGTTACCCTTTGATGACAGACGATCTTCGGTCATGTACTGTACGCTGGCAGTTTCTGAAATCTCTTGAGCCTCCAAGAGTGGTCCACGCCAGGTGCACCGAAGTTATCAACAAGGAGAATATTTTCTCACAGGTTTGTTCAATAGCCTCGTTGAATTTCACTTAAAATTTAATTAATTTAACTTATCCCGTTTGAAATTTCAGGTAACGGTTCGCTTTCACACTCAGCAAACATTAGCCGTTTACGACCGATTCGGTCGCTTGATCTACGGTAACGAAGTTGTTGCCAAAGACGTTCTCGAATATGTCGTCTTCGAAAAACACTTGGCCAATGTGTACGGATTGTGGAGAATTCACGAAAAGATCATTCCCGACTGGATGCCGGAGCGAGAAGCTGGAAAGAAAACTTACATTAAACAAAAACCCGTTGTTGAAGTCGAGCCGGTCACTGAATCCGTCGTTCAACCCGTCACCCCTACTGAAGGGTCGGCGTCAGCTGCTGTAGCATGAAAGTGTGCTTAAATTGAGTTAATACATTTGAAATAGTCATGATGACATCAGTTGTGTCCGTCCACGTCAGGGGGCGGAAGTAGTGAAGGACTACGAAGCAGCTTTTAAAAAGGATGTGTTGACACTAACATTGTAGTAAATTTATTTTTATTTTCGATTAATTTCAAGTTTAACGATTGATTAATATGCGAAATAATCCTTAATTGATAGAAAAGCTAATGTTTGATGAAATCAAGGCCTGTCCAAGAAATGGTGGCTCAGAAATACCCAGCCGAGGAAGTTGCAGATGACTGGTAGCGCGTCGTGGTTTATAAGTAGCCGATCATGGGCAGGACAGTAATGAATATTTCAACACCATCTTGCCTTGTATCTTAAGTGAAGAATTTCGACCAGAAAAATGGCAGAAAGAGAGTCGATGAATAAAACCGGACCGTATTGTCAAAAGTCAAAGTCTGCTGTTTATCGACCGACATTCTTATTACCGATCGTGATCAACGACAAGCTGGTAACTATGAAAATTGATTCCGGTTGCCACGATTCTATCATCAGCATTCGTGTCTGGCAGGAGCTTGGCCGACCACAATTAGATCCTGTCCCCTACAAGAGGTATTCGGCAACTGGAGCTGAAGTCGTGCTGAAGGGACAATTCATCGCCCGCGTCCAGTACGCCGGAATGACTTTTGAGCTACCTGTTCAGGTGTCAAACAAAATGGACACCCGCAGTCTGATGGGAAGGCGCTGGTTTCCTACTCTCAACTTGGATTGGAATGGCGTATTCCACTGCACCTCCATCGTTCATCCATTAAAAGAACAAACTGAACGACAACGCCTTCAGGAACTCCAAATGACGCTCATCAGAACTACTGCGATTAACATTAAAGTCAAAGTCGACGGCTTCGATCTAATGATGATGTTCGACACGGGAGCGACGCAGTCCAAACTCAGCTCGACCGATTGGGAAAAGATCGGCAAGCCTGAACTGAAACCGACGCAGATTGTCATCCGGGATACGAGTAATACGATCATGCCTCTGACCGGCCAGTGCACAATCTCCTGCGAGTACAATGGACAAAAAGCCAACGTCCCAGTTTTGGTTTCCAGCGGTAAATATGCGTACAGCGTTATAGGGACCGATTGGTTTCAGCTTATCAAATTCGACTTTAATAGCATTTTCGAGAACCTAAAATTCAAACAGACAATCGAATCGAAACCTTGTCAAACAACTCAAGAACTACCCGAACGTCCGCTGGATCCGCTTCCGCCTCCGGAACAAATCAATGCCGATCAACGCCAACGCTAAAAGACAGGCGAGGAAATATTTCAAATACCAACTTTTTTAAAAAGGTATTCTGTGATTGCATTTATGTGTTACCTCCTTAATTGGAATGTCAAATTTCTTCAAAGACAATAAATTATTCTTATCTAAATGGCTGCTTTATTTCACACCAAAATTTGTTATTTCCTTACCAATTTGTATGTAGAGATAATTGATCACGTGTTGAGCCCATGTGATTTCGAATTCAAGAATGTTCTTTACCTAAATGGGGTTGCATGATCCCGGATTTTTTCCTCAGTGATTACACGAGTTGCGCTTGTGCTAGTCCCCAAAAACATAAACGGTAAGCAGTGATGATAGAAAATGAAACCTAGCAGTCGACACGACTATAGGCTAGTCAATCAACCTGAAAGATACAAAGTCTGAATTTTTATTGATGCGCTATCTTAGAGAAAATTGAAAGTCTAGCTAATATTCTTCCAGTCAATAAGTCTACCCATTCGATTAGTACAATGTAGACCATTGAGATTTGTTTCAGCTGTTATTTTTGTTGTTTGATATCAAATGTCTGGTCGATCGAAAACAAGATCAAAGTCTTCCATTTCAGTTATCATCGTGAACAAATTTGAATTAGCCTTTTCACTGGAAGCGATTGTAAGAGAAATTAAATTGCCTATAGAATACAGACATACTTTGAATTTGATTTTCTTGCATAGTAGTTGATGAATCGTTCTTGATTTTAAAAAAATTATCGAGATTGCTGCTGACACACAAATAATATTATTAGCTAAGTAAGATTGCAAAACACCCAATGGCATATGGGGAAAGCCCGTTATCATATTTTGGATAAAAGCGGATAAAAGGTAGTCTTTATCGAAGGTAAAAATTGCTTAAATATGTGTTGAATACACAAATTATAATAGATGCTGCATCTATGAATGTTTCTTTCTCGTGACTAGAATCTATAAGAATCGTCAATGCTAGTAAAGGAAGTAGTCACGATTTGCTATTTCCGAAATTCCGGTAGCCAATCCCTTCCTACTTTAATCGCACACGCGGACGACGCTGCTGCGAAATGATCTGCATATAAATGCTCCGGTGAAATGAAATACGAGTGGACACTTCCTGCTTTGATGACAATAGGAACCATTCATTTATTGATTGGCCTAAAACATGTTAGAAGAGATGAGAATACTGATCGGACTAACATGAGACAGATGCTGCTGTATAGCAACAACTGTGATGGAGCATTGAATTTGAGCTATGACTTACAGTAGCCTAGATACCATTGGTTAAATAGCTAGAAAAGGCGGTCAATTTATCCCGCGGGAGACGACAGAAGTCTTCTCTCGTCTGATTGGCCAGTAAGACTTCGCCTGCAGCCTTATAGTGAGATCTCCTGTTTCAGCACGGCACGGCTCGGTAAAGGGGTCACATGATTTCTTTCACTTGTGTAAAATAAAAGGGGATACCATAGGAGCTGCACACGGCACTACTCTCTGAGCAGGAGCGCGGGAGATTCAACAAGCAAAACTCCCCAGCAGGTGAGTCTCTCAACTTTTTTTTTATCAAATTGTTTTTTTTTCTTACTTTCAACAACAAAATGAACTGGTGTAGATTGTTAAGATGAATTGTCTTTTGAATATGGAGAAAAATTATTATTCTATAGTAATTTATTCTGTCACATGGCCTTCTTGAAAATTGGACAAGATTTAACCAGAAAAGGCGATGTATTGAGTGCGATTGAGTGGCTATTGTTCGCTCACTCTGCGATATCTCTACAGCCCCACCCATATTACGTGTATAGGATTTTTTAAAGACATATTCTCTAGAAAAGCAATTTCGGGTCCGGAATAATTATTTTTTGCTGTTCACGTCATTTCGTGATTGAGACAAAAGTCATGCGGGGCGTTGTGTCTAGATTCAATTTGACTATAAATAAGAAGTTGTATTACCTGCATTTGTTCTATAGCTATTTCTATAGTGCTTTCTAAATTTCTGTATAGTTGTGAAAATGCTCGGGCTCGACACATATGTAGTAAAATCAATCCATTGTCGGGGGAAACGTTTTCAGTCTTCCATCCGGTTTTGCTGGATTGAGTTCTGTGTTGACGAACCCTCGCCCTTTGGGGATTTTTCTTCGCCCCTGATTTTTGTGACGTCATTACATGGAATACATTATCAACTCGGGCTGGGAATAACCAAAAGGAAGAACCGTAACCTCAGGCTGATTTGTTGCGGGAGGTGATGTGTGCTGCTCGAGTCCGATTTCCGTCTCGACTTTCTATATTATATGCTGCTACTGCATGCCCGGCTGTGTATATTAGAGTCTATCGTATACACCAGCATTTTTGGCACCGGCGCGAATAGGATGCGACAGAAAACCGACCTTGGTTAAAACAGGATTCACTGTTGTATTTTAAACTTTTATAATTCGTAGCGACGACAGGGAGTCTATATACTCTTGTTACTTCTTCCCAACAAAAACGAAAACTGGTGTGTCGGCATTCTTACGCAAATTCTGAAAAATAACCTTGAATACAACTCCGCGGCTATAATTTAGTCACGGAGAGGATTCATCAGTTGCTAAGGTTCGACTATTCGTAAAGAGATATCCGCATAAACACCCACTGTGGTGTAGAAAGTTGTTGAACTTATTTTACTCAATTGTGGCCGCAGATCAAATAAAGAAATAACTATATAGTGCGGGCCCAGCTGTTTATTCAAAAAATTTAGCCCAAACGTTTTCACATCTGGGTGCCACACAACTCGTTTGCTTCTTCCAATAGCTGTTTTTTTTTTTTTATTATTACATAGCTTATACCTGACTACATGAGCATTTTAGATTGGATGTGTGAAGTAGCTACGTGGCAGTCGAATTGGCTAGTTCATTTCAACCCGCTCGGAGTGCTTGTACTAGTGCTGCCAAGTACAAATAAGAAAGTAACAAAGGCCTCTAAACCAATAATCCGACAGGGTCATACCGTACGTAGACGCTTATTGTGTTATCAATTCATATTGTGGCTGGGAGTGTATATAGCTTGGTATCAAGCGCTTTTACGTGACAAGGGTAAATAATCATTGATTTTTAAACCAAGCTTCTTTTGATGCTGCAGTTATTCTTTCTATTTTATAGCTATGCTACTAATCAAGCGTAAAGATAGAGCCTCGTGCAGAGAATATGAAAAAATCATGCTTGTACGATTAAATTTCGTGTAGGCTAGACTTATGACCCCTAGATTACAGTTGTGTTTTATTTTTATTATTTCATTTATTAATATCAGTCGACATTGTCCTTCAAATGTTATTTGTCTGGATATGTCTGGACACTATCAGTGGCTATTATGATGTGTATGAGAATTACGGAAATGGTTTAGTAAGTTTGGGAATTTTGAGTGGCAATTTAATGGAAGGATCAATAGAATTTACAATAAAACATTTAAAATAAAATCGATGAATTTTATGGATCACTTTGCTATACGGAAAAAAAGGGCGATATGAATAATGGAAATTCCGGAAATCTGGACAGCTTCCTGTTTATGTCCAGAGGTCCGTTTGTTTCCTAAAATTGGAATTCCATTATCTCAAAAGGTCAGACAAAAAAAAAATCCAGTTTCTCAGGTAGTGACCCTGCTAAGCTAACGGAATCCCTTTTTACTGAGAAGTGAAGTTGAACCAACGTCGAAGTAGCCTATAGTTGCATGTGTAGTGTTGTGTACGCAGCAGTCTATAAGGTATTACGTCGTACTTTGCTGTGAAAACAAACATGATTTGAAGGCTACAATACGGTTTTTTACACATATAGCGGCACCATTATGACTGAAACCACAAGTCCATATAGCTACTTGTATAGAGAATAAGTCGGAATAAGTGTCGCTTTTCTTCGTCTTTAAGGTTGTCCATGCTTATCGCTTTCAAGGACGCATGACCGACAACAATAACACCAGCATTCACGTAATGGACTTTCCAACTTTCGACACCAAGGGTTGACATTGAATGAAAAAAAAACTTATATATATAAGGCACCACAGCGTCGGAGAACAATTTCATTGTTAAAAATTTCTTGTTGGTTTAAAGTCGGTTCACAAATTATCTCTCAAACCTAGGCGGATACAACACCACAGCACCCAGCAAGGGAATAAAGCCAAAATGGATTCCGTAGACCTAGCCAAAGTGATTTCCATGGTCGTCTTGTTTCTCGGGACACTCGTTCTGGGTCTATTTCCCATCTGGATCGTCCGCCGGATGAATGTCAAATCGGGCAATAAAGAAATGTCTCGAGGAATCAAAAATGTCTTGTCCGGAATGCTCTGCTTCGGTGCGGGTGTCCTGATGGCCACAGCGCTGACCCATTTGTTGCCGGAACTTCACGAAGGCATCAAAGAATTGCAGACAAATGGGACCATCAAGTCAACACTTCCGTTGGCCGAAATCATCTTCAGCGCCGGATTCTTTCTCGTCTATCTTTTGGAAGAGTTGGTTCACGTCATCATTCACCGGAGATCTCATCGCCACGAAAAACCGGAAGTTACAATCCATCAAACTGTCGGCATTTCCGTTGTCCAGCCCAACGAATTAGAAGACGGCGAGTCGTGCAACGAGAAAACTATTTGCCAATCCAACTGCGACAATGGAGATTCCGATTCTTCCGGACCCAGCACCATCTCCGGAAGTGATCAAGCCATCGTAGACAACGTGTCCATCACCAAAAATCGCACTGCCAGTGTGGTAGTACATCATCACGATCACCACCATCACGTGATGGAAGATGGAAATAGATCGCTGCCTTCCATTCAAGGCCTTATCATCATTATGGGTCTCTCATTGCACGAAATCCTGGAAGGTGTGGCTATCGGACTGGAACAGACCGACGGAGATGTCTGGAGTCTTTTCGCCGCTGTTGCAACGCACAAATTCGTCATAACGTTTTGCGTGGGAATGGATATGGCTTCGAACGGTGTCAAAACCAGTCTTCAAATTTCTTACATGATTGTTTTATCGCTTGTCTCTTCAGTCGGTATGATAATTATTACTGTTTATTTCAATCTCGATTTTACAAGGGTTACTTAGTAAGTCAAATTATTATTTGGTTATCAAGGCATCGGAATTGGAATGGGACTTTCTAATGGGACGACGGATGCGCTCGTTTTGACTTCTCTCGTTCTCCAAGGACTTGCTGGAGGCACGCTGATCTACGTAGCCTTTTTTGAGGTGCTGGAGCGTGAGCGCACCAAACCGTCTAATAAACTCATGCAGTGGGCCACTGTTCTCTTGGGATATCTCTTCATGATCGGACTGGAAGCTCTGAGTAAAATTACGAAATTTTTTTTTCATTAAATTGAAAAACTTGTAACCTTAATTGTTTTATATTTAAAAGTCCCCCAACATGAACATGGAGGAGATCATGACCACGGTACTGAAGACCCCGCACTCAGTGTTACATCCATGGCATCGACGATAGGATCGCAATTTGTTGCTGATTTCCATGCTCATAATCACGATGGACATGGCAATGAAGAGTCAGTCTTGAGTTCATCTCTCGCTTTAATTGCTTCAAAAGTTCTGCACTAGGGTTGAACCCTGTATTCTGAAAGAACTCGTGTACATACTTTTTTTTTCTTTAAATTTGACTAGCTCAAATACTTTCATTGAATGGGTGTTTATTATGTCATTGAAATTAATTCACTGGTGGAATAATGTTTTAGGAGCTCTACTCAAGATTCGATGATTTTATCGGATTTTATTTACGTTTGTGTGGTGAATTTGATTATGGAAAATGTTGTTTCAAGAATAAATTAAGCAGCAGTTACTCGAAGATTTCTAATTACCCAAAGGGTTATTGAATCACGCTTTTTTTTTGCTGGTAGGCTATGGGATGGATTAGTTGTCGATTGTCTCACTAGATTACCTTTACAACTATACTATAGCCATCTAGCGCTAATTGGTCATTCAAGCAAAAAATAAAATAAAATGTCTTTAATTTTAAAGACTAAAGCAGAGTAATGCTAAGCATAAACAGAGTTATCAAAGTCGCTTATACACAATAGTTCACCGCGTATGGGTTACAGTTACGCGTGACGGCCGAAAATTGTATTGAGTGGATTCAAAAACTTACAACGCAGACAACACTCGTCATTATTGATTTCCATGAAGGTTTCAGCTATTTTTATTGCCGTGCATTTTTCTCTCCGATTTTGATAATAACGACCGGACGGCACGCAAGGGTTCTTACTTCTTCGGTTCTTAACCGCATCTTCGGTTCTTTACCGACAGGTGGCTGCCAGTCAGCTGAGTGGGCTGGGTAAATACAATTAAATAATTCATTGAAAAAGGGTAAAATGTACAAAATAATCATTCTAATTAATTGTAGCTGATTTATTTTTAAATTTATGGTGGTGAATTGAATTCCATTGATTAAAAAAATAAACGTCGGAAAAAGAAAACCTTGCAATGTTGTTAAGCAGACGATTACAGCAGAGCAGACAATGTTTCTTTTTTGTTAACCTTCACGCGTTAGCGGCGTTTTGCTTTTTCGCTTTAAAAACTTAAACTTACACATAGCCGTGTAACGCCTGTTCAGTAATATTCGAAAACAACTTGTTTTTGTTATTTCATTATGCCTCGAGCAAAAAGTCCAAAAACTTTATTGGAACTGTCGATAGCACATGTTGTTCAACGCATGGATAAGTGGTCATGGAAGCCAATCAAGCTATCAGACACCATATCAGATTCAGAGCTCGGCACGAGTCCTTTACATCAACTACGTAAGTTATAGAATGTGATACGTAATTGACTTCACTGTAATACAACACATTTTATTGCTTATAGCTATACTTGTTCTGGAGGAAATCATGTACTATCTTGACTATAATGATTTGTTGGGTAATCACTTGAAATGGGTTATCTCTTCTCAACTCACTGAGCTTCTATTAACCTCATGTAATGAAGTTCAGATTCGTGGATATCTTAAACATGCTGCTATCCAATGTCCAGTAATAAGAAACTAAGTTTCTTGTTTTAGTAATATAATTTTATAGTTGGGCTCATTTTTTAAATGTTGCAGGGTATGAAATCGATGGAATTTCAGAGGTGCAGAGACAACATTATTGATATTGACACATCCATACTACAATGCTTTCCTAAATTCCAGCAATTAGAGAAATTGGAGATTGCATACACTTCAGTGGGAGATAATAGCTTGGAAGTTTTTGGAACATATTGCAAATATCTAAGGTAGATAAAGTGTCTATTGAAATATTTTTATTGTCTATAATTCTATTTATGTGAGAATGTCATATTTTGAAGGGAGCTGGATGTGAGTCATTGTCCAGCTGTGACTGATGCTGGAATTCAAAGATTGTGTGGTGATGCCTACCATTCAGGAAAAGATAGTGGAAGAATAGATTATATGTGGGATAATGGAAAGTGCAAATGTATCCAGATATTGCGCGTTAAGGGAACTAGCGTTACCAAGAAAGGAATTCAAATCGCTCTTCAAAACCTGCCGTCCTTGAGAGTTTTACGTCATGATTTAGTTGTAGAAGTCTTGAGTGACATGCATCAATTAACGTTTGAGAGTAATAACCTTCCCTTGATCCCCAAATATTCCTTAATTGAAATCGCTGTCGCTAGTCCGTATAAACATGGAAGCTTAGGCTTAGCGCTTCTTCTTTGCCCTTCAATTGTCAATGTCAAGATTAAGGGGATCAGTGGTTTTCCTAATAGTGAATTGTTGGAATTATTGTCAGTTGCTAGTCTTTGTCACCTACATATTTCTGCTTGTCCTGAAGTAACGTTTTATGATGGAGTGATCCCATTGCTAAAAGCCACTGGAAATCTTCTCGAGAGCCTGAAACTTAAAAATTTCAATGATGTCGATTTTCATTCTATCTTCGAGTTATGTCCTAATCTCAACTCACTTTCAATTGATAGTTGCGTTTGCTGTGCAATTCCTGTTGAAGAACAGGACAGTTCTGTGCGTTGGAAACGAATCAAAGTTGAACATCCGATTTTGAAGAAACTTGAAGTATTGCGTGTGACCTTTTCGTCTGTTAATTCCGAATCCCTACTTTTGCTATTGTCTTCACCTTCTCTCAGGGGTCTTAGAATTACTGATTGTTTTGAACTTACGGATGACATACTTGAAACGGCCGCGTTGCTTCATGATTTTCAACATTTGGAAGAATTAGAATTAGCTTACTGCGATTCTTTAACCAAAAAGGGAATTGATTTATTGTTGAATGATAGCAACTCAATAAAGGAAATGTCGTTGCAGTTCGACGTCGAACATTCAGAACTTCTTACGACAGAGAACATGGATGAATGGAAAGAGAAAAGCAAACAGAAAAATTGGGAGTCGAAATTAGATTTTTTGTCTCTCTAATTGTTCATAATTCAAGACATTTTGCTTTTAATTATTTCCCTTTCCATTGTTTTCGTTGTTGTGTATGCCGCTATGGCCTATGCGCGTTCGTTGGTGTCACAACGTCGAGGTTGAAAAATAAAACACAGTTAATTTGCTATTTGGTGGTGGAATTTAACAGTTTTCTTTCTAAAATTTTTTGCTTAATTAATTGCTGGAATAATTTATTACTAATTAGTGTTGATTGATCTGGTTAATATAACTTAAGAGATAACCAACCCATTGACAAAGTAATTTACTGAGATTCAAAATTTTCAGAAATCGCGATAATCACCGATGAATAGGCAAATTTTCCCCTACTTACATGAAAAAAGTAAAAGCAAAGATATCTAAAAAAATATGTACTACTATTTTTTTTATCTATTTAAAATTCGCTAGATGGTTCAGAAGAAAAATGAAAAACTGAAAACTATCAATTCCATACAAAATTTCGCCGAGTAATATGGAATCGGCCGTGTGAGTCGACAATATTTTGAGCAAGATTCATTCATCATAAAGGCGTGAATTTGAATACCCACCACCCCCAAACCACCATACCCCCAATCTCATCAGATTTATTTGTATATGATGTGTATCTAATTATTATTAATTTCTCGTGAGTCGTGATGTTAAGCTTCGGAAACAGAGTTCGGAAAGCAATCCATCCGTTCCGTACAGTCAAACGTGGTAATCGTGAGGGAATCTTTTGGCTGTCGGTAGGTGGCTAAAATGGTTTGTCCCCTCCCTCAGCCACCAGGTCGCGCGAGTGTCTTCGTGAGGACTGAGGACGAAACATTTGCCATTTGTTTCCAAGACGCTGACTGAAAGTGTATTCCAAATTCATTACGGAATTGCGGTGTCGATCTACATTTTCAGCCATGAAATGGTAATGCTAGTTTGAATTAATTAAATTTAATTAATCGTAGACGTTTCTATCTGAATTTACAGGCAATCTGGCATATAATTTCACTTGGCCAAATAATCTGACGACGTGGGTCGATACTGTGTCCATTTTGCCGAAATGTCGGCCATTGTTAAGCTGTACCTATACGGCTGTACGTCTCATTTCGTGCAGAAACACTTCAGAGCTAGTAAAGTAATTTTGTTGATCAATCTCCTTGCAATAATACAATAGGTTTTACTTTTATTAGTTGATTTTCAGGTCGAAAATGGAGATCCCTTTGCTCAACTGTTGCAGGAATTTAGAACAAGACAAAGTCTGAGCTTCATGGCTGTAGGATCATTAATGTGATTTTGTTGCAGCCAGCTGGTGAAAGGTGTGATCGAGTCATGGTTGAGTTACAGCTTCTGCATGCAGTTTATCGAGCTGGTGCTATCCCAAGTGTAACTGCAGGAAAACTTCTTGAATTGGTAATTTGATTGATATTGTTGGTTGTAACTTGGGAAATCTTGTGTTTTTTGTTGTTTTGTTTTCTTTATTTTGCATTCAACTGATAGTTGATCGCTACAGATTTAGTTAATGACTAGAGAGTAGACCTCTTTGCTTCTCTGTTACAATTATGAATTAAGACCATTATTGAAATGTGGATTACATTTGTTATTTTCAAGTTGGAAAACTTGACAACTACAAATTCCTTTGTAAGATTTATCAAGGTAATTCTGAGAGATTGTATAGTTTAACTTCATACTTTTGTCGTTTTGTTATGTCAAATGAGATTCTGTTCCTTGTTAGTAACTTGTTTTTGTTTTTCAATAGCTAGGTGAAGTCTGCGCTTCTTTGTTGCAGTCTAATTTGTGCTTGGATTCATTGCAGTCATCCAGTGAAAGGTGTGATTAAATTGAGCTGTTGCATGCAGTCTTTGGTGCTGATGTTGTCCTGGAGTGTGGGAGAGTCCCATGCTTCAAGTCTTCTGGGATCAGTCATATCTGAGTTGACGCTGGATCATGCTGCATTGTGGTTGCTGAAATGTTGGACATCTAGTAGAACTGCAAGAAGACTCCTTGAAATGGTAATTTGATATAAATTATAAGTTCTAACTTGGGAAGTATCATGCATGGAATTACTTACAATTAATTACTTACATTGTTTAATTTTAACATTCGGGGAAACCATCATGTCAACAGCTCTTTCCTTTGATCATATGTAAATTGAGTTATGGATTGTTTAAGGGGAATTGGTTAACAAGATAGGCAGATACTGTAGGAGAATGTTTTTGTTTCGCAGCAGAGCACTACAAATTTCAAATGAATTTGTATTGAAATCTTAAATGAGTAATCTAGTTTCGTGTAAATTTTTTTTTTTAACTTTAGTTATCAGATAGTGTTGCCAAAGAATATATGGGTGAACTCCATTTGAAGTGATTTTTTTAATTTTATACAAAATTTCCATTGATCAAACATTAATTTCATTTTGGTCATAGGTTTATGTTTACGTAGCAGTGATGTTGCAGTCCAATATGGCATGTTGTTGCAGCCTATACTGGTGAAAGATTTTTTGCATCGAGTTATGCTGTTGCTGTTCCTTGGTGCCGGACTGCTGGTGTTGTGCACAAAAGTTACATCCAGTTTTAATTGTTATTTGTGTCTATGCAGTTAACCGTTTATATGTGGAAAAGGAACAGAAAAGTTCCTTGGTGTTGAATCGCTGGTGCGTCTATGAAGTTAACCGTTTATATGTTGAGAATGAAAAAAAAAATAGTAATACGGGGAATTTTTACGTTGAACAAATAATAAACATGCCTTCGCGATTGGGAAACCAGCGAGAAGGAGATTGGGGAGGGGGCAATTGATTTTCATTAACTAGAAGAAGTCGTGGTTTGTTTGATTAAAGTAGAAATAAAATCCTTTGTCTATCTCATCCATATACATACCTATATAACCACATCTATTCCTCAAACCCCATAACTTCCACCAACATCCATTCCTTAAACACCATACCTTCCACCAATATCTATTCCTTAAACCCCCTGCCCATTTCCCCTCAAATACCTGTAATATGTAAATGATATTGTTGAATAAATTCATCTATGTTAATATGTGTCAATCTCATTTATTTTTGAAACACTTACAAAATAAACAATTCATTAAACAGAGCCTCCGGTTCAAGACAATTTTTTTTGTGCGAGGCTTTTTAGCAAGCAATCCGCCACCCGATTTGACAAAAAGTGATAGTTTGTTTACACGGAAATTGCGTCAGACGGTTACAAAATTTCTATTTCAACAATCTCATGTAGAAATTTGCATCTAGTCTACTGGTGCAAATTGCGATTCTTTAAGCTTGATTATTTAGGAGATGTGTTAAAAAAATTGTGAGTAGCCAACAAAATGAACTAATTCGCTTTTTCAGAATATTTTGAAGATAGATCACAAAAAAATCTAAAAACAACAAAGTGATCTAAAACCAAGATATTCAGAAAAAGTGGATTAGTTCAATTGTTTAGCTACCCACAGTTGCTTTTAACACATCCCCTAAATTAATGAAGCTTAAAGAATCACAATTTGTACCAGTAGACTAGATGCAAATTTCTACATGAGATTGTTGAATTAGAAATTTTGTAACCGTCTGACGAAATTTCCGTGAAAACAAACTATCACTCTTTGTCAAATTGGGTGGCGGATTGCTTGCTAAAACTCGCACATGCAGTGTCGGCGTAGATCCAGGGAGATTACCTGGAAATGGAAGAAGAGAGAAGAGTGCGAGGCAAGTTTTACTGGGGAGCGATTAGTCATAATAGGCTTCCGGGTTAGACTCATGACCCTCTAAAAGTTTTCGTCGGATCATGCGCCTTCCAAGTCCCCGTTCGACCAGAGCCCTCCCCTCCTCCTGGTTTCACAGCGAGTGAGTGACCACCGGCGGGCGTTGGTTAGTGGTTAGTTAGGGAAACGGGGCCACAGAAAAGAAGGGAGCCCAGAAATGCACTTGTAATTTAATCTAACTACCCAATTTATCAGTCTTTGATTACAGCATTCTCTCGTCGGTTTTCAGTTTCACCAATGGAGTCCATGATCAGTAGCGAAGGATTACCCTGTAAGCAGAATGAACATTGATTTGGATGACAATAATTTTCAATAAGATTGTAGCGACAAAAAGCAATACCTCAAATCAAGAGGGACTGTGTCAGACTGTGTAAGGAGCTAAATAGGGAGATTCAAGGGTAGCAGCCATTGGGTTAGCAAACAAGGGACCTTGTTTACTTTCTTGAAAGAACTTTTCATAAAGTCTGTCATGCAAATTTAGGAACCTTAATGAAAAAAAAAAACATGAAAAAAAAGTAAAAGAATAATTAAACAGTTTTAAGTATATACTCACGCAATATTTTTCTCGCCAAAATCATCATCTCGTCCAAGGAAACGCCATCACACATCGCGAACAGCCAAAAATCTAAAGGGTGAAACTCCGTGCTGTGTTGAGAGCAGGGTAGTAGAAGCCGGTTGGGTAGTCGAATGATGCTGGCCGCCTAAATGATGTTCATGTGGCCGCATCTTCTCGGTCATTACCTAAATGGCTAAATCAAGAAACAAAATGTAAACAACATTTAAATTCAGTGACATGACAACGAAGTTACACAGGTAACACCAATCAGCTTTCCTAAGCAATCCAGAAGATGGAATTAGTCAAGTTCGATGACAAAGCGAATGATCCGTGTTGAACGTGTGGTCATTGCCTTATTTCGGAGGGATAACCAGATGCCCCACATTTGGTCTTATAGGCAACATCTAAATAAGAAACCAAACAATCGTTAAAATTGCTATTAGTATGACAACTTCTCTAAATTCAATGTAAACACAACTTACAATGATGATAGCATGATCACAATATTTAACCTCTTTTTTTGTTGTTGACAAATAGGGAGATCAAGGGTAGCAGCCAATAACGGGTTAGCAAACAAGGAATCTTGTTGACTGTAAGTCCTTTTCTTGGAAGGACATAACTTCTCATATAGTCAGTCATGCCAATTTAGAAACCTGTAAATAAAACTAAAATTCATATTAGACTGCAATTAATAAAGTTCAGTAACATGACAAGTGAACTTTTATACACATGAAACCACAAATCAGTTATCCAAGATTCTCTATAAGATGGAATGAGAGATTGTTCCATGCTGGGGTCGGTGATCTAGCAAGTTCAATAGAAACAGCCGATAATGAAGATTAATCCTAATAAAACATGAGAAGAATATATGTTTTAGCATGAAATAAAGCTAGTGTTGGTTTTTACCTGTATCATTTCGATGACACATTCAGTAGAATACAATGAGTTTGAACAAAATAGTTGACGGTAGGTTGCATGACTTTCACGTTTACTCTGACTGTGAGTTGATGAAAAACATTAAGGTTATCCAACATATACACGGAATAGAACACATCACCGACAAGTTATTACAGACGAAATCACTCGAGTTTACCTATTAATCATTGGTAATTTTTGAAGCTAGCTTAACGATGATTGTTGACTCATCAGGGGCAAGTCAAGTAAGTAGCCTAAGTTATCCGAGCAATCGCGATTCCATAAGCATACACGGGAAAAACCCTCTACCGGGAATCAGTTCGAACTAAATTTCCCGTGTATGCTTATGGAATCGCGATTGCTCGGATAACTTATTACTTGACAAGCCCCCAGGTTGCCACGATGAATGGTACTGACCTCCCCCTTAATGGCTCTGGGTCAACGGTAACTGAGTGTTAGGAATTCATTTAAAAGCCGGCTGTAAAGAAGGAATCGAGCGATTTATTTAACGGGTCGAATTTCACAACTATAAAAAGTGACTGGATTTTTAGGGAAGATTTTCAAAACAATCGATTTCAGTGACATCTACACAAATGAATGACGAAAGCCCCGATTTTCGTCTGCTTTGCTTACGTCATGTTGTCACATGCAGTTGTGTTGCTAAAAGTTGTGTCGATGATCAATGGACACAATTATAATCATAAATAATAAAGAAAATAGAACCGGACGGACAAAGATACGCCTCTCATTGGGTCTGAGAGGCAAAATCTAAATAAGATACACCAAAATGAAAATGCTGCAGTCAAGTGGGCTATTGTTTTCTCTTGAGTCTTGAAGTGGCAGAGACTGCTGAAGAAGTGGTTAGATAGGGTTCTTTATTTTTATGACTCATGAGAGTGCTAAATAAGTACAGAAGTATTGCGAACAGCTGATAATCAGCTTCTTGAGTTTTGATCGAAAAACAAGTTGTGAAATTGTGTGAGGGCAATCTTAACGAATCGGTGATCCGAAAAACACACAACCCAACAAGTACGCTTATCCATGTCCGATTATGCGCCTATGATACATGAGTCGATCGTTACTTTCTGAATAATTGAGGAGGATTGTTATAGATTATTAGGACTGAAATGTTTGTCCTCCGTTCTCAGCTTTGTGTATTCTCTCGTTGCTCTGGCAACGTACAGAGGTATGAATTTTACCTTAGAATGCGGAACAGATGAAAAGCAGGTCCTTCAGTTACATCTTGAACGCACTGCGGACAGATTTAACAAAAAAGTTCTCTTGTTTTCAGATAAAATAATCGCTTACGTATAACGCAATCTCTACAAATCATGGTATCATAAGCTTTTTGAAATTAAATTAAAAGCCATGGTGGAAAAAATTTTTTAGTTAATATTGCCTTGATTTTTAAAAAATGACATTTGTTTTTTCTTGTTGCTCTAAAATTATTTTAATTAGGTCTATTCGCAACGTGAATGCATTTCCATTCATATCGGACAGGTAACGTTTATGTCAAAATAAATCGGAATACATTTTAATTACTAACCTTAATTCCTATAACGCGCTGTCCAGGCTGGTGTCCAAATCGGGAACGCGTGGTAAGTGACGTAGCCTAAACATTTCTAATTGACACGAATCTTAGTCAAATAATGTTTTGTTTTTCAATAGTTGGGAGCTCTTTTGCCTTGAACATGGGAAATATTTTTTTTATGTTATGAAATAGAGAACTTAAATCTAATGAATATTAATTGATATTGTAGGAATCGGAGGTAATTATTAATTAAGATGCGATTAGAAACAATGTTAATATTGACTTACTAAATAAAAATGCGGCGGAAATGATGAAGCGGATGGACAGATACCAGAAGACCGATCCCCTGGATTGGCAGACGATACCTTCAACACATTTTTTATGGAAACGTATTACAATTTTAATTAACCAATTTATTCCTTAATCCCTACCTTCACCTACATTTTCATTTAGAGGAGCTGCTAAACATGTTCCGAGAGCAATCTTCGTCGATTTGGAACCTACCGTTATCCGTATACTATTTTTTTTTTACCATTCAATTTTCTAGACACCACACAATGCATTTTATGCGTTCGTACTGACCATCGGTATATGCTCCAATATTAATCCGATTTTGCGGCTTACACAGATGAGGTTAGAACCGGAACATATCGCTCACTTTTCAATCCGGAGCAACTGATATCTGGAAAAGAGGATGCTGCTAATAATTATGCTAGGGGTCACGTAAGAAAAAATTATTGATACTCGCCTTACGTCCGTAAATTACTTTGCTATGACAGTACACGGTAGGAAAGGAAATCATAGACTTGACCGTGGATAGGCTCCGAAAAATAGCGGACCATTGTCATGGCTTGCAGGGATTTCTGATATTTCATTCTTACGGCGGTGGAACAGGATCAGGATTCACATCATTGCTCCTTGAGCGGATTGCCCTAGAATATGGGAATAAAAAGTCTAAGCTATGTTTCTCCATCTATCCGGCCCCACAGGTAGATTTCTAAACATAAGCGAATGCACAATAACAACAAGTGTTTACCTTTCTTTTATGTTGGTAGGTATCTACCTCGGTTGTGGAGCCTTATAATAGTGTGCTATATACCCATACGGTAAAGTGAATATCGCCTAAGTTTAAACTGAAATTCTTACCTGAATGCCTTTTTTTAAATTGAATATTCAATAGACCCTTGAGCATAGTGAGTGCAGCTTCATGGTTGACAATGAAGCAATTTACGATATGTGTCGTCGGCAATTGGAAATTTTGAGTCCAACTTATACGAACTTGAATCGCCTTATTAGTCAGCTAGTTTCTAGGTAATTTAGAGAAAATTCAATTGGTCCTCAAACAAAGTAAAATCTTTCAAAATGCAATTGTAGCATCACAGTATCTCTAAGATTCGACGGGGCACTTAATGTGGATCTAAGTGAATTTCAAACTAACTTGGTACCTTATCCAAGAATTCACTTTCCATTGGTATGAAAAGTTCCTCTTTTACCTATCAAATAACGTTTCCATACATTTCCAACTGTATTCAGGCAACATACGCACCCTTTGCACCTGAAGGAAGAGCAAATCATGAGAAAATGTCAGTTGATGATATTACCAAATCGTGTTTCGATCCCGGACATCAAATGGTATAGTTAATCCAGTATCTGCAAATATTTAG
Source organism: Daphnia pulex (assembly GCF_021134715.1). NCBI lineage: Eukaryota > Metazoa > Arthropoda > Branchiopoda > Diplostraca > Daphniidae > Daphnia > Daphnia pulex. Next base: position 12,928,976 of record NC_060024.1, on the reverse strand, counting down.
GGAAAGGCAAAAAAAAAAGTTTGTTTCAATTTAACGTGACATTCAATAACAGGTTAAATGTAATCCAGCAAGCGGAAAGTACATGGCTGTTTGCCTACTTTACCGAGGAGATGTAGCGCCTAAGGTTTGAACCAACTTACTTGTTTTGTTTCTTTTTTCTCTTTACTGGATACTTAACAACAAATTTCCATTTCTTTTCGAAGGATGTTAATTTTGCTATAGCGCAAATCAAAGCAATGAAGACCGTACACTTTGTCGACTGGTGTCCTACAGGATTTAAGGTTGCTAAAGCAATTCTATTTACCAAAAGCTCATTTAGGAATTTTAGCATTGCATTGATACACACGACAATTTTTAGGTTGGAATCAATTATCAGCCTCCCTTTGTTATCCCAAATGGAGATTTGGCTCAAGTCACACGAGCAGTCTGTTGCTTGAGCAACACAACTGCTATCGCAGAAGGTATTTCCTTTAAAACTGTGTAAACAATTTGTCAACCTAAACTTGTCCTACAAACTAAAGCATGGGCGAGACTTGATCGAAAGTTTGACTTGATGTTTGCTAAACGAGCTTTTGTTCACTGGTATGTCGGCGAAGGCATGGAAGAAGGTAGGGCTAATTTTCACTACGTTACCGATAACTCCCCAACTAATTTCCTTGCACACAGGAGAGTTCGTGGAAGCTCGCGAAGACCTCGCTGCCCTTGAACTAGATTATCAAGAGGTGGCTGAAGGTTTAGTAGATGAAGAGGAATACGAAGAAGATTAGATCATTAAAAATTAAAAGCACTCTAGCCTACATCAAACACAAAAATGGTGCTTGCACAACAAAAATTATGTAACTGCCATTCGAGATCACTCGAAGTCAACGTTAGAATAATACACCAACGTACTTGTGACGTTAAATAAAACCACAAGCTTTTGCACAAAATCTGACAGAAATCGATTAGTTAAAAAATTGTAGCAGTTAGAAAAGTACTGACTCGCCCGTTTTTTTAAAATGGAATTTGAATTTTGAATGAGGCGCGTAAATTTTGAAGTATCAAATGTCAACAACTCAAACGCCACCTGTCGCATAAACAAGCCGGTTTTAGTCATGCAAATGGGCGTTTAATTGTTTGAGAATTTGAAGACGCTTTCAACGACAAAAATGCGGATGCGTGGGAAAAAGAATCTCATTATTAAACTAGTCGTATCTTTAGTGATTTCTTACGTTCTTTTTCGTGCCAAATGGCAGTCTGCCAGTTTCGGAACCTCAGTGTCAGAAAATCCACACCAAGTTTGGGAATTTGTCTCTGATCTAAACAATGCTAAATTATTAAACCCATCAATGTAAGGATTTGACATTTTTTAAATCTTGTTGCTTGAGCTAATAATATGATTTGACTATCAAAGCTACGACTTCTACATCACTGAACATGATAAAGGAAACTATGAACATTGGGAGTATGGAGCTGTCATTTACGAAACAATGTCCTTCATCCCCATTCTGACTAATGTCAACTATGCTGATTTCACACTGAAAACATCTCCAAATAAGGATTATTACAGAATTCAGAGCACTTACAAAACATGCTTCTTCAGATATGCTTGCTGTACAACTCTTTGACATTCCTAAATTTTTTTAAGATTTTCTAAAACAAAAATTTCTATTTTTAACAGTAAATAGTAAATCTGAAATGACTTTCAGTAGTAATGTTGCCTATGGAGGAACCAAGTTCCACGAAACTATAGACTACCAATGTCCATTCATCCTCTCTTGGTAACCATATTTCTTTTAAAAATCAATCTGAATCCTGTAACAACACTTCCTTGATAGGTTATGTTCAAGAGAACTGACACACCAGAGGAATGAGTGGATGCACCGCTTGGAAAAAATCTACCAGAATTGAGCAACTTAGACTGAGGCAATACAAAATAGGTATCTTGGGAGTTGGGACTGCTTTAGATCTACAATAGGATAGGACATACCTTGTTTTAGTGCGGGATCAATAAAGCGGACAGTTAACGACGTTACGTAATCTTGGGAGACTTTTGTCTCCTTACCCTAGTTCCTGATACTCATCGCTTATAGAAACAAAGTAAAAAGAAAAAAAATTATTACATGACATTTTTTAATTTTAAAATTTGCATAATAAAATTTTTACCAACTGTGCTCAATGAACGTTATTGATTTAATTACCAATAAATCATCTTAGATGAACGAATAATGGTACATTCCAAAATTAAAATAAATCTTTCAGTGTCCATAACCCAATAGATGAGAACAAAGTTACTTTTAGTGGGATTCAGCTTGGGCAGGTTGGATTTTTGATCCTATCTGGATCAATTGGTTGCTGCTTTCTGCTAAATCTGAAAGAGAAACTCTCCCTCTTTGGCGAATGAATTTTGCTACAGCCTCCATTTCCTCAAGGGAGATGTAAATGAACTTTCCACGATCGTCAATAACCCCTAATGAGACAACATTTAAACACGTGACATACAAGCAGACTGGATTTTAGTACACTTTACCTGTTAAAGATCCTTCTTGAACAAGTTTTTTCAACCTATCAATAGCATCTTCTGTTTTGAGTTGAAAGTGAGCAGCTAATTCTTCTAGTAAAACAATTTTGGTTTCCTAAAAACCAAAAAAAAAAAATGGTATTTTAATTTTTCTTTAACTGATACGCGCTAATTTAAAGATAAAATTTGCATACGTGAACATAATCAATGAATTTCTGCAACAAGTTTTCTTCCGCCGATTCTTCTTGGGCATCAAAACCTTGTTCCTCCACTGTGAAAGCAGCCTGGTGAAAGTAAGTTGATAACAAAAGGTAAATTAATGATAAGAAAAAAATCAAGCACCTTCATTTTGAGATATTCTTCATGCTCTCGTCGGATTTTCTCTTCTGCTTCTCTTTTGATTTGTTCTTCCTTTTCCTTCTCAGCCTGTTCTTCCAGTTCTTCAATTTTTTTCCTTTCTTTTTCTTTCTCAAGATCAAGTGCTTTTTTCTCCTCTCTCTCCCTTTCTTCAGCTTCTCTGGCTGCTTTACGCTCAGCTTTAGCCTCCAACTTGGCAAGCTTTTTCTTTCCTACTTTCATGTCACCCAAATCAAGCAATGAAGATGCTACCTCATCTTCAGAATCTTCTCCTGCACTATCTTGGTTTCCTGTTTTAATAATCACCCGAATATAGAAAATATTTAGAATTTTTCATCATAATAAACAGCCCAAAAACCTGCAAATCTTGGTTCATCTTGTTGTTGTTGTCTCTGTCCCCCTCTATTTCTCAAGCCTAATCTGTTTCGTGCAGCAACCGCTCTTCTTACCCCACCAACAGCTGCAACTTCTTGTTGAGCTTCTGGTTCTTGAACTTCTGTTTCTTCTAAATGAAATGGATATTTGTTATAAATGATCAACTTGACTTTGAGTTAAAACTCACTTGATCCAAACTGTTTGCTCAAAAAGTTCAAAAGAATGATAATGAGAACCAAAACAACAGCAGCTGCTGCCAATGCAATGGTGTTGTCCATATTTTGTTGTTATCTATGAACAAATTGAATGAGGAAATTGCTGTCTTTTTTTTAATTTACTACAAACATTTTAGAATGCATCTTTCAATTAGCTTACCAATTGATTCAAGAAATACAAAAGTCAACTGATTGCGATCTTCCCAAAAGTGGAACACAATTCTAATCTGCCAAATAAAAAAATATTTGCAGACGAAACTGCACAGTAGCGCAACGTTGCCAACGTACTGTAAAAACAGAAAATGGAACTTTTTTTCTACGATTTATTTTTCCATTCGATGAAATTTTTAAAATGGAATAAAGAAAAGGTTTTTTACGATTTTTAATAACCTATGTTCATTCTATTGCGATGAACCTGAAAACGATACTGTGGACTGGGCTAATTTTTAAGATAAAAATTTTAGTTCATTTTCATTGGCGGTTTTCCGTAACTGCTGGATACAATCGGTTACAGGTTTTCCCAAGGACGCGTAAGATAATAACCGGGGGGAAAATCCTGTACCAAAAAGACTTAACAAATTTATCAAGAGTACATTGGCCAACGTGATTAAATTATATTAGCAACGCTCCAATGACGAAAATCATATGTTTTTCTTTTTTTGTTTTTGTGTATTTCATCGATTTCATTGAATTGCGCTATTATATGTGAGGAACGAGTGAGTCTATGGTACGATGGATTTTTTAGACATACAGTGGCAGTTGAGAGAAACTGGGTCCGAAGAAAAGAGTTTAAGTTATAGCATGGAAGTGGAATAAATTGGCAATAATATGGATCGTCGCGCGTAACCTGACAACTGCTGTGATCTAGACGTGCAATATTCCCTAGATCGTACAATCCATTTTTGACTTGATGATGATGATTTCAAAAGAAAGCAAATAGGAAAGACTAGTACGATGAACAGGAGATACCGATGGGGGGAAATTTTAAGGGGCGAGACACAAAGAGAGATTTTCCACTTCTATTTCGGCTGAAGTTCACCATTGTTTTCATTTCGTTGGTTTATTGTTTGCTGCAAGGCAACTGGAGTCAACCATTCTTGAGGCAAACACCTTTCCAAAAATGGTATACATGTGCTCCAATATGCAAGTCGGTTTATCCACGAAGGAACCTCTTTCCCACACAAAATCTGCAATATGAATTTTAAGCTTATTAGAATTTTAATAAAAATACATTAACAGATAACTTTTCTTCATACCCCTGTTAGTGCGCTTGAAAAATGATTACAGTTACGGTTCATTAAGTGGTATTTATCACCTCTAAACTCCTTTCCCAGTTCTGTTACAATTCGCTGAACATCAACTTCAGTGAAATCTGTGTAACCCAGATGAATGACTTGCCTATAAAATAGATAATATTACAATAATTGTACAACTGTCTCAAAAATCACAATTCTGGTTTTACTTGAATTTGAACTGTTCCCCCAATTCTTCTGCGTCTCTAGGAGTGATTTCAAAGATTCCTGAGAAGGGATATGGATGACCACCATAAGCATATTCTGTGAATAGAAGAGTTATAATTTATTGTCAAGCCATCACATACATTATTTTAGAGTTGAAAAGTGTTTACCTGTTCCATAGATTTCAATTCCTGAATGAAACACACCTAATCCAAGTGAAGAGGTATAGCCATTGATCCAGTACTGTAATGATGATGCACACAAATCTTTTATTAGCCTTGGTGGATAGATAAGAATATATGATTTTAAATGAATTACCATATCATAGACATTTATAATGACAGGTTCTCTGGCCATTGTGTCGTTTAGAATAACTTGGTCGTCATCAAAGAAACGCTTTTGACCCAAACAATCAAATATCCGAAAGTTACAAGATGAATCGAATTTTGACATTCACTAACAAAGGTTTAGTTTAACGCAAAAAACTTCACAACGTATCCGAGAGCAATCGAACAAAAAATACAACTAACAAGACTCGTCCACTTCGTTTTGCCCCGCAGCGATGAATTGAACGGCAATGGCATCCGACATTTACAGATGCACTAAAGCAAGAAAACGAAAACAGGTTCTCATGAAATCATGACGCGAATCACAATCATTTTATCGTTCTTCACATAAGGAAATAATGATTGTAGAACTACTTTGTACTAGAACATTCTTTGTATTTTTTTAATCTTTTCCAAAAATGTAAAAGTTAATTGACAAATCGGACAAAAAACGTATTGCGCCAGCAGAGTTCTCATTTAATTCCCCTTTCAATACTAGAATCTAAATTGATAATAAAAATACAACCGATTATCTGTGTGTGTATATGACCGTGAAATAGCACGATGTGCGTTTCTCCATCTTTTTTTTTAATTTAATGGATTCCACATATTTAATAACATCGTAACAAAAGCAATTGAAGGACAGCAACTAATCGCCTATTCGATTCCAGCCGAGCATACAGCAACGTGATCTTTTTCGCAATCCATGTAACTTAGGGCGTCACAAACGGCTAATCCGTCGCAAACGTAACCGAATACTGTGGATGTTCTGTGGTTATCGGCTTTTTCATCGTTGAGATGAATGGTGAAATCGGTCGATACGATGCTGCACTGAGTCTTGGCATAGTCACGTTTCAATCTGAAAAATATTGACCCACGAATCTTTTTTAATGGAGACGAATCCGCCATGTAAAGTGATTCCGGCCCGGGAATTCTTCCTCCCGCAATGAATGCCTTCGGCTTCGACTAAAAACACGTAAAATAAGTTTCAAATAAAAATGTTTTTATCAAATAGAATCGTCGATTACTTGATAAATGACTGTTCCTCGGTAGGATTCTCCTTCCGTAGACAAACAGTTTTGAGCGAATCTTTGGCACATGATGGGAGCCACGCTGAATAAACGAATAATTGTAAAAATAAATTAACGAAACAAATTATGTCTCTGAGATAAGACTCACTCGGGTCGAAGTTCTATGACAATTTTTCCATATTGCTTGCCATTAACTGCTAGAACCAAAAATGCCTTTTTGTTGTGCAGCGAAACCAAAGATGGTAAAACAACCGGGGGTGGGGTACAAAACGACGACGGTGGCATCATCATTGGCTGTGCTGGTGGTGCGTGATAAACATTCGGCGGTTGCATCCTTGGTGGTGACATTGGTACGTTATGAAAAGCTGGTCGCTGCTGCGGGATAAAATCTCCAACTTTCTTTGGAGTCTGAACGTTATTATGAAATGGTTTTCTCGGATCAGACGATTTATCAGCCGGGCCCCCCCTGTTGAACTTATTGTCCATGTGTTGCGGTTTGTTACCATGATGTTCGTGAGGCTTGTGCGGTCCTCTGTCGCCCTTGGCACCACGATCCATTGGCTTCTTAAACTCGGCTTCCTTTCCACCTGTAGATTTGTTGGCCCATCTCTCTGGAGTGGCTTTACTTTTTTCCTTTTCTGGTTTAACTGCATTATTTCCTTCCGATGCAGCTGCTGCTGCTGCTTCCGCCTTGATCTGTTTCTTCGTCTTGACTTTTTCGGTCGATTCGGATGATGCAGTGGTGTCAGGTTTGACTGCAGCCACTGGTGCCTTCCACTGTTCTTTACGAGTGCACGATAGAATCAAAAATGACAATGACGTTAAGAGGTTGGTCTCGTGCGCGTCTGATCCTTCCGAAGGAAAATTAAGAAGGGCCGAATCAAATAAAGGAGCAGCCAATTTTTCTCCATCAGAAGTCTTGATTTCCATAGAGACGACAGCGTTGCGGATAGAACCGAAAGTCGACAATTGATCCGTCGTTTGCTTGGCACTAACTTTAGATTCGGCTAACAATTCGTTGTAAGTTTTAAGTAAATTTCCCGTTTCTTCCGGAGTGCGTTGCTCATCCGATGGTTTGCTCAAATGAGCGGCAACATCCTGTTGTTGAAATTGTATAAAATTTTTTAATATGTTTTAATATTTCTACACTTTCAAATGAGAACGAACCGATAATTGTGTTTGGAGTTTTTTCATTTGTTTGTCGTTCTCTTTGCAGCGAATGCTGACTTGTTGCAACAGAGCTTGAAGGGCATTTTGCGTAGCTTTCAATGTCGTTTCAGCCTGCAAAGAAATTACAAATTTTACATTCAAAAACACGTTGTAAGGTGTCCAATGATTTCTTACTTCTTTGTGTTTACTCAGGTCCCCGTTCCATTGGCTTTTACATGTGACGAAAAGGGTTTTGAGGTTTATCTCAGCCATCTGTCCATCGCTTGCCTCCATTTTATTTTTCACGCGTTACGTTTTTTAGTTTTTATATATTTAAAACAATAAACTTTTCTCTCTTCCTGGAAAAAATTTCGTTAAACCAAAATCTTTTTATTACTTTGAAAATTATTTCACAGGTGAAATTCGAAAATAGTTACCTGTTCAAATCCAATTACTGCACGCGAAATAACCAAAAGTGAAACAAGTGTTTGGCTGCTGCTTACCTACCGTCCTCTGGTAACTAATAGACGAACGAAAATTTTACTTATCTGTGACGCAGTCACAGACACATCCCCTGCGGTCAAACAAGATTATATTTTTTTTTTAAGGAACGAAAGAGCGTAGAAACCCTGCAATAGTTGTGAAATAATGCTGGGCATGACCAACCCCTCGAAACGACATTCTTTCTTTTTTTACAAGACGAAATGACTTTATTTAACGGTAACTAGAAAGAACACAATGGCTGCTAAATGGGGGACACGTTTTGCTTAGTATTTCTCCAGGGCCATAGTTAACAATTCGTTCATATTGGCAACAACAGGCCGGGCATCGTCCACTAGGCCAGCCGACACCATAGCGTTAGCAAAGAGCTGGTTAGCAAGCAAAGATGCCAAAGCTGGATTCTCATCTTTCAACTTGTGCATCTTTGTGATGATTGGATGCCTTGATAATATTACAATAAAATATTTGATTTAAAATAATGGATATAATGGGGAAAAAATTAACGACTAACTTTGGATTGATTTCCAGCTGTGGTTGAAGCATCTTGTAGCGCTGTTCTTCAGGTACAGCTTGTGACTGGGTGCGGACAAAATGTCTGGCAGCGCCCATTTCTTCGACGGTGACGACACAAGGGTGGGATTCCAATTTGCGAGTCACTTTAACCTTTGAGGCTCGGCCGGATAAGGTTGCCGACAAAAAGGTGATGATCTCTTCAGTCGCTTTGCTATCCAGACCAGTCTTTTCTGTGAAAACAGAACGGAATCATCAGCTGACACCGGAAAAGTATTAAGAACAAATGCATTGGCATACCAGCATCAGCATCTGTGGATTTATCCGCACCCGAATCTTGTCGCATGTCCTTTTCGACGGACGTCAATTGTTTGCGATCAAATTCCCGCAACTGGAGCAAAACTAGTTCATCGTAGGGCTCAAAACAAAATAAGACTTCAACATCTCGCTTCTTCATTGCTGCAAATTAATTTAAAAACATTAAAACCATGTTAATATTTATAATTTCAAAACTAAATTATGTATACCCTCATAGTAAGCAGAAGACTCGGCTAATGCTCGACTGGGAGCGGCTAAATAATAAATATCCCTCTGTCCCGCTCTCATACGGCTGCAATATTCTGCGATGCTGACTTTTTCACCAGGGGGTAGTTGAGAAGATTCGTATCTCAACAGTTTGGAAATCTCTTCCTAAAATTCAAAATTAACTTCAATTAACAAATGTAAACATTTTAAAATCTTCAATTTATCAGTACCTTTTCCAATTGTTCGGTAGAAGAAAGAATTCCTTCTTTAAGGAAGATGCCGTAATCACGGTAGAAACGTTCGTATTCTTCCTTGGCCTTTTGTGACTTGTCGTGCAAGAATCGAAGTATTCTGTTGGTCAACACTGTCCGCAGTTTCCTACACATAGAATTTAAAATAAAAGGATAAGACACAACTTGGAAAATAATATCACAGAAGCATTTTACCGGATGAGAGCACCTTCTTGGAGCAATTCACGGCTAAGATTGAGCGGAATGTCTTCCGAATCAACTACACCTTTGCAGAATCGAAGCCATTTGGGGAGAAGATCCTCGGCTTTGTTCTTGATCAAGACACGCCGACAATAAAGTGCCAATCCGGCGTCGGATTCTCGACTCATTTCAAACAACCCAGGTTTGCCCTCAGGGAAGTAGATGAGAGCGCGGACGTTGAGAGGAACATCGGTTTTGTAATGGAGAATGAAACGCGGGCGATCGTAAGAATCGGAAATGAACCGGTAGAATTCGTCGTGTTGGACAGCTGTCACCTCTTTGGGTTCCATCAACCACAATGGCTAAAACCGGACCAATGACTTTCAATTCCCGTTTCCTCAGAGGCAAGTTTGTAAAACGATTAATACCTGAACTGTATTGACGACTGTTCCATTAACAGAAATCGGGCTACCCACGAAATTGCTGTATCGTTGGATAATGTCTGAAATTTCCGAATGACAGCAATTGAGTTAAAATACAAGATAGCTTTTAAACTGGACAATGAATTTTTACCCTTGATTGAGTCTTCCTGAGAAAAGTTGGTGCAATCACTTTTAAGATGAATGACAATTTTTGTTCCAGCTTCAACTGAGTCATCTTCTGACAGCTCGTATGTTCCAGTACTGCAATCATTATAAACGAGATTTAGAACGCAGTTACAATAATTAGATATGTTGTAACGACGAACCCGTCTGAGCTCCAGTGCAATCCTACGCTGCCAGGTTGTGATGACTTGGTAAACACATCAACTTTATCGGCGACCATAAATGCCGAATAAAAGCCGACACCAAATTGACCGATGATATTCGATACCGAGTCTGGTGCTCCGCCTTTGCTTTTCAATTGCTCTATATAAGCCTGTGGCAAGCAGTATTGGTTATTATTTTTTCTATTAATTGATTTTAAGTATTTCAACATCACCTTTGAACCTGATCTAGCAATTGTTCCCAAATTGTTGATCACTTCTTCTTTGTTCATACCGATGCCATCATCCTGAAGGGTATTTCATTTCGATTTATAAAGAGTTGTGCCAAAAGCATTTTGGGATTCTCATTACCTGGATGGTCAATGTCTTGGCTTCTTTATCTGCAGTGATTTTGATTTCCAATGGCCTTTGACTGTTTTCCAAGGGTGTCCCAATAAGGGACAGGTAGCGAAACTTTTCCAATGCATCAGAGGCATTGGATATCAGTTCTCGTACAAAAACCTATAAAGCCAACATGGTAAATTGATACTAATAATGCATTGTTAATGTGTGAAGGACAAACCTCTTTCTCAGAATACAGAGACTTTGCCACAATGTCCAGGAGCATTCGAGTTTCAGCCTGAAACTCTCTTTTCTCTGGAACAGCTAATCATCAAAACAATATCAAGTAAAAAATCATGCTTCAACAAAGAAAGAACTGAATCAGAATTTACCTTTGGTCTGCTGTTCATTCTTAAGGAATTGTGTTGTACATATAAAGCGATTCAAAGAATGATTAGTATTGGACGTTTGACATTTGGCAAGTAACGAAGAAGTTGTAGGTTGAGGAACTCGTCGAAAATTATCCGACCGACGTAAAAGTAGAGTAACCGCACGTGACAATCGCATGGAAGCCGCCATGTTTAATGAAAATTTAAACTAACAACATTAAGATCGAAGGTGACTGCTAAACAGCATCTTGTGTGTCGTCATGCGTCAAGGCTGAGGAAATTCTGTCTTTCTGATATTTTTTTTTTAAAAAAAGGTTCCGACCCCAATCAAGTTAATGACTTTTTATTTATGGCTTGTAATAACATATTCATGCCTGATAATGTTCGTATATGCCGGAAAATATTTATCGCTTACAAACAAACAAAACGCGATCGTCTTAGCTTCTTTGTAAATGTGTCAGTTATTGGAGACAGACACAAGTATAATATGCGTCGAGTGCAAGCAAACTGGAAGGGACTTTGGATTGTTATAATGAGAGTTGCGTTTCTTTTTTAAAGAAAAGAAACAACAACAAAAAAAGAAATTGCGTGGAGGGGAACGTGATATGTGACGTGACACCGATCACGTTGAGTGGCCGCCAAGTGCGCTCGGCAACAACGAAAATGAACAGCAGATTCTGAAAATGTTGGGGTTATACTACGATTTGAATTTCACTCTGGCAATAACTAATAAGGACATGTAATAATAACGACTTGAGCAGCAGCAAAGAAGCGGCAACGAATGGGACGAGAAAGAGAGACGGATGATAACACAGAGACGAAGGGAGACGCAAAAGAGAGTGGTTTAGTGCTGGTGTCCAGACATATACGCGCCGAGCAGCTCCAAGAAGGGAAATTTTTGGTTTCTTTTTTTCTTTTTTCCAACAAAATTATTGTCCTTTATGGTTCAAGGTTGTGTTATTCGATTCCTGGACGATGCTACTATAGACTATACTCGCTTGCAAGTACATACACATGCCCGTGGCCTTTTATTTCAAGGATTTCCCCACCCTTCCATACGTTCTTGAGCAGCGAACACACAAAATTGAAACGAAAACAAAAAGTCTTTTGAGTTTATCACGCTACGCCTGAGCGAGGGTTTGCTGGCATTGCCAACTTTATATTACACATGTACAGCCGACGAGTCACACGAGTTGATTTCGCATGACATCAACAACCCACACGTCTATCAATAGAATAATAATAATCTCGGACAAAAAACCCCATTCGTTTCAAATTTTAGACGCCAGTTGACGAAAGATGGCGCGGTATGGTGTACCAGCTGCTAAAAATAAAACGCTCCGCAATTGGTCATTTAACATGTATATTGCATAATTCAGAACAACATTATTTTTGTTTTGGCGCGAGAGTATAAAAAAATATACACACAGCTCGTTCGATCATCGATTTAAAAAAAATTAATTATATAAATCGGGGGGGATTGGGGAAGGGAGAAGTAGTGGTGGTGGTGGTAAGAATGTCGGTGGAGGAGGAAGGCGTTGTTGTAATAGTTGTTGTTGTTGTTGTTGAGGTCGGAGGAAAAGGATTGGAGGAGGTATACTGGCACTGTTTTGATCATTTTCTGCAGTGATTTCGACTTGAGAGAAATTTGTGTGCGCGACGAACCGAAATGATTTTTTGAATGTTTTTTGAAAAGACGTAGGGAAGAATTGGTTTTTAAAACTTTTTGAATCGATTTTTTCGGAGCGCAGAGACAAAATGTAAGGACATGAGGAGATTGGGAGACGATTCCCAGCAAAACTCCCAATATAAAGTCGACTTTTCGCTTGAAAAAAAATAAAAAAAATAAACAACACACAGTTTGATTTGATTGGTTCCGGAGAGGGTGGGGGGTAGGAGGGAAATATATAAATCAAGAGCGAGGGGTAGGAGAAAAATTAAAGAGAAAAACATAGTAATAGTAGTAGTAGTATAGCAGGTAATAGTATCAAATTCAATTCAAAACGAGGATGGGAGAGACAAATTATTATAATATGTATATCGTCAGTCGTCTTGTAGTCGACAATTTTTAGAAATCCCCCAAAGAAAAATTTGAGTTGGGAAAAATAATTATAATGCTCCCCCCTCCAAATTACAATATAGTATATCAGATTGAAAATAGGAAGAAGAAGAAAATATAAGAAAAACGAACGGGTTCTCTTTTGAGGAAAACCGAAATAAAGGAACTTGCCACACATTTTTTGTTTATGGATATGAGATAAGAGAATCAACACGAGAGTATAAGTCAACGAGAGAGAGACAGGGGCTAATATGCTACGTGTCACCGAGCTTTTCAACACACACAGTCACACACACACACTTTTTCGTCGTATAAATTGTTTTTTTTTTTTGGTTGTTGTCCTTTTGCGGTGGTGTGCAACACCAACAACGTTGCAGTAGATAGTCAATAGGAAGAAACAAACGATGGACGGGCAGGTGGTCGCACACTCAACACTGAGAGACACGGAAGATTAACAACCACTTCATAACGTGTCCAACAAGCTGAAACCCACTCCAGTGTCAAAGGAATTGAGCAGCTCCTGAGCGTCTGTGCCAAACTGGCCGCCGTTATCGCCGGATATATTATCCAAAAATTCCAAACTAAAGTCACTGTTGCTGCTAGAACTGACACCACCCACGACACCACTGTTGGCTGCTTGTTGCTGCTGTTGAGGATTGTTAAATTGCTGTTGCTGCTGAGGTTGTTGCGGTTGTTGAGGTGTCTGCTGCTGCTGCTGCATAGTTTGCTGTCCCATTCCGCCGGCCTGAGACTGTTGATTAAACTGTTGCTGTTGGGCTGTTGCAAACTGTTGTTGAGATGCGTTGGCGAACTGTTGTTGGCCGGCGTTGTTGAAATGCTGAGCTTGGGCAAACTGTTGTTGTTGTTGCTGCTGCTGGTTGGGATTGAATTGCTGCTGCTGAGCAAATTGCTGCGCTTGGCTGAATTGCTGCTGCTGTTGTTGGGGCACTCTCATATGCTGCTGCATTCCCTGTTGTTGCATCTGCATATTCGTCGCCATTTGCATTTTCTGTTGCATCATGGCATTGCCCATGTTTTGCGAATGAAGCATTTGCTGCGCCTGTTGTTGCTGCATTGTCAAAGTCACCTGTGCGACATCAATAATCATTAGTTGATCGACACAATGTCAGACAAATTCAATAACCGTACCTGCTGTTGTTGTTGCATGTTTTGGCCCTGATTTCCCGCGTGCATGTACGTCTGCTGCTGCATGTACGTTTGTTGCTGCATTCGAATGTTGTTGGGATTGTTGGCTGCTGCTTGCTGCTGTTGGAAACGGGCCATTTGTTGGGCCTGCTGGGGTTGTTGAGCTTGCTGCTGTTGTTGGACTTGCTGCTGCTGCTGCTGCTGTTGGGCTTGTTGCTGCTGTTGTTGCATAGCGGCCATTTGCTGCTGCCTCCAGGCATTCATCCCGTCAGGACCAACCGTCACGTTGGGCGGCCGTTGAGCCCTGACCATCGGATTGCCACCCCCGCCATTGTTGTTGTACTGTGGCCGATTCATCATCATGTTGTTACCGCCGCCACCGCCGTAGCCTCCCATGTTGTTCATACCTGTATAGGACATAACCGGAAAAACAACATTTTAAAACAACTTCTTAAGTGACATAATCGTGAAATAAACAAAAGGCTGATATAATCTTACCCATCATTCCTTGAGGTTGTTGCTGTTGTTGGACCTGTTGCTGTGGGTAGTTCATCATAGGTCGTTGCTGTTGTTGCATCTGCTGTTGCTGCAACATCGGAGAGGTGTTTCCGTTGGGAGACGGACGCCCAACCGCCACCGATTGAGCGGGAACCATCGGCCGGATACCTGGCCGAATGGCCGGTGGGTATCCTCCTCCAACAACTCCTTGCTGTTGATTGCCAGCAGCCATCATACCCATGTGTTGTTGTTGCCCAATCATCACGTTGGGTTGTTGCTGTTGCTGCTGGTTAGGTACAACGGCGGCTACTCCGGGTGTCGCGATTCCTCCACCACCGGCCATCATCGGCGTTTTGTAATCGGGAGGTGGAGGGCGCGTCATACCCTGTTGTTGCTGCTGTTGTTGTACATGTTGCTGTTGTTGCTGCATCATTTGCATCCGCATCATGGCCTGCAAATACATTCCAAATTAGAACCTTGTCAACATTCTGATCAAGTTTCAAAGTTTATTTTGCTGTACCTGTTGTTGTTGTGCCGCCTGCTGATGTTGCAGAGCTTGTTGCTGTTGTTGCGCGGCTTGCTGCTGGACGCTGAGGGAGGCTGGCATTCTCGTATTGGCTCTCAAATGTTGTTGAGTAAAGTTGATGGTTTGCGTCTGGCTGGCAGAGTACGTGTACGTGTTATCCATGCCTGGCTGTTGTTGTTGCTGCTGCTGCTGCGCCTGTTGTTGCGCGACTTGTGTTTGAGATTGTTGCTGCTGTTGCGTTCCAGTCGGTTGCTGTTGTCCGGTGGCGGCAGCCGTTTGATTTTGATAAAACATGGACTGTTGTTGCTGTTGTACCATATGCTGCTGCTGCCTCATTTGCATGTTGGACATACCGGCGTTGACTTTGACATCCGCTGACATTTGCATGTGATGAGATGCAGCCATCTGCAACAATATATCCAAACAAAAGAAATAGTTGTTTTGTTGGTTAAGTCATAAAATAATTCGTAGAAAAATAATGAAATTTTGTGGGTTTTTCCAAATTTGGCCACTAGATGGCAGAGAGCCCATCTAGAATTAACTAATAATAAGGAATATTTGTATGTTGTGTTCTCGGAAAAATACAGTATAGCATATATATATATATATCCATTTCCAAGGGAGGAGGAGGAGGGAGGGGTATAGAGCGAGAAAGAGCCCTCAAGGGGGAAAATGTCCAATGACCGAAAAGAGGCCACTCAACCTGTGTTTTCCATGGCCCTCTTTCTCTCTCTTTTTTTACTTATTCTCTTACTTCTTCTTTTTCTTATTCTCTCTTTTTCTCTACCGTTTCGTGCTTGCTCTCCCCCGTCCTCTTTCGTGGGCGATAACAACATTCAAGAATTGAAACTGAGCTTTTCTCTCTCGACGCCGCACACAAGAGAAAATGAATGGAAACAACAACAACAACTTGAAGTTGTCGTAACGCACATTTCTTAATTTTTAAGAAGAAGAAAAAGAGGCCATCACCTCCAAAGACGACAAGTCGCTAAAACCAGACATGTTTCCAGTGTCCTCCCAACTTCCGCTCGAATGATTATGCGGATGGAATGTTAGTTGGGAAAGAAGAAGAAGAAGACAGAGAGAATGAAGGAATGAAAGAATTAAAAAAGAGAGGGGCGACACATCCGGCGACGTTTCTGCTGCTGCTGCCTCCGTATGTTAGTTAGTAAAAGTTAGACGCTGCGGGCCATTTTTAAGGGGTCTCTGTGCTCGGCCGAGTGAGTGAGCGCGCGCGCTTTGCTCTCTACCCAACTGACCTTGAGGGTTATATATCCATGCCACGAATACCTCCTCCTCCTCCTGCTGGAGTCTCTCTGTCCTCCTGCTACTTACTACACTCGACCTCTATTGTCATGAAGAAATGGGGGCATATCTCCCCCCACCACCCTACAACGACTAAAAATTCGGAATTACCTGGATTTGTTGACCGTTGTTGCCTCCGCTGCTACTCATGTGCATCTGTTGCTGTTGAGTTTGGCTAAACTGGACGCTGCCCGGTCCAGCAGCTGATGGCGGAGGTGTCCGACCGCTGTTACCGCTCGTGTTATTGCCACTTGCAGTTGTACTCGTCGGCGTTGGCGCTTTTCGAGCGTTGAATTGTTGTTGCTGCTGTTGTTGTTGTTGCATTTGCTGAGGGGTAGGTGGTCCCATTGGGCTTGTCTGGCTCATTGGAACAGGTGATGATTTGGCACCAGGGACTTGATGTTGGCTACCGGGGATGCCCTGTTGTTGTTGATGCTGTTGTTGTTGTTGGACTGGTCGCCCAGGTCCGGGGCTGTTGCCTCCCAAGGGCGAATTGGCAAAATAGGGCATTTCCTTCTTGATCATTGGACTATTGGGACCGTAGCCACCTTGGCCCGTGTACGGCGTTCGATTCATGAACTGATTCGCTTGCTGCTGTTGTTGTTGTTGCTGCTGCTGCTGGGTTGGGCCTTGTGCGGATGGATTGTTGTACTGCGGTTGTTGCTGAGGCTGCTGCTGCTGCTGTTGTTGGTGTTGCTGCTGCTGGTCTTGGAAATTGCCCCGCATCCGCATGTTGTTGACGACAGGCGGATGGTGGGGAGGAACCAAAGGTGCACCTTGATTGGCCATTGTCGGGGGCGCAGAGAGACCTGTCGAGGCCTGATTCATGGCCGCCGGAGTCATACCCATCTGAGCTTTGTGTTGATGTTGCTCCGCCATTTGCTTCAATGTCAACGCGGCCGGACTGAGTTCCGGGCCACCGGAATTGACTCCAAATGGTTGCGGCATTTGCCGATTATTCATGCCATTGCCACCACCAGCGACGGCAGCACTGTTGTCCACTCTTTGCTGCTGCTGCTGCTGCTGTTGATGCTGGATGGGCGGGGTGCTTTTGGAGGTATCAACAAACGGCCCTGGAGCAATCCCAGTCGGATTGTTGTTGTTAAATGATCCAGTTGATGTCGATGATAGGGTGGCCGTACTGCAACTGGATGTCGTTATACTCGTCGTCAAGATGGATGATGACGTGTTGTTGTTGTTGCAGCTACTGGAACTGCTACTCGACTGGGCGTTCATGCTCATCGATTTGCCGATATCCAGCATGGCTGCCTGGATTTCGCGGTCGGCCGCTTCCACCTCTTCCTGCTTGAGTCGTGAGACGATGGAGTCGACCGTGCGAGATCCGTCGGATACCAAAGGAGCGCCGAATGGATCGGACAAGAGTCCGCCACTTTTGATGTTGGTGTCTGTCGTGTCGAAATCGAATTCCTCCATAAATTCAGGAGGCAGATCGTGTATCTCTGAGATCAGATCTTTGAACGTATCCGCATTGATGATTCCATCCGACGTGTCCTCCGAGATGAAACGCTCCAAATTGGCTAAATCGGCCGCCGTTTCATCAGAGTCGCCGTTCAATTCCGCCATAAAGTCGGGCGTGTCGCATCGTTTCTCCTTTTTCATTTCGGGCGGGCCATCTTGGCCGTTGGATGGCGACACCTGAGTCTAGGGAGAAAAAAAACACACCAAACATTTTTTAAAATAAAAATTCAATTCGTCGTTTTCTCTTTTTGTGTGTGTGTGACTGGATAATGACCGGATGAGCGTCATTGATAATCATCATCATCATTGAAATAACTCACCTCGCTCTTGACGGATGTGTTGGTGAGCGTCTTGACAGAGACGCTGGTGGCGCCGCTGGCGCTAGCGGTGAACTCGAGCTGCTGAACGATTTCGACCGAGAATTTGGCTGGGCCGCCACCAGAGGCCGTCGCCGATGAGCTAGCCGTCGTCGTCGTCGTGCATTGGATCTTGGCGGCCGGTGGTCCGTCGCCGCCGCCCGACGTCGACGACGACGAAGTGGAGGAGGAGTGATTTTGTTGATTTTGATTTTGGGATGATGATCCGTTCATCCCGCTGGACTCACTCCCTCCTCCATCTCCGCTCTCGTCCAGCGGACGCTTCCCGTACTTATTCTAATAAACAAAACATAATTGTCAGTTTTTTTAAAAATTATTGATTGATTGATTTCCCCAACCAAAATATGTTTGAAATGTGTTGCAAGACAAAAATAAAATAAAAGAGGGAGAAGAAAATGGTTGCCGGGTCGATAATCGAATGTCGGAAGAAGAAGAGGGGAAAATAGGGAGTCAAAGCCCCCCCTTCACTCTTCTTTTTTGGCGGAGTAGGAGGCGGACAGTCAAGGAGAGTTAGGAAGGGTGGTGTGTGTGTGGTGGTACTAGTCCTCTTTTTATCCACAGCCAAAAAGGGGATCAATAGTTCGCGGCGGAGTTAGACGAGAGAGAAGAGAAGAGAAGGAGGTGGGCCAAGTCCTTAACACACCACCCCCATCTCCGGGATATCTCACAGTGTGTGTAGAGAGAGATTCCGGCCCTCCCTATTGGCTACCTGGACCACCCCGTGACCGAACCGAGAGCCCCTACCCCGAGTGCGCTGGTGTAGTAGTACACACTCTATCAGTGATGGCTCGCATCAACGCCGCTGATTGGTCCGACACGACGAACAAGAAGTTGAGAGAGAGAGCGCGACAGTTCTCTTCTTCTTCTTTCTTCTTCTTCCTCTCATTCTGCCCCGAGGTTCAATACCTTTCTTCCCCCCTCTCTCTCTACACGGTCAAAGAACCTTGTGTGTAGGTTCCTCCTCTACTGTACGGCCATTCCTCTACACACCTAACATCCTCGATGGCAAAATACAGGACAATGAGGTCACCGACACACACAAACACACGAAAGCGCTTGACCCGATCATCACATGATTTCTATATTTTTCTCAAAAATATTTCCTACCAAAAATACAATGAGCATTATAATTCTTCTATTTCGGGGTTTCTTGTGTTGAAATATACACACAGCGCGCACCGGTTAAATTGCGGGACACATCCTCCTCCCCCCCACAGAAAGAAAAGAAATGGGTTCGTTTGCGCTGGTTTCGCTACCGGTGATGGTGGTGAACGACCTCTTTTGATCGCATCTGTTTAACGGGTTTTTTCTTTTTCTTTCCAGTGCAGTTATAATAATCTTGGCGCTATTTTCTCACGCAAAAGTCCATCACATTTTTGTACGTAAGACATTTTCTATTTCTCCTACCCAAGAGGAGCGGGAGTAGTGTAGTAGTAGGGGTGCGGAAGGGGTAGCGGGAATCAATGATTCAGCTGGTGGGCACCACACACACACAGAGAGACAAAGAGCAACTCCTTACAGGAGCGTCGCACAAGGAGTCAAGGGATCGATGATAGGGATAGTAATAAAAAAAAGAGAGTAAAAAAGATTTCGATGGTTTGTTTCTTACCGACTGCGTGTTGCCGGCGTGAGTCTCCGTAGCCGGTTTTGTACGTTCGGTGCTGGACGGACCACCACCGGTATTAGTAGTTGAGTTGTTATTAATTCCGCCGCTACTGCTGCTGCTGCTTTTATTGCTCTTGCTGTTGCTACTCGTCTTTTTGGCTTTGGGGTCGAGATACTTTTGCTTCAATGCGAACGACTCTTGCATTTGCTGTTCGCACAAGGCCGGTCCGATTCGATCATAGTGCATAAATCGATCCTGATGATCCTTGGTGTAGACTTCGACTCGCCTCCGCAGTCGATCCACGGCCGCCTGACGTTTCGGAGGCAGCACCTCCGACATTACTCCGCACGCAACCAATAATCTTATTGGCTGCCCCGCTCTTAGCTCCACATCCGTTGAGGCTCCAGTCTGCTGCTGCTGCTGCTGCTACTCGAATGCTTTAATCTTTCCACAACATGGCCTGTTTTCATGCTGAATCAACCTGCAATTGCAAAATATCACGTTATTAAATCATTCGTCAAACAAACAAGGAATACTAAAAATTGACGTTAAGAACAGACAGACAAACATCCACAAGGTCGTGATATAAAAACTATAAAACACACAATAACCTTGGACTCTTTCAAACACTTGGAATTTATAGATTTCCCAGTAGTATGTACCAGAACTTTTGTTTTTCCCTGGAAACTCTCTCTCTCTCTCTGATATCGAAATTGAATTGCAACCCGAAGAAAGAAAAAACTCTTTGAACACAATACTTTTATATTTTTTTTTGAAAAAAAAGGGCCACCACTTGTGTAATGAGACGATGGGTTTCCAAATGATGGCCTTGTGTCTACTGCTTTCCCTACCCCTCCCAGTCGAGTCCCCCCTTCCTCCACACACACACACATTTCGAAAGGGAGTTTCTCGCGCGCTTGTCAAACAACACCACCTAGCGAGCGGGTTAACAACCACTTGACGCGTCACTAACTGGGAAAAACTGAAAGATGAACATAAAAGAAAAGAGGAAGGGGAGAGACAAAATATTTTCTCTCTCCCCACACACAACCACACACACCCTTCGGAAACAACCCCAGGTTCGAAATATATGCTGGGGCTTGTTCCCCTCACTGTGAAATAAAAAACCCTCAACCATTCAAATTTCTCAGTGTGTGTGTGTATGGGGCTCCTCAATGAACAAAACCTAAAAATGGACGTTGACTGGAAATCAAAACACACAGACGCTGGGAATATATATGACCAACACGTTTTGACCCCCCCTTTCGATGCATCCTCCTATACACACACACACACACAGACATAAGAGAGTGAAATATTGATTGCAATCTCACGCTGGTGTTGTGTGTGTGCGGTTTGATAGTGACGCGGGCGGAAGGTCCCCCCAAAAACCAATTCGGTCAAAAAATACAAAAATCCCCCAAGAAAACAACCGGCATGATGATTATTACATGCAATCAATTGTCTCTATGACCGGATGGTTACTCAACTTATACTCACTCAACAGGTTACAACAATATTTTAAGAAAGCACATGTGTCATTCCACACACGCCATTTTTGTTGGCGAAATTTTCTCTCCCCCCCCCCATCCCACAAGAAATGATGATTGCATACCTGCATGTGCCGAGTTTGAATAGATCCGCAGAGATGAGGTTAGAGGTATGTGGTAGTAGTGAGTAAGTGGTAAGTCTTAAATTGTGCAATAATCCAAGACACGAGACTCGGCTTGCTTTTGGCCAGATTCCAGTCGACACACAGACACTGCAACACACACCACACACACACCACACGTCCAACACGTAACACACTCGTTGGATATATGTCCCCACCAAAGTTTATGCTTGCGCCAAAAAATAAAAAAGAGACTCGGCAGCACAGACACACCGAGAATTCAATTTTCGAAAAAAAGAAAGCCAATCGATTGAGTCATTTGAACGTTTTTTTGTGGTGGGGAGTAATGGCGATTTTTTCCAAGACTAATTATTCGTCGAAATTGAGGGAGAAACACACACGACACCAGTGAGAGAGAGAGATCGATTTCGTCGGGGATTTGGTGTGTTTGTGTGTGTGATTGACGAAGAAGAGGGGGAAAAAAAATGATTTTGTTCGGAGAAGTTTCAGAGATACGTCTCGTTCTCGTTCAGCAGCAACTTCGACTGAACACAATTGCCACATTGGCTTGGAGAGTCCCCCCAGCCCCAGCCGTTCGGAGCTGTTAGCCGTCGGCACCTTGATACTCGTAGTCAAGCACACGTCAAAATGTGTGTCTGCTTTTTCAGTTGGGGTGGGGGGGATATCTATTTTATTTTACGTGGCGCTACACCACGTAATTCAAACGTTGGAAAATATTCGACTGAAATTCGATAGAAACGTCCAAGTTGATGAATATACATTTATTTTTAAGAGAGAAAGCTCAATAATGACGACTTTCCGTATTAACAGGAGAGAGACGGATTTGACCACATTTCACTTGAAAAGCCAACGGAAAAGCCAAGCGAAAAAAGAAAAGAAAGAAAAAAGAGAGAGGGAGAGACTCGGGCTCTTCCCCGACAGACAGCGCCACAGCGGCCACGGCTGCAGACGCCACCCGTTTTCTTTCCTCTCTCTTTCGCCTCTCTCCTTTCATCCTGATTTCCTCCCTTCCCTCCGCTTTCGTTTACAGTTTCGGCCGCGCGTCTTACTTGAAAATAATTTTTTTTTGTCTTCTTCTCTCTTTCTAGATTTTTCGTGTGTTGGATTTTCATTTTATTGGGACACATTTTTTTTTTGTTTTCTATTTTCTTTTGACCTCTCAACTGTCATCTAGCGGCCAATGCGACCAACGATATACTAACGTCACATTTCTATAACTTAAATGCTATTTTCTCAATGCTAAACGCGCATAATAATTAGCTACGAGACAACATCTTGATGCAAACACGTAATAATAATACGTAAGGCAATAGGAGATGAAATTATTATGCCATTAACTGATGAAAATCTGCTCGTAAAAAGCCTATGCTTAATAATAAATCTACCAAGGCCGCACTGCAGGTCACAATGACTAACGGTCGTCGAGACGTCGACACACACAAAAAAGGAGGAAGGGGAAAAAAAAGTTACTTTCTACCAAAAACTGGCAATGCTGTATGTTTACCTCGGCGAAAAGAAAAACAAACCTTCCGTCCCGCTGATTTGTCGATTTGACAGTTGCTCTGGTAACGTTAGTATTGGCAAAGTAATAAAAAACCTGTTGGGTCGATTTCCGCAGCTTGGCAAGAAGGTAAAAAGGAAATAGTATTAAATCAGTCAACGAGGAGAACATGGGGCGCAAAGTTGTAGTCGCCGTTTGCTGCTTGAACCAGTGGGCTTTGGATTTCGACGGAAATCTGTCACGCATCATCGCCAGCATCCAAGAAGCAAAAGTACAAGGTGCTAGTTATCGCACAGGACCCGAATTAGAAGTCACAGGATACAGCTGTGAAGATCATTTTTATGAAGCTGACACTCTTCTACACAGCTGGGAGGTTAGCGTGTCACTTTTCTGATTTATGTTTACTGCGGTTTGTTTCTGGGAAATCTAGAAAATGATCTTTGATCCTCAAATAGGTTTTGGCTGAACTATTAGCCAGTCCAGTATGCAAAAATATTTTAGTTGATGTTGGCATGCCGGTTATGCACAAGAGTGTCACTTACAATTGCAGAGTTGCTTTTTTCAATGGGTAAGCAATTGTTTTATTGTTATTATGCTCTTCTTATAAACAGTACCCCCCTTTTCGCAGAAAAATCTTGCTGATTCGTCCTAAATTGAAACTCTGTGATGATGGCAATTACAGAGAATCAAGATGGTTCACTGCCTGGACAAAAGTATAAAATTTATTTTACACCAGTTTTTGGGATCTGTGGCCTTAATTAAATGTGAATTATTTTGTAAACAGCTTTACCAAACAGAGGATTACATATTGCCAGAGTTTATAAGAGAGCTTACAGGGCAAAAATCTGTAGTTTTTGGAGATGCAGTCCTGGAAACCTTGGATACCACCATAGGTTTTGAAATTTGTGAAGAATTGTGGAATCCCTCCAGGTACAGTTGTACTTGCAAATGAATATTATTATTGTTTGTTGTTTTAATGACCAGTAAAACCCAATATGCACACTATTTGGTAGTACTCACATTTCTCTCGGTTTGGACGGCGTTGAATTCATCGTCAACGGGTCGGGTTCCTACTTTGAGTTGCGCAAGGCCAACGTTGCCGTCGATCTTGTCCTACAAGCAACATTAAAGTCCGGCGGTTGCTACTTATTCTCAAATTTAAGAGGCTGCGATGGACAGCGTATCATGTTTAATGGAGGATCGTGTATCGCACTTAACGGACAAACAATCGCTAGAACGCGTCAATTCTCCTTAGAAGAAGTGGTAATTTTCGTCACAATATGTATCACTTGGATATTTTTAAAATCATTTCTTGCGATGGTTTATTCTTTAGGAAGTTGCTGTAGCCACTGTCGACTTGGATGACATACGAACTTACCGCAATTTAGTCCGTTCTCGAAACATCGCCGCTGCCCAGAGTCCATCGTATCGTCGTATTCCGGTCGATTTCAGTCTGAGCGAGTCTTCCTGCTACGCTATGAGAGCTTCCAGTACCCCATTCAAATGGCAGTACCACAGTCCTGAAGAGGAGATTGCTTATGGTCCTGCCGGCTGGCTCTGGGACTATCTCAGGTTGGTTTAAATTCATTTCAAACAACAGGATGACATTTTTTTTTAAACCGAACATCAAATTACTTGAAGGCGGTCTGGCCAGGGTGGATTTTTCTTACCTCTGAGTGGAGGTGTCGATTCAAGTTCCTCGGCTGTTTTAGTTTACTCCATGTGTCGAATGGTGGTAACTTCTGTACAAAATGGCGATAGTCACGCCATCGACGATGTCCGGCGTATTGTTGGCGATCCCAGTTACATCCCGGACGATCCTCGTGAACTGTGCAACCGGATTTTCATCACCTGTTACATGGGCAGCGCCAATTCATCGGCGGAGACACGACAGCGGGCAAAGGACTTGTCTGACCAGCTGGGAAGGTAAACGACCTTTTTTTAATTGGCCAACTTGACACCACAAACAAAAAAACAGACACTAAATTATTTTTCCTTATCACCCAATAAGCTATCATTTGACCCTGGCTATCGACGCTGTTGTCTCGGCCGCTCTCAACATTTTCACAGTCGTCACGGGGCTCGTACCAAAGTTCAGAGTCGATGGCGGCAGTTTGCGAGAAAACCTTGCCCTGCAAAACGTCCAGGCCCGAATGAGGATGGTGTTGAGCTACTTGCTGGCCCAGTTGATGTTGTGGGCCAGGGGCAGATCGGGTGGTTTGTTGGTTCTTGGTTCTGCCAATGTCGACGAATCTTTGCGTGGCTACCTCACCAAATACGATTGCTCCAGTGCCGATGTTAATCCCATCGGCGGAATCTCCAAAGGGGATTTGAAGCGATTCCTATCATACGCCCGGAATGAATATTGTCTAACTTCCCTGGACACTATTCTGACAGCTCCGCCGACTGCCGAATTGGAGCCCTTGCAAGAAGGTCGTCTAGTTCAGACGGACGAAGAAGACATGGGTTTAACTTACGCCGAGCTGGGTGACTTGGGGCGACTTCGTAAACAGGCAGCCTGTGGGCCTTACACCACTTTCTGTCGACTAATTCAAAGCTGGAGGGGAGCAGGAACACCAGCTGAAATCGCACACAAAGTATACAATGTCTCTTTTATAAAAAGAAAAAAAATGGAAATTTAGTACCAAAAGAGTTTCAATTTCAAGGTCAAACATTTTTATCGCTGCTACGCCATCAACCGACATAAAATGACGGTGATTACGCCTTCCGTCCACGCCGAGACGTACAGCCCCGATGATAACCGCTTCGACCATAGGCCCTTCCTTTACAACGCCAAGTGGGGATGGCAGTTTCGCGCAATTGACGCTCATGTAAGTATATATCGAGCCGTTTCATGCCCGACAGCTATACTACTACTATGTAAGCTTGTGAATTATTCATTTAGGCTTTTAATGGAATTACCATGTAGAATGTAGAAGAATCCCGGTTCGCCTCGAGAATCTTTATCCTTCCTTTTTTTATTTTTTTTTATACTGCTACCAAAGTCAGGGTGAGGAGGGGGGGGGGGAGCTGAAAGGAGGAAGGGGAGGTTTTATATGCTAAGGCTGTTTGATCTGTGAAAACTGGAGAGGTGCCGGCGTATTGATCGGTCGGGAAAGCCATGGCTTACGCATGTCATTTTTAGATATGTTCCACCTCCTTTTTTTTGTTGTCTTTTTTTCTAGTTGGAGCACGTCAACAAGATGGTCGACACTGATGATCGTAAACTAGATAATGCGCACATGCAATCAGGTAATTCTATTGCATTTTAGTTAATGGCGAAGAAGAAAAGGAAATCACCAAAACTCACAATAACTGCTAATTGTGCGGATCAACGGGGAGCTCCTGTGTGACCGTCTAGATTCAAATTAATTAATAAGCCTTTAGATAAAAGGAGATTATCAGCATAATATGGGCTCAACAAAGCCGTCCATGTAATTAATTATTAGACTGTAATAATAATACCGTCAAATAATACACTCCCAGATACATCATTTATTCTCTCCCATTTTCTTGAATGATTTCGTCATTTTCTGTTTTCTCGTCTTCCGCTGCTGCTGCTGCTGTTGATAATGCGACGACTTCTTGGTTCTTGTCCGCTTGATCGATACTTTGAGATACTTCCGCAACGGCGGCATCGCCATTCGTCGGTGTAGGACTAGGTTTTTCAGTAGTCGCAGTGGCAGTCTGCGCAATGTCCGTAGCTTGTTGTAAATAGGCTGCAGCCAATTGATCCAGACCGGCGCTTGTAGCCAGGTCAGCCGACAAAACCAGAGACAACGGATCTGATCGTCGCGCCAACGTGCGAGCCGCTTCAGCTACCTCGCCATTGGCCAGGAAACATTTTACTGCCAATTCGAGATTACCATCTAAAACAGCTTTGCTGGCCCAACGAGAAAGACTCTCTTGAACTTGAGAACTTTCGTCGGGGTACTGGCAACGTGTAAGAGCCACGGCTTCACGATGTAACTGCTGACTGGAAAACATTTCAATTGCCTGACTCTTCTGGCCGGAAATGAGAGTATAAGACACGGCTTTCCTGACATCTCCTTCTGCCATCAGCTGCTGGGCGTACAGATGGGCCATTTCCCTCCAAAACCTATCGGATCAATACTCCAATTAATGATCGTCGAGTCTCATCTTGTGATTTAAAAAATGGCCAACTTACTCCAAAGAGACTTGAGGAGCCAAACTAACAAGCCAATCATTAAGCTGCCTTTTCTTTACAGCTTCTCGTAGCATCGATTCGACATCTCCTTGCCAGATTCTCAAATGAGCTGCTAGATCTGAATTAGAACCTTCTTGATGATGGTCGATCTCCTCCTGGAGCATTTGAACTGTGGAATCCCGGCTAGCAAAAAAGCCCAGATGAGCCAACTCGGCATCTCCGAAATCAGAGGCAGGACATGTAAAGGATTCCGGATCTTCGCCAATGACGGAATGTTTTAGAGTCACTCCTTTCAGGGTAGCCAATATTTTGCAGTCTTTCAAACCCTCGATTCGGCCACGGGCTTCAAGAGTGGCGCTAACCGGGAACAATGATTTCAGCTTACTCGGTGGCTTCTTTTTAGTTGTGCCACTTGAAGTTGCATGGCGACCAACAAAAGAAGAAGATTGAGGGGGTTTGTATGGTATTTTCTTTCGTTCCTTCAACGTTTTGACTGCAATAGATTCGGCAGGTGTCTTGTAGACTTGTTCTTTAACTTTCCACATTCGAATAGTCATGTCGTCTCCTCCTGTAACGGCCGTATCCTGTTCTAATGCGTTCCATTCGCAACAAAGCAATCTTCCGGTATGGCCACCAAAATTAGCCACTTGCTCTTTGTTGATCACGTCCCAAACCTGCAAATGCAAGTAAAAATAAAAGGGTATAATTAAAAAGTCTAAGAATGATTTACCTGTGCGGTTCCATCATAACTGGCAGAAAGAAGCTTTCCATCTTCATGTGGGCTCCAAGCCACCGACACCACACGTTCTTTATGACCGCTTAGAGTAGCCGCAAGTGTGGATGTTGCGGGTTCGTCGTTGTTGGCAACGACGACGCTAAAAACTGGAACAAAAGTAAAAAGGCGTCAGTCAGTCAATAAAACAAAAGGGGTCAAGATAGTTAAAATTTACACGTACCTTTGATGTTCACATCGTTTGAAGCCACTGCCAACCAGTTTTCAAATTTGGAAGGTTCCACACTTTGGAAAGTGAATGGCGGATGCCATTTAAGGCATTGAATAAGTTTTTTATGCGCAACGATAATCGTTAGCAAAGATAAATCGCCGCCTGAATAGATTTCCACAGAACCGTCTTCGTTGCCTACGGCTAGAAGAGAAAAGTCCACTTTCCATTGAAATTCCGTACGCGAAGGGAACTTTTGATTTTTTTCTCCTTTGCTTGCGATCAAATTATTGAAATTTTTTGCTTCCGTATCTAATGCTGATGGATCGTGAACCATAATGTTGTTCCCACCACAAGAGTAGAGGAATATCCCTTCCTTAGACGGCAGGGTAGCCCAGGATAAATTGTATACGGTACCCTTGTGGTAAGTGCGACTCAATTGAGGTGGTTTAGTTAGCGACAGTGTGTCAAATATTCCTACGCGTCCTTCATCGGTTCCAAATGCCAACCGGCCCTCTATTGTCGGATGCCACGCTAATCCACTCACTTTGCCTGTTATGATTGAATTGCAATTTTACTCTCTATACTGCATAAGTAGATTATATATTCATCACCTTTGATTCCATTCCACAGCATCATCATGTCAGGTTTCGCAGCTGCCATATTCCATAGTCTGATGGAGCAGTCTCCCAATCCCACAGCCATTTGGGATGAATCGATGGGATTGATATTCATGACGTAGATGAAACCACCCATGGTTGGCATACAAAGATGCGGATTCTCCATTTCTTGAATGCCTAACACTTCTTTTGGTACGTGGCCTTCCACTATGGGCCAAAGAATAACATTACGATCCTGCGCCGAAGTCCAAATCATTTCCTGGTTTTCTCCAGTCATGTATGAAGAAATATTGAAGAGTCCACGGCTGTGAAGCTTGTGAACGATCTTCCAAGACAATTTGGGCCCAACCTACAGCAAAACAAATTGATTAAATTCATGCAAATAAAAATTTAACTTAAAATTCTGACCTCCCACAAGATAAGTTCACCACTGAGTCCACTGCTCAAAATATGTTTTTCGTTTAGCCAATGTAAGGCTACCCAGGTCGCACGTTTATCATCCTGAGTAGACCGAGGGCGATGGACTCCAGTATTGCCAGGAAGTTTTGATTGGCTGACACATTTTCCTTCGTTAGTGGCCCAGATTTTAATAGTTTTATCTCGGCCCGAAGTCGCCAAGAATGTTTCCTTCTTTTCTTTTTCACAAATAAATACATTTCCTTTCAAAGGGCACCAAACGATGTTGTGTAGATCCTAAAAGAATTTGTTGTGAATTAATGACGACACTTCATGGGAAAACGCAAAACTGGTTAAACTTATTACATCTTCGTGAGCTCGCAGTTTATGAATTATACCACGGTTTTCTAAATGAAATCAATGATATGTGTGATGAAAAATCATGATAATGTTAGAGCAAGTACTGAATCATTACCTCTAACATCACATATGTACAGCAATCCACCTTTACAGCCAATGGCCAGCTGCCATGGAATGTGGGGATTGAATGACAGCATAAGAGGGTTTATTTTCCCATAATTGAGCTTCCGAGTGCTGCAACTCTCATAGCTCAATAGTAGCTCTGTTATTATGATGGTCCCATCTTCACTTGATGATGCCAAGATTTTCTTATCCAGTAGAGAAGACCAACTTAGACAAGAAATTTTTTGCTCCTAGAAAAAGATGTCAAATTAGATTTGTAGCTTGACAATATGTTTTACAAATATTACCTGATGTGCATTTTGTTCAAATACAAGACTCAAATCATTATATTTCCATATACAAATAGAACCATCTTCTCCAGCACTACTCAGCAACAAATTATTCTCTTCTGAGGGCTGATACCAAGACACACCTTCATATGAAAACAAAACCGATTAATTGAAAAGTGAACCTAAGGAAGTTTATGCTAAACTAACAAGTAATTTTATTCCTGTGGGCGTCCGGGATGACATTAGTTGTAGGATAACTGAAATTATCTCCTACATTACAAGATTTCACAAAGACGAGGCATCGCGAAGCAGCATAAACTAATACTCCAGACTTTTTGTGACATTCAAAAGCACCACTCAGATACCAATTTGGAGATGGAGGAATCACAATCTCTTTTTTATTTTCTGTCATCCTACAAGTTTAACTTGTACAATTTCTTTAAGTTGAAAACTAAATCTTACATATACGCACCATGTGCGAACAATTTCAAAACAACGTGCACAGACGACAAAGGTGGTGCTAAACAGTAAACCTTACTAAAAGCAGATATTACATAATTTATTTTTGAGATGGGATAAGTTAAGAAGTTGTAATAATTCTTTAAATAACGCTCAGAAAAAATTCGTTATTATGAATCATGAGCGATCCTTCGTGTTGCATAAAATAAAACAATTCTTGGCCGCTTCCAAGGGTAGCTCGAATTGTTCCTCATCAAATCAGAAATCAACGAACCTTGTTCGAAATGTGCGCGTCAAAAGGAATTCGTCACTTATTTCGAAGAATAGCTTACGCTCATAAACGTCGATAGATGTGTGAATGTAGGCTGATATTGTTTGTCATGTTCCAGAGTTTCAGTGAGCAATATGGAGACCGGAAGATGCAGTTTCGCTTGTGCATTTCTACATTTGTTCATAAATGTTCTATTACTGGTACGCTTAATTCTTTATTATTTACGAAAACTCATTGCAATCAATGAGTGACACAAGTAATTATTACGAAACATGGTAGGTTCTCGGAATGTGTTTACTTGGATTTGGACTAGCTGAAGAATCTACTCGGCTAACATCCATACTCTCGGCTGAATTGAAAATCGGAAGTCTTGCTGTTGTCATAGGAGTCATACTGATCGTTATGACGACGCTTAACTGTTGTTTCACTATTGACGGCAGTTCTGTTTTTTACTACATAGTGAGTAAAATAAAAATAATTTTCTTTCTCCCTATCTGTATCCGTAGTGAATCGTATTAAAGAGACGTTGACACTTGACAGTATGCAGGTTTCCTCGTACTGTTGTTCATTGCCATGGTTGGACTTTTGGTGGCGTTCGGTCCTGATTTCGGTACTAAAGTCAAGCAAGACATTAGAGAGTCTATGCGCGAAATGATGTATTTCGATCCCGACGGAAGTGGGAAAACTGGAATGGATATCACCCAACAAATGGTAAATTAGTTTACTTGGAAATTAGTCGGCTGACGTGATAAAGCGCTTGGTTTAGTTCCAGTGTTGTGGCGTTGATAGCTACAAGGACTGGAACAGCGTAGCAGGATATTCATTCATTCCTGATTCCTGTTGCGTTAAATCAGGATGCGACACTTCCTATCTGAAGAATATATACCAAGAAGTAATTAAATATTATTATTAATCAGTTACATTAAATTTAGTTTAAACTTAATTCTCACTTTACAGGATTGTGTCTCGAGCATGATGAAGTCGGTCGATGCCCTCTTCGCCAAAATAACCGCAATTGGGATTGCCATTACGATATTCCTACCTTTTCAAATCATTCTTGTCATTTTTCTAGTCCGCTGCGTTCCGAGTGATCCTGTCTATCAATAGTTAATTTGTTTGTTGCTACAAAAAGGAAAAATTTGATTGTGAAAAGAATAGACGCCCGTATCAGGTCATCTCAATTTATTGTTACGAATTAATCACACTGTGGAAAGGCCCGCAAAAGTACAATCGAGGGTGAAAAAACGAGTGAGTTCAATCATTGACAACTGAAAGAAACGTCATATCAAAAAGGGGGGTATCCCCCTGACCTACCAAAAAATAGGCAGAAAACATTTAATTCACATCATTTAAAATATCTGATAGCGCTCGGGCTAATTTTGGATCACAAGCACGAACAAGTACTGCCGGCTTGAAAGACGTGACGGCTCCTTCAGATGGCATGGATTGACCTGCAAAAGCTTAGGTGCTTAAGCTCTCTCTCGGAACATTTATTAACGATGAAAAAATCTATCTCCTCTCTCCGGATGTTCATTAAAACTTGCCTTCGACATAGTCTCCGTGATCGTCATTGCTATGGTCGTAGCCGGCTGCGTGTAAATCAGGCTCGTCGTGTACATCAGATTTCTCTGCATACTGCTTCGCCTACAACAACAACAACTATTAAAATATCGATCAAACGAAGTTGCTAGCTCAGTCAAGACTTACTTCGGCAAACATCGATTGGAATTCAAGCGCAGCGTCAGTAGAGCTGAACTGGGCACGGAAAGTCCTGTGCACAGATTCCTCAGACGAATAATCGATTGCCGACCATACGCACTCTTTGTTATCAACCTATAAATCAGATCATTAAGTTGGATGCAGTTCTTTTTTATACAAAGGGATAAAAGAAATAATAAAATACCTTTAGCTCAGTCTCAATAGCAATGACATTGTCACAGAGCAACTGCTCATTTACATCTTCGACAACGATCCTCGCACACAACATCTCATCGTCGTACACAATTTTAAGATTGCCGGTTCCTAAAAGCACCCATTTCTTGTCGGTCTGACCACCTTCCAGGGACGAGAGTGTGCAGCGCTTCTCGAACATAATGGACTCCTCCAAATCTTCATATTCTTCTTCATCTTGATCTTCTTCAACTGTTTCTTCATCTTCACCTTCTTCCTCCTCTTCTTCTTCAGCGTTCTTTGTTGCACCTGTCACTTCCGGTTGAGGAGTAACAGTAGGTAGAGTCTCTCCAGGTTTCATGGCTTCACAGCAAGGGCATTTTAGCACAGTAGCATCATTACGCGTAAAGCATCCTTGGCATTCCCAAGAACCTTCTTTGTGAGTCACAGCTAGAGTTGAAACAATGTTTGACTCGGCCAACGTTGGCTTTACTGCGGTCGTGTTCTTCCTTAACGCAGTTTGGCATTCCTCAAACTTAGTTTTAAAGAGAGTTGCCTGATCGTCTGTCTTAAAACGAACTGCAAATGATTCGGAGATTAACTCGCCCTGTGAAAAATCCATTGCAAACCAGGTCCAAGCAGTAGTAGAAGTAGACATGGGTTTCAAACTCATATCATCAGTGATCCAATGATTACATGCCAGTTTGTGAATTTGGTCCCTAAAACAAACAAATTCGTTACTTTCTTCAAGTCAGGTATCACGGGAAAAAATTATGAAAATACCTTCTCAACAGAATTCGGTAGGTATTTTTGTCCTTGTTATAAAGGATTTTTATATCTCCGACTCCTTTCTCCTTCCATTCCTTACTTTCTGCCACGTATCGGTATAATTTTGCGCGGTGAGAGAAAATGACTTCTTCATCCTCCTCACCAGTTTTCACCTCAACCAACGCCGGCAGAGGAATAATTGGTTCAAAGTGAGGATCGTTGCTTTCAGGAACTTCGTCGTTATCGTCTTCACCATGGTTGGTTTTATCTTCTTGCGGCGTCGCTGGACTACCCATCTAAAGAAATAATAAATTTAAAAAATTCATAAATCACTTCATGAAAGTGAAATCAAAATTAAATTTTACCCCAAAAATAGGTTGACCAGTTCCAGACCAGGAAAACGCGGCTGGCTTGTTGAAGCCACTGCCAGTTGAAGAGACTAGTGACGAGAAAGATAGCTGTGAGGCGGAGGCATCAATCATCTTGGCAAACGAAATTGCGTTGGAAGGAGTCTCGGGTTTGGCGACATTATTGGGCTTAGTAATGACGTCAGGTTTCGTGGTTACACTCTTGTCTTCAGGTTCACAACCACGACAACCTGGACACGGCGGAGCATCTTCGTACAAGAAAAAGTTAAGGGGGAGCTTGAGCTCCTTGGCTTTACGCTTCTGTTCCTCTGTGGCTTCCTTGGCGTAGACAAGTTGTACTTCATCTGCTATTTCGTGGAAGAAATATTAAAATTTAGTAACTCTTTAAGACAATAACAAAACTGTATTTGAAAGTACCTCCTGTTGCAGCTGGCGTGCTGGCGACAGACGCTGATGAAGGGGAAACCTAGAGCGCAGAAAAGATTAATTTCGAGCTAATTAATTTGCAATTAGTGCACGATTACCTTAGTCTCATTCACAGCATCCATGAAAGCTTTGCAGGTTTCTGCGTCACGAAATCTTATGGCGAAAGTCTCTTCTTTCTCTTCACCGTCAGTAAAGTCTTTAGCTTTCCATATCCAAGATTTCTCGTCTTTGGGTTTGAAAGTCAGATCAGGAGTGAGAGCGTGATTTAGACAAATCTTAAAAATTTGTTCTCGTCGCATTAATAGTCTAGAATAAAACAATAAAAACAAATGAATGAAAAAGGTTAATAAATTATAATGAAATACAACTGATAAGCTTACCTAGTTTTTCCAGTGTCTTTTTGTCGCAAGATTTTTACATCACCCAGGCCTCGCTCCTTCCATTCATTATCAACCAATCGGAAAAGTTTAGCGCGATGGCAGTAAACAACTTCCTCGTCTTCTTCTCCAGTCTTGACTTGAATTTTCTCTGGCAATGGAATGATGGGTTCAAAGTGAATGTTGTCACTCTCACCTTCATCATAGTACTCGTTGTCGCTGCTGACTGAAACGTTCGGTGAACGAGCAGTCAGCGTCGCTGGGCGTGCTGGGCTCGCAGCAGAAGGCGTGCCCATGGAGAAACTGAAGCCATTGCCAAATCCAGTAGTAGTGCTGGAAGAGAATGATGAATTCGCGCCAAACGAAGATAAAGTACTAGAGGCGGGCGTTCCAAATTTAAAGCCTCCTTCCGAACCAAACTTGAAGGAAGGAGCTGCTGGAGTGGTAGCGGTAGGTAAACTCTGTGTAGTAGCGGGAGCAGTTTCTCCAGGTTTAATGGTTTCACAGCAAGGACACTTTACCATAGCAGCATCATTGCGTGAAAAACAGCCCTTGCATTCCCAAGATCCTTCTTTGGGCTTAAACAATCCAGCGAAGGATGCAGTTACAGGTTGTTGAGGTTTGGTGGCAGGCTGTTCGGTTTTGTTAGGCTCTCCAGGTTTGCTAGTCTCACAAGATGGACACTTCATCACACTAGGGTCGTTGCGCAAGAGGCAGCCCTGGCATTCCCAGGATCCTTCTTTGGGTTTAAACTTCTCACCGAACGTTTGAGGTTCTTGGCCTTTCATTTCTTTCGCTGCTTCGACTTTTTCAATACTGATGTCAGCAGATTTCTTCTGGGCTTCATCGAAAACGCCCTTGAACTTCTGGGCCTGATCCATGGTTTTGAACCTCAGTGCAAAGGTTTCCTGAACTAGTTCACCCTCAGAAAAATCTTGTGCAGACCATGTCCATGTACGGTCTGATGTCTGCAAAGGCTTCGGTGACAGCTGAGGAGTAATGTAATGGTTGCAACAGATTTTGAGAACCTGATCTCTTCTCATCAACAAACGAGCTCGGCCAGTGATTTTATGTTCCAAAATCTTCATTTCACCTCTTCCCTTTTCCTTCCACTCTTTGGTTTCAGTAACGTAGCGATAGAGGATGGCTCGATCGATAAATAACAACTTTTCTTCTTCTTCGCCAGTCGATACTTCAATTAAGGCAGGTAATGGGATTACTGGCTCAAAGACAACATTGGGTTCATAATGTTCTCCTTCATTTTCCTCTCCATCCTCCTCCTTGCTCGTATCTTTCGTCTTATCGCTCGGAGTAGTTGATCCGAAAAGTGGTGTTCCGGTTCCAGGGAACTCCTAGAATTTAAAACATGACAAGTCTGTTATATGAAATTGCACAAAATTACAATTGAAAATGTAGAAACATACTTTGTTTGGAGCAATGGTAAAACCGGTCGAAGACTGCTGTTGGGCTAACAGAGAAAACAGCATACCAGGTTCAGCCTTCTTTTCTCCAGCGTCTTTATTTGCAACGCCTCCGAACCCCCCAAAGGAGAAACCAGCAAATGGGCTAGGCTTGTCTTCGGATTTTTTCTCATCTGAAGGCGCCTTTGGTGCTAAAGCAGGAGTCGGATTGCTATTAAAAGAAAAGCCGGCGAAAGGACTAGGCTTGACTTCTTGTTTCTTTTCCTCCAATGGTTTTTCTGGTGTTACAGCAGCAGGAACCGGCGTGGAAAAGGAAAAACTTCCAAAAATTGGTTTAGTTTCAACTGCTGATTTGGGAGTCCCAAAAATTGAGCCAGGTAGCACGGAAGACGTCGGTGTTACTCCAGTTGTGGTTGACGGTGTCACTTTGGTGGTGACGTCGGTTTGACCATTAGTTTGAGCCGTGACTACGGCCGTAGCCAATTTGGGAGGTGAAAATGAAAATGGAGCTTTCGATACCACGGTTTCCGTTGAGGAAGACGGCAGAGCGAATGAAAAAGCAGGTTTGCTTCCTCCAAACGAAAACGCTGCAGAGCTTGATGTTACCGCAGCCGAGCTGGGCGTCGTCGTTACTCCAAAAACAGGTGTAGTTGTTGAAGTCGGTGTTGCGGCAGCCACACCAAACCTAATTGTAGCAGGAGCTGATGTAGTAACGGGAGTTGGAGTTGAAAAACTAAAAGAAGGCGCTGTCGAGGCTGGTGTTGTTGCGGCAGCTGGAACTCCAAACTTCATGCCACTAAACGCGGGAGCTCCAGTTGAAGGTGTTGATGAGAATGTAAATCCCGTGCTAGCAGGGGTAGTCGTTACCGTGGTAGTTTTGAACGCCGTAGGTGTTGTCGAAGCAACAGATGCTACAGAAGGCATTCCAAATTTCATTTGAGAGAAAGGAGTTGGGGCTGGTGCTTGAGCTTCTGTCCCTGGTTTGAGTGTTTCGCAGGATACACATTTGGTAGCTTCTGCCGAATTGTTGACATAGCACATTCTGCAAGCCCATGATCCACTTTTGGGAGCAAATTTGTCCCCAAATCCTTTAACTGGTGCTTCGCTAGCCTTTTTGTCTGTTGTAGTTGCAGTATCAGGCTTAGGTTTAACAACATCGGCTGTTTTGGCCTTTTCAAAGGCTTCTTTGAATTCAGTGGATATTTCTTGAGTTTTGAATTTGGCAGCAAATTTTTCCAGTTTTGCTTCGCCATCTGCAAAATCCATGGCGGCCCAGATCCACGAATTGGCTGAATTATTCATTTCGGATAATTTGATGTCCGCCGTAATTGTGTGATTGGCACAAATCTTGAAGACCTAGATAACAGAGAACAACAAATAATTAATCCTGCGATCATAGAAATAGAAACAACCCATCCTACTTGATCACGGCGCATCAGCAATCGAACTTTCTTCGTAGTCGGGTCTTGAAGAAGTTTTAGTTGGCCAACACCACGCTCTTTCCATTGGTTCTCGGCAAAACGGAAAAGTTTGGCCCTTTGATCGAAAAGTACGTCTTCACCTTCTTCTCCAGTCTTTACTTCCACTTCTTCCGGTAAAGGAATAATAGGTTTGAAATCTGGGTAGTTGTCAACCTCCTCTTCTGGAGCGTAGCTTCCATCAGAACAAGTGGATGCTTTGCGATCACGGGCTGATTTAGATTTATCCGGAGTGGTAACAGATGAAAACTCTGGCTCTGGGATATTGGCAAGCAGGCTTCGAGTAGAAAGCTGGATGGCTGGAGATAAAGTATTATCAACTATTTTCTCCGGTGTAGCCTGTGTGGGAACATTAATCTGATATGCGTGAGGAGCAGGGGCAGTGGAAGATGCTGAATAACCAGCTGCCGCTCTGCGGAGGGCCTCAGAAGCCGATTCCACGTCGTTTATGGGTGTTGGTGCAGTGCTGATTACGGTAGGTTGCTGTAAAGTTGCTGCAAGCAGTGATGTATCTTTTGTTCCAATTCGGGAAAAAACAGACGGAGCTGGGGGTTGGGCAGCAATCTGCTGTTGAATAGGTGGAGCAACCATCCCAGGGGGCAAATAAGTCGATCCTGGTGACGGAGTTGTAACTTGGTCCATTCCCCAATGGGGTATTCCCGGTGGATACGAATAAGTTGGCGTAACGGGGAAAGGACCTGGTGCACCTGGAACTCCTACGTACGGAAAGCCTGGATATTGCTGGTATGCAGAAGGGTGGAATGGAGCTCCATAGGTCGGTGGATATCCGTATGCCGGTCTCGTTGCAGGAGCAAATGGAGGAGCATACAACGGCATATTGATCTGGGGGGCAGAGGGACCAGAGCTCTTCAATTTTCCTTTCAATTTCACTAAATTATCGAGGTCGGTTTCTTCCTCCTCGTCTTCTTGTTCTTCCCAATCTTCCACGTCGCCATCTTCGTAGCATCTATCATCATAGGTCTCAGATGCCTTTTCAGACGACTTTTTCCGACTCTCTTTCACTTCATGTTTTGCTTGCATCTCAAGATGTGACTCCAATTTTTGTATCAAAGTTTTGATGTCCACGACTTCGGCCCGAATTTGTTTTAATTCAGTTGAAATTGCTTGGTTAAATTCCTCCTAAATATTCAATTGATACATTACATAAATGAATTGAAGGGACAACTGTTATGTCAAACTTACCTGTCGCTGCACCATTTGTCTAAGTTGAGCGTCCAAACGTTCGGGGCTAGGTCTCGCTTCAGCTCGTGTGCTTGTTTCAAGACGACTTGCAAGGGACGTTCCGTTGCGCATTGAAGTCATGTTCATCACGTTTCTTCGGTGTGGGGTGCTAGTAACTTGCTGAGGCGTGAGATATTCCCTCTCTTCAGACTCTTCTTCTTCCTCAGTGCTGTGACCATTAGCGATAGACAAGTTGGTTAGACTGCCTAACTTAGTCTCGACCTTTTCAATGACTTCTGAAAGTTTTTGATCTAGTGGATGGAAACGCTCCATTCCAGGACTACGAAGGCGATCCAGTGTGATGTAGAACGCGTCTCTTGATTTGTTCAACAGTACATTGGCTGCTGATCTTGATTCGTACACGGTTGCTCCCTTGCGTAACTCTTCTTCCGCAATCTCTTTGAAGAGGAGCCCTTGGTAATATGAAGCGTACGGATCAGAGATCGCCTGTAGAAGACGAAGTGCTTCTTCACGTCGACCAGAACGCCACAACTGGTATCCAGAGAAAAGTTTCGCCTCTGATATTAGGCCGTCAATATCAGCATCTACTGAGCGAAACTCGAATAGTCGTCCTAGTGCGAGAGATTTGATACATTGATAAAGCTACTTGCGTTTAGAGATTAGACAATGATTTTTATAGATTACTTACCAGATAAAGGGGGAGTGTATCTATTTCCTGTATTAGCCATTTCAAGAAAGATTTTCCAATAACGAGTCGCCTGACTTTCAAGGGCCTCTGTTTGTTCAACTGTCATCACATCTGTGGAGATAGGTGCAGGTACGTCAACGGCAGGGAACACGCGGCTTTTCCCAGCCCTGGCCACAAATGTTCGAGCGAGCTTGGCCACGAGTTCCAGTGGAATCCCATGTTGGTTTCCAGACAGACGGATGACCTCCAAACCTCGTTGCAGAGTACGGCGCAGCTCACTTAAATTTTCTTTAGCCGATCCCGAGATAAGTTTGATGGCAGATTGCCACCAGGCCGACTGCTGGTCTGTGCACAGCGATTTTGTCAATGCAGCAGGCACCGTTCCAAACACCTTCGAATCGTTTTCCTCCAAGGAGACGGTGCTGTAAATTGAAGCATACACGAATGACTCCATGTCTAGCGCAGAAAGAGTCTCAGGTGCGCAGGAATTCCAGGACGCTGAAGAGAATGGGATATCGCGCATGAAGCGTGAAGATGTCAAGATCTGACTGAGATCTGATGCAAAGTCAGTTTCATTCAGTCTGCGATGCATGGTAAAGTATCTTAAGCCCAACCAGACCACTGGATGTAATTCGTTAGAATAGAGCTGGAGGGCGGTTTTATCAAGTTCAAGCAAATCAGCAAAAGAAGGTAATTCCAGTTGTTCCTTGGGAAATTGAAATTTTTCTCCGAAATAAGGGCGCGTTGAGGCGCCACCGAAGACGGTTTCAAACATCTTGCGTCGTCCGTCAGGATTGTCACACCTCTTGACAGTGTCCACCACCCATTTACGACCTTCTCTGCTTTCCCAGGCGACGATGCAATGGCCACATTGACTCTGACGGTATCTGGCAGTCACAATGGTTGAATCTAGAAGTTTTTTGTCGCCAAACTGATTGGGGGTTCCAGTTGTACCCTGGTTGTAAGCGATGGTGAAGAGAGTAGCAGCATAGCTCAGGGCTTGGTACTCATCTTCGAGGCCGGCTAGAGCTTTCAGAAGAACGACTAAACCAGCTTGAAAGTACAACTGACACGTAAAGTGTACCAGAATATCTCGCTGAACGCCGTTTTCTTTCGCTAGTTGTAAAGTGACGTCCAGTGATTGCAAGGTCGGTAGTACCTCACCGATAGATTGGGCTGATTTAAGGCCTTTACCAACTCTAGAAATCTTAAGAAACGATAGTCGGTCTACAGCATTCAAGTAGTGGAAGTAGAAATCAGGCCCCACTTTGTGGTCCAAAAGCTTCTTGTAGGATTCAAGGACATTCAGAGCACAATTGTACCAGTCTAGCTCTTGACTAAATACTTGAAGGGATTCAATCTTGAGCATATGTTCATAAGCTTCCTTGACTCTGTTTGAATCAAGATACAACTTTAAAAGGTGGATACGAAGCTTCATGTCACCTGGTTTGCTGAGCATTTCATTTTTCAGTTGATCTTCCACTGCTCCTTTTACTTGGGAATTTGATGACAGCATTAGCCTCTGTCTCAGCTCAAACACTACACTGTGCTGAGGCTGCAATGCTTCAGCTCTCTCCAACCAGCATTGCTGAAGATCTCTGTTGGCTGGGCTGGTGGGTAACTCACAAACCAAACTGCAGATCTTGAAAACCAAATCTCGTTGACTGCTATCAATATCAAAAGATCTTTTGTATGATCTGACAGCTGCCTCTTTTTCACCTAAAGACTCTGCAATTTGGCCAGCCAGGCGATGGCCTGGAGCTGAACACTCCTTAATTGCAAGATATGAAGCTAGATATTGTTTGGCTATCTTGTGTTCTCCAATTTGATGATAAGACTTGGCAAAGTTGAAGCCAAGGAGTTTTCGCTGTAAGAAAAATATAAAAAAGTTTTCATTACACATCATTTGTAGGCACAAGCAATTATTTTGATAAACTATACTAAAATATTGACACAGTGTGCAACATAGACAGTCAGAGACGAAATAAGTATCTGGAAATTCAATACCGCAATACTCAAAGGTCAACACGAAACTGTTATCGACTAAATTTTAAACCGGCTTCTCTAACTTCGTGAAAATCAACCTGAGTTAAGAAACGTTGATGCTCACCTCATTTTCGTTGTTCACTTTCTTCTGTAGATCTTGAACATGTTTGTCTACGTCTTTCTTGGTTCGAAGCATTTTTCTTTTAAAAAATTATCGCTTCGATCATCACACAACTCGAATTACTAAATCGGCCACTTGACAATTTACTGGATTTCCGATTGAATATGGAGGAGCTAGTGGTGGCGCAATAAACTCTCTAGTTTCCCTCGTGTGGTAGGATCGTCGCTGTTGCCAAGTCGCCATTAAGTCAATCGAGCCCTGTTCCCTCCGAATTTATTCAAATTCTTTTCTATTGCCAGATTGCTTTAAATATGTACAAAAGCATTTGCGCGCGATTTTGTTTTCGACAATGACTCACTCATTCGATGACAATGACAAAAAAACTCGCTCTGAAATCTTGGAAAAAAATAGTGATTCATTTTGCGTAAAAGACTAGTGCAATTATACAATCAGTACCAATAAAACCAAGCTAGCTACATCAGATATAAATAGAGATAAAGGATGTCGAATAATATTAAGGTCCTAAAGCTAAATGCATTGATAACATGGTCCGCTAATCGGAATGGCTTGGAGTCTAGCCGTAAATATTTGATTTCTCAACTTGTGTCTCGTTCCCGAACCTTAAAAATATAACCAGACGTATCCCTTCAACTAGTTATTGATCAGGCCTTTGGAAACGTGCCAGATAATTCGCCTTCACCAATGAGTGAGAAATTTTTTTCTCTTAGTGCCAAGTAATCAGTGAATTGGCAAGGAATCACAATCTTTTATCTTCATATAGTGGGCCTATAGAATTCGTTTTCACTTGATATTTTTTCGTTGAAAATAATAAAATTTACGAATAAACGACAATGAAGTGTAATTCTAACTTAACAAAATATGCACATCCACAATAAAAAACAATTCACACATCGATTAATTTCTGCAAATTAAGGCATAAACTTTGAAATTTAGTCGGGTCTTTCTTAATGAGCAAGGGATTACGCTGGAACCAGGCTTCCGTCATCGAACGAATGTCGCTTTTAACGCGTTGGTTGTTGGACGCCAAAGAGATCAGGGCAGTGACGGCCATTGTAGACGAAGCAATATCGACATTGGCTGCATTGCCCGTTAAAAGGCGCACAAAGAGAGGAAGAACGTTACTGGCCGATAACAAAGGGCTTTTGTAAATGTTGTGGAAAGCCATGTTACGTAAAATGGATAGGGCGTGCTTGTCGGCGCCGTAAGGATGTGATACCACGTCCACAAGGGTTTGGGCAACTCTGCTATCCATCAAATCCGGCAGAGACGGTTCCGGGAAGACTGTCAGAGCGGAGAGAAGGCGAGCTCGAAGACGAATTAGCGATGTCAGAGCCCCGTGCTGCTGACGGTTGATGATCCTTTTAAGATAAACCGGATGCCAAGTTTGAGCTAAACTGTTCCAGTACTTGTATTTGGCAAGGATCCGGCGACATTCAAGAGAAGAAACGGAAGCTAGAAGCAACTCGTGGATAGCCTCGATGATATTCCAATCCTCGTCGCTGATTGGCGTCGTTTGGCGAGCTACTAAAGCTTCCTTTTCTTCCAAATAATCCATCATAAGTTTCAGTAATACTCGAACTTCTTTTACGGTTTCCCTGCCAATTAGGATCTTTTCAAAATTTACCATGTAGAGCAGTACGGTAGCGATGGTTTCACGGCTAGTCCTCGTTTTCCAAATTTCAATAAGTGGAGCGAAAATGCCTCGCTGAAGCAATTCGTGTTCGGCTTCCGGGTGACGGAGCACGAAATTATGAGCCAGACGGATCAATACCGCCAGGTATTTATCGCTGCAATGGGAAGAGCACAACTGCAGTTCTTTCATAATAAACTCGGCCGTTAATTTGACGGTGTCTTGAGTCGGAGACGTGCAGCAAAGTGTGATAAGTCCCAGAACTTGAAGTACACTTTGACGAAGACAATTGTCGATTTTCGAAGGAAGATTGAGAATCAGCCAGCGGCAGAAATGTTCCACGTAAATTGGATCCAGTTGTAAATTCCTATCAGAGTTCACTGCGGCAGTTAGGACGGTCTGGATGAAGAGCAAAACTTGACGGGCAGCTAGATTGGTGAGTGGGCGATCGATCAAAAAGAAAATTAAGTCCCACAATTGCGGGACGGCATGGAAAACCACTTGAAAGACTTTATTGGACAGCTCCCCTTCAGTCTGGAGCAGGAACGTAATGAAAAGAGCCGCTTCACCCACCAAATTCTCGTTGTCGGAGAACAAGGATTGGACAGCTGTTGTAACGCACTCGAACTGATTCAGGAGCCAGATAGCCACTTTGGGTTGAAGAAGAGCTATTCGAGTCAATAGACATTGGACAGCCGCTTTGACATCGGGATCGGTGTCTTTGCTGTTCAATATAGAAGGGAGAACTGGAATTAAATCGTTAACAATTGCCTTTATGTGGGCGGAAGCAGACTGGACGTGGGTGCAATTGATCAGCAGCTGAAAAAGGGCTCGCAAAAAGGGTTGGTTTAAGCAAACTCTGGGGGACGATGCAATCAAAACAACCTGCCGGACAGCCTGATCCGTCATTCGTGCAGGGTGCTGTGACAACAAGAGACAAGCCTGTTCAACAACACTGCAATTTTCATCGGCATCGAAAAGGAGCGAGAGAACAGCTTCGGCCACATCATCGGTGATGTGAATATTGCGTGAAATCTGCGTGCAGGTGTTGATTCCGGCTGATTTGACTGTCGGATCAGGATGTCGGAGTAAAACCACCAACCAGTTTTGATCGGGCAAGGGAACGCTGCTGCTGCTGCAGTGTTGACTCAAAGCGATCAACATGTTAATCAGTTGAGAACAGCATTGGACTACGCTTCGCCCTTTGTTACTGTGAGTTTTGCTGCTGAATGACACCAGAGTGGCCGTGGCGTGCTTGAGTAAACTGGCGATGACGGCTTGGCTCATTGAATCGGGTTCCCATTTGAGAAGGGCAGCTGTTGTGTGCACCGTACATTCCAGGATAAGCTTCAGTGAATTGAGTTGATAGACTTGCGACTGGTTATCTTGTTCGAAGGTCTTGCAAAGGATCGCCAATATGTGCGCAAGAGATCCGGAAGCTCTGTGAGATCCAATCAGCCGGATAGTGGTTGAAACGAAACGGAGAAGCGTTGGTAACAAGTGGCCGGAATTCTCAGCCGTATTAAATTGTTGACACCGATCCTGGAATAGGATCCAGAATACGTGTTTTTCATCAACCATAATTGAGCGCAGCCACTCGAATAAAGCAAAGTCTTCGGCGTCGTCCAAGTGTTCCAGCTGGGCTAGGCAAAGCATCAACATTTCGAGAATCGAAACGAAAACTTGTTCGTCGTTGTTCGATTCAGGATGGACAGTGAAAAAGGTCTCCAGGCTCTCTTGCCATTCGAGGTTAAAGACTTCTGGGAGTAAATTGACGCGTTGTAAAACTTCTCGGAGAAGCGACAGAGCCTGGCTGACATCTTGATGACCTTGTGCATTGCATATGCAATTCAAAGCTCGTTCGACCAAGGCGCAGTCGTTGGCAGAAGTCCCGACTTCCATCTCATCTGGAGAAAGTTTGAGAAAGGATGGCACGCTTTGAACCAGCGGAGGCGTAGATAATTCGGCATTAAAAACG
This sequence comes from Daphnia pulex, assembly GCF_021134715.1. Taxonomy (NCBI): domain Eukaryota; kingdom Metazoa; phylum Arthropoda; class Branchiopoda; order Diplostraca; family Daphniidae; genus Daphnia; species Daphnia pulex. Next base: position 12,884,031 of record NC_060024.1, on the reverse strand, counting down.
AACTTGGCTGACCACCTGACAACGGCTTTCGACCACATTTCTTTCCAACTTGCTGAATCAATAAATTCAGGAATCTCGGGATCCGGAGGTGGAACATTTTCTTCGGTCGCCAGCAACCGCAGAAGTGCCACACTATGACGACGATTGATTATGTCTTCTCGTGTCATCATAGTGGCTCTAAATATATAATTTGTAGAATGAATCATACCAATTTCTTGACACTTACAAAGTTAAAATACCTCAGCAGGTCCATTAAGAAACTGTCGTCCCAAGCCAAGGCGTTTTTCGCTGCCGGGTTAACGTGAGCGATAAACAGGAACGTTTTGACGATGGCCGACATGATCGACAAATACGGTTCATTTTCCGACACAAGTAAAGATTTATGAAGAAAATCAATGAGGATAGGTATTCCTCCACTGTCCAAGAATATTTGATGGAGGTCTTTATCTTCGAGAATAATTGCCAGTTTGGTCAAGTGTGTCCAGGCGTTCGCCAAATCAGCTCCTTTGAGAGCCTGCATCGTCTCCGTCAAAGTAGGTATCTGTGTTACAATCAAAAATCATAAATTGAACCGCTAGTCAACTCCTTCCTACCTAGTTAACTCACCCCAAATTTGGCTGTGCTTTCAATGACAAGAGTCAAGTCGCCTTCGAAAGTTCCTGATAGGCAAGTGGGATCGATGGCGGATATTCGCGGGCGAAGTTGATTAGCTTGTCTTTGCTGACACAAGAGGGAAACGAGGCAGAGACTGGATTTATCACGCAAGATAGGTGTGCTCGACAGATTGCGGATCAAGAATCTCAGTACGAAATTCAAATCCAGATGAGGAGAAGTGACGTTATCTTCTGGCATGAAAAGCGATTGGCTGACTAAATCCCACAAAAGGGGCCCCAGTGTTTTCAATTGTGGTATTTTCGGATCAATATCCAACACCAGCTTTGGAATGATGGCGCTTATCAAAGTCTGCCATTGCTGATCGTTCATCCACATTCGACCTTTGATGATTAGCGCTAAAATTTTCTCTGCAATCGGCGCAATCTATTTTAAGAAAAAAGTTTCATTTAAAATCAGGGTAATATGAAAAAACAATTAAATTAGTACCGCTTCGCTCTCGGAGCACATTCCCTTGGCGATGGCACGAACGACGGCTTCATCGACGAACAAATCTCCAATGTGGGGACCGATGTTGATAGATTTCATTGGAGAAGCCAGTTCGGCCAAGAGTTGATAAATTTGTCCAAGTATAGGCTCTTGTTGAGACAACAATAAGAGGGTCATGGTAGTGGCAGGTTTTCCTCCAAACTCTTTCAAATGTTTGAAGACCCACGGCAGCAGCGAGTGGGTTAAACCATCATCCAATCTCAGAAGGTTAATTACAGGAATCAAATCGTATTCCTGATCGCTGTTTTTGAGAAATTTCGCAAGGTTCTGGAAGGCCAAGCAGAGATTGGAGATTTTTTCATATTTATCGTACAAGGGGCGGTTTTCTTGTAAGATCGCTAATGACATTTCCATCAACTCTGGGTGGTAATGGGTTATGGAAGCGTCTAAGAGACCATTGTACATTTCATAGACTACATCACTGCTTAGTGAGGTAATTGGACAGCTCTGAACAGTCTTGACCATCAGGAGAAGAAATGTTGCAAAGTTTTGCCTTGAAGAGACTCGCAAGGCAGCAGATATGGTGGTCAATATCTGATAGAATTCCAGATTTTCAGCTGTTGACTTGCTGATTTCAGAAAGTGCTGACGCAGCATTCAACAGCTTGAGAATGTGATCGAAGGGTTTGGATGATTTTAGAATCATTTGATGGCATGCCTTTGCTATCATCACTGCAAGATTCGATACTGTCAAAATACCGTCTTCAATTCCATCCCCTGGACCTCTCGCTGAACTGCTGTCTGTGATAAGCTGAGATTGAAATGAATTCAGAATTCCAACGTTTTAAAAACTAATTTGTCCTCAAGCTTACCTTCACAACAGTCATCCAGGAAGGCATCTCCTTTCTCTTGACTTGCGCAATGATTCTCTTGCAGATTGAATCAAAACAGCTGCAAGCAACATTTGCAATGTCTGTGCTGCCATCCTGACACAACCTTAAAAGGCTCTAAAAATCGAAAGTGTTTAGAAAGTGAAATCACAACAAAAACATACGTAAATGGAGAAACTTACAACAAGTAACTCTCGCTGTTGAAGAAATGCCTCAGCTGGGAAATCATAGATAACGACGGTTTCTAAAAACTCGCACGTAGAAGATATGGAATCGACATCGGAAGACCTCAAAGAGTCGACAATGTTATTCAATAAGAGTGCATCGACATTTCGCTCCATTTTCTAGAAAAAAAGATCACCGATAGAAGAAAAGCATTGTTTTCTTTTTCGTTGGCAATGACAGAAATTTCAAACTGAAACTCAAAATCAACGTTGCCAGTTCGATGAATGTAATCTCCCCGGAGTAGTGACGTCACTGCTGCGACTTTACTGACTTGATAAGTAGTCATTATAGTATTTAGGATTGTCTGTGTAATTCAGATATTTTTTTCAAAATTAAAACTTTTCCCATTAAACTTGGCTGGGACGCTGATGGCGTTTAATTCAATATTCTATTGATAAAGATTGCTGCACGCTGCGATGAAAAGTCACTGCACTCAGAGTCTCCAAATCAATAGAAATGCGGATGAATGTGAACTAACAACTTGACCATTAATCAAAAAACCTTTTCTTTAGATGCCCAACTGGCCAACTACCCCAATAATAAGTGCTCTAGTACAATGCGTAACAAGTGGTGGCCTACTAAAGTGTATTTCCCATTTCCCTACATTAAACTGTAGCGATTAGAGCGCAGTTGTAAGTATGACCCATTTGTAGGGCACTGGACTGTTCCATTAAGCCTCGATTACACTCGATAAAATGCAACAAAAGTCTAACTCGGGTCAGGTCACAAGCACTTGCCGGGGGCTCCGGAAGTCGTCATTAATCGTAATATGTCATCGTAACTGAGAACACAAACACTTTTTTTTTTCTTTCCAGAATGTCAAAAGAGCTGCCATTGAACCACCTCGTTGAGAGAGACTATGTTGTACAAAAGTGGGTCGAGCGTGTTTAGCGCACAGCCCCCCGTGTGGATTTGCGGCAAACCTTTTTTCCTTTGAACTGCGCACCGGCAGCGCGATATCCGCACCGCCGCTACTACCGCATAAATAGCGGATAATACCAAGGTACTGCAGTCAGTTATTTTTACGGAAGCCCTCGAGGTCTCATCATGCTGAAAAAAATCTGGAAATCCTTCACGAGATTAGTCCGTTCCAACGGCAACAACAAGAAATCCTATTCCTACCAATCACATCAAGCGGGTAATAACGTCTCATTTAATATCTATCAGTGTCGGCATTATGATAATAGATAATTTGGTCTTCCGGATCCGCAGATTATCTAACATTACGCCATCGCAGCAAAGCGGAAGTTAATCTAGTTACCCTCGGAGATGGACGGACAGAATTCCGAACGCCCTACACCAGCCGACTGGTATAGTATACACTCTCTAATGGCAATTTGGCTTACTAATCAGAAAATTTGTGTCAATTACTAATATTCAGAATTATTCTCTAGGGACGAAAAGTTATCCGTCTTCGCGAGTAATTGGAGCACTTAATGTTCTGGTGTGAATCTTATTACGACCAATGGGAATTAACTAAGATGTGATATCCGGTGATATCTGTAACTTTTGGGCTAGGGAATTTGATAATTGGGTGCCTTGTCAGGTCTTGGAAAAAAAAACAAATTTTTAAATATTACATAAAACATATTTTTGTATACTCTTCTTATATATCAAATTTATTCACTGACTTGTATTGCTGCTGCTGTGTGTCCATGTTGTTCAAGCGTTGACACCAAACTGGCACATAACGTCTATTACTCTGCGCTGTGAATAAACTTAACTCTAAAATAATACGAAACAACAATTTGACATGAATCGGTACCCATTCATTTTATTATTTTTTTTTCTAAAGCAGAGAACTCTACCATGAACACTCATCGCAATCATCAGGAGATATTATATTTTTTTTTGTTCAGTTAGATTTTCTTGTTAACTTTTTTGGTTTTCATTTATGTTATTATTTTTTGGTTCCCCGACAGGGAAGAAGGAGGGTCGACAGAAAGTGATGGGATTATGGTATGATTCACGGCAGCATTCGTGACTGGCTGGACGCAACACAAAAATGAATGTCAAAAAATTGTATAGAAGGGTTTGGGAATGGGGGGGAAATAAAACGAAATAGAAACATTGGAATGTCGCTCAGTGCATCTATAAAATACTCGGACAATCGAACACATGCATAGAGAATGGTCGACGTAGCTGTTATTGACAAGAGACCGCAATTTTGTATTGATCGACGCGAGGTAGTGAAAATAATAAAAAAGAGAATTCAATTCCAGCTGACAAACAAAAACACAACAACAACAAAAAAACTGGGATGTTTCCATCGTGTGTGTGTGTTTCTTTGTGGGTTGGAACTGCTGGGGGCTGTGAGGTGAATGAGTTTGAAGGAGGACAGAGTTGCGGAAAATTCGGTTTCACGACAGCAGTAAGTTAAAAAATAAAATTTGATAAAAATGGGTCTCCTACACGCTCAAATAGAACGAGCGTAACACAGTTCAACATTTTGTCTCTCTGAAAAATGCAAATGAAGCCACATTGAATTTTTAAAATAAAGGAGGTGCTCAGCGTTCACGCAACACATTTTTTGGAAAAAATTGAAGACAAAAGATGGAAGAAACGTTGACAGTTTCTCTCGTTTCGTCGAAACGTTCAGACTCGCTCAAATAAAACGTCGAGAAATTATTCAATCGATAATCTCTTTTTCAAAACCGACGAATATTTCAAAAATACCAACACAAAAAAAAAAGACCAAAATAATTTGTGTACTCTTGTGTACAACCGAAAGAAAAACAAACGAACCAAAAGTGTTTTGTCAAAACATAAAACAAAATGAAATGGTCTATTTCTCTTCGTTCTCTCTAAAAATGTTATTTTTCATCGTCATACTGGTGAGATTCTCGGATCTAATTTATGGCGTCAATTATACGGAGAAAATGATGAGAGACAAAAACACGCCGAATAAAATATACAAGATTGATATACTTAATCAAATGATAAAGAACCATACTAAAGGGTGAAATGATGGACGAAGGGATTTTTTAAAAAATTTGAGTGAAGTTAATTAATAAAAATAAAATAAATTCAGTGAAGAAAAATTATAATATAAGAAAAGACGACCTTGCACTGTGTGATTTTTTCTATAGAGAGAAACTTGAGACTTTTCGCCTCAGTGCTGGAGAGCTCGGTTGTTGAAGAAAATGGCCGTCAAAGTGATGGACAACAATAGGAGAGCGTCGACTGCCAACCGTCCCGATCCCGACACGGAGATCTCGCGGCGTTGCACCAGGACGTGATCGATCACGTGGATCACGCCATCAATACACTGGACATCCGGGCGGACCACTCGAGCACGAATGTTCTCCCACTCGGCAAAGTATTCTGAATTATCAAACGCAGTTAATATACACAACCATAAAATGTTGGGGAAAAACGACCGTCCTAAACTACTACATATACTAAATTTTAAGCTTAAAACAATAAGACAAAGCGCAAATGCGATAAGACTAAAAATATTTTCGAGCCTAAAGTATCATTATTATATTAGATTTCATTTTGCGTTGATCATTTTGGTTTTACCTCGCGTTGGCTCCCCTCCATTCTCTTTGTTAGCAACGGATAAATTAATTGACAAGATCGTCAATTTAATAGTTCTCTTATATGTGCATTTAAAAAACAAACAAAAAAAATATCCAAGTGTGAAATGGATTGAATTGAATCTATTTACCTCCGCCGCTTTCGACGAAGACGATCTTCACTTTGCCGCGGATCGTTTGCAGGTAGTTGTCACGCCCCTGGCTCGTCAGGTTGTTGATGCTCAATTCTTGACCGACGACCAAATGGCGTTCCAAGATTTGGCGCACCTGGAAATACGTATTTTTTTTTTTTTTTTTTTTTTTTTTTTACTGAGCGTTACCTCCTGCAGGAGTGTCGCTCGAATGTATTGTACAGTTTCATGGCAATATAGATACAACACATATATACAGGGAACATTGTGCATGGCGAAAACTAATACACGAATAAAACAACACGAATAAGACAACACGAAAAGGGAAACTGGGCCTATTTACACCACGCTGGGCGGGCGATCATCCGCGAGCTCTGCTTGGCTTTTTGGAGTCTACCCGGTTTGGTTGCACCTTCAAGACCATCAGCCGACGGCCACCGGTACAGCCTCCACCAAGCAGAGAGCGGTGAACACAGTTACAGCGGGAAAATCTCTGGCTAGCTTGAGGTTAGAGATTGGGCATAAGATCAATATGTACAATTAAATGCAAGGGCTCACACTCTCCTGACCAGCAGGGGAGCAGAGCCGCAATTTACACAAGATAAGAACCGCGAGATGACCTCCTGGGCAACCTAAGTAAATCTTAGGGCCAAGAGTGAACATCGAGAGCGGTAAGGTACAAGAATGGAGGAGAATAGAGACCAGAGCCAATATTCAAGCAATTACGGGTAACACCCTACACCTCTTTCCACATCAGGCGATTAGTTGAGCGTACAAACTGCCGAAAGGCTTCCCATAAAATGGGGTTCGATGGAATGGAATGCAATGACCTAGGCCAAGAACCATCAATAGAGATGCAAGTCGCAGCAAAAGGAAGACGTTGCTTGGAAAAGAGCGGACAGTGAAAAATAAAATGCTCCACTGACTCCGTAGGACTGCCACAGGTGCAGACCGGAGAGTTGGCAAATTTAAAGCGGAACTGATGTTCTTTAAGTAGAGAATGGCCGGTAAGGACTTGGGCGATCTGACGGCAGAGCTGGTGAGTTGGAATATGTCTGACGGACTCAATCGTTGGGAAAAATTCCCTAGTCATTTTTCCATTTGAGCAGCTCCGCCATTCCGAATCCCACAATTCCTCGGCTATCTTTTTAATCGTGAGTCGAGCTGAAGATTTAGAGGGAAGTAATCTGGGAAGGTTATAAAGACTGTCAAGACTGTCACCAGGAAGTTGACAGCCAGCGATGGCAAGCTGAAGGCCTACAGACTTTGAGAGTTGGCAAATAAACAATCGTATCTTATCTCGGTAGGGGACAAGCATGTCTAGACAAAGACGTTGAATTGCAGAAAGTTTAGAGAAATAGCGAGTGAACGTAAAGGCAGAAGGGTCGATTGCAATTATATCGACACTGAGACCCTCTTCTAATAGACGGGAAGCCATCGTGATCGCACTCAAAACCGTAAGCTGTAAAGCAAGAAAAGCGCAGGTAGAAGGAACAGGTCCATTTACTAAATCTATGATTTCAGCATGGCTAGTCGCCACGTAACAACCACCATACGATCCGCGTGGCACTGCTGTAGCAGCGACAAAGATGCAAACAGATTTGTCATTAGGGGCTAGCAACTCGCAACCCTCAACAAGGAGTGAAGGTTGTAAAAAGGGCTCCCAGGGAGGCAGTAATGGGTGAGAGTGCAGCATGGGCAAATCATATTTGGCGGACGTTGTAAGGCCAGGCAAACGGCTTGTTAACCACTTCGAGGACGCAAGAGAGAAATAGCCGGTGGAGTTAGAGTAGTAACGCATGTAAGTGGTTTCAAGCACTCGCAAATCGATCGGAAGGATATTGGAGAGAGCAAGACAACTCTCTGTCGAGACAGATTTGAAGGCACTGGAAAGCGGAAGGGTAACAGAACGCTGAAACGAGCGGAGTAGCTTTATGTTTTTCTTAGAAGAGAGCATAGGAGCCCAAACGGAACAGCCATACAGCAGGAACGGTTCAACAACAGAATAGTATAAAAATTTCAGTCTATATTTGTCATAGCCCCACGTTGATTTCAATGCCGCTCTTAGAGAAAAATAAACACGTTTGGCCGCCGCAATTTTTTGATTAACGTGGACTAGCCACTTAAGGCGACAGTCAACTGTGAGGCCAAGAAAGACGGTCTCAGTGGAAGGGGATATGGACAACCCATTGATTGTCAAACTGAGGTGCGAGCAGTTTATTAATTTTTTGTTTACCAGCATGAAAACAGTTTTACTAGCATTAAGTGACATTTTTTTGCTCAAGCACCAATTGTTGACCTGATCACACATGATCTGCAAGTTGCGAGTAGCTATGGTGGGATCTTTGTGGGCCGTAGCCACAGTAAGGTCATCAGCAAACCCAACATTAAAAGAAAGGAAGGGAAAGCAGAGACGCAGCACATCATCAATTAAAACAGACCAAAGGAAGGGTGACAGAACGCCACCTTGAGGACAGCCGAGGCCAACATTTACCGTCAGAGAAGAGTCGTTTAGAGAGAAAAGCGCTGTGCGGTCTGAGAGAAAGCTCACGATTAATTGGGTCAGATAACGTGGACAATGACGACTATCAAGGGCTGAAATAATGGCAGGATGCCACGCCGCATCAAATGCACTTTTTATATCTAAAAAGGCACAGGCTGTAGTACACTTGGCTTTGTTAGAAGATTCACAAAAAGAGATCAGGGAGTGTGCTGCAGATTCAGTAGATTTACCCTGAATAAAGCCGTGTTGACTAGGACTTAGCCACTGACAGGTAGACGCCACCCACCTGACCCGGCTCAAGATCAATTTTTCCAGAACTTTCGCCAAGGTATTTACAACACTTATTGGGCGAAAACTGTTAAGAGAATCGTAGGCAGGCTTGTTGGGTTTGCCAATGACGACAACTTTAGCAGCTTTCCAACAAGTCGGAAAGTAGGAGAGGGAAAAACAAGCATTCATAATATTTAAAAGATGGTCGGTGATCAATGGAAAACAGGAGTTGATCAAGGCTGTGGAGAGACCATCAAGTCCAGGAGAAGACTTAACATTCATAGATGTGACTGCCGATGCCAGTTCTTCAGATGTTATTGGAGGGAAGATGAATGAGGGGGAATGAGATGAAAAGGAATACGACTCTGCAAGTTTCTCGGCAGGGAGATGAACGTCTTCAGACGGGGGAGGCTCAGGAAAGAAGTGTTGGGCACATTTTTCTAAAATTGCCAGGGGTTCAGATATTTCAATGCCATCGACACAGATCACGGTAGGGAGACCAATACAAGATAACTTCCCAGAGGCAGCATTCAGGGCAGAGAACAGGTCACTGCTCCCTGGATTGGAACTACAGAGGAGCTTCCAAGCACCTTGTTTAGCCTTACGAATCTCACGCTGGTAAGAAGCTTTCAGGACTTTGAAGGAATTTTTATTCACCTCTGTACGTTGGGCTGACCACAACTTAAAAGCCTGACGTGTTTTGTGACGAAGACCACACAGTTCTTTGGACCACCATGGCATATTACGAGCACCAGGCTCAAGCGATTTGCTTGTTCTGGAGGAACGAGCAGCAGAGGAAATGAGCACACATAACTCTTCAATCGATAAGTCGATGCTTTGAGTCGTTACACAGGATTGCATTAAAAGAAGCTTGATAGCAGCAGAGACCTTGCCACGAAATTGTTCAACATTGATACGGGATATATGAGGAGTACGGACCTTAGTTCTTACTGAATTGAAAGGGTTAGAGGAAGTTGACCGTTGATCTATCTCAAAGTAAATGTAGGGATGATCAGACATGGAAGGAATAGATGGAAAAAACCAACGAGAGCTTTTGACAGAGCTCCCAGCAAGCGTAAGATCGAGAAATGAGGTGCCAGCAGGAACGAATGAAAGTTGGTCTAAAGGCTGATTTAAGATTTGCAGGCAGTTATCTGAAATTACAGATTCCAATTCAGTCCCTCTAGCGTTGGTACATTTGCTGTTCCAGATTTTGTTCAAGGCATTAGAATCGACTGCGACGATCGACAGCTTGTTAAGAATGCCACCGATGCCAGAGATAAACTGAGTCACTACGTCATTGATAGATGGACGAAGATAGGCTGAAATAAAACGGAAGGTACCAAATGGAGTGTACAAATCAACGGCCGCAATGTGGTTGGACTGGCTGCGACAAACTGCCCGGAAGGTAGTGGCAAGAGAGAGCCTGACAAGAACAGCCGACCCATATGCATGATCTTTGGAGAGAGAGTGAAACGATATATAGCCAGGAGGAATATTTGAAACTGTGGGAGAATTACTGTTCTTAGCATAAGGTTCTTGAATAAGGATTACATCAAATTTGTTTTCTAAAATCACCTCCGCCAAGGAGGCAGATGCAACCTTTGAATGACGAAGATTTACTTGCAAACATCTGAAAAGGCGATTAGGATTTACAGTATTGTCAGGCATTAAGCACGCTCCATCCTAATCCTGTATCTTGCCACGGCTTTCATTTGGGAGGGACAATGTCGATCACCAGCTTGATGATCACCTTTGCAATTCACACATTTCCATACCTTGCTAGAGCAGTCTCTAGTAAGATGTGGACCAGCGCATTTACCACAGCTGGGCTTAGGATCACGACATGTCGCCAAAACATGGCCATATCCTTGACATTTAAAGCATCGGCGGACCTCTCGGTCTAAAAGAATTTCAACAATACGGGCGGTGGTGTTGAAAAAATCAACCACACCGTTAAGGATGGCAAGATCACGAGTCTCTTTACAGTTGAAAAGAATTTTGACATGGCCCTTGGAAGAGTTAGGCTTAGCAAACAGTTGTGACACCGAATCGATTTTACCCTTCAACCCAAAGTTCCTCAACATTAACTCATCCTTCAAACTTGGCAGGTAGCTCAAATCAACAAACAAGGCAACAGCAGGGTACAGTTTGGTAGGACGAGATACAGAATTAAAAATATTTACACTGTCAGGTCCAGCCTTGGATTCCAGAATAGATTTGGCACGATCAAGGTCAGCTGGGTCGTTAAGCCGGACGAAAATGTTGTTGTCCTTTTGCCTGACTGACGCTGGAACCGGGCCACCAGCGCCGGAATCAAGGAGCTTCTCCAATCCAGCCAGTGAGATTCGGTCAGGAGGCATGGCGCTGGATGAATAACTTGCTACGAGGACGGGAGCTTGCTGGCCTCGGACGGCTTGTGAGTACAGAGGTTTGCCCGAGTGAACCGGAACGGCAGGTTGAGAAGTCAAGGAAGCACGCTGGTCGACGAATCGAAGAGTCATCGCATCCGCGAAGGCGAGCTTTACATCCACCAGGTCGGATTCCAGCTTGGAGATACGTTCATGCTGGGTCTTAATAAAGTCGATAGCCGCCATTAATTTCTTGCAAATATCTTCTCTGTTGAGGGCATCAAGGTGAGAAAGCTCGGAGTCGTTGGTGAGGCTGCTGTAGTCTTCGTAACGAATTTTCTTAGGATCTGACATGGATACATCTGGGCTGGAATCCGCAGACAACAGACGTTTAGGCTTGGAGACTGTATTTGGAGTTGAGTAAACATCCTGATCACTATTGGCTAGGGTGAGAAAACTTGCGACATTGGTTGACTGCTTGCTGCTGTTTGCTTTTTGGAAATCTTGAAAGCAGTTCGTGGAGCAGAACTTCCGACTTTTCTTCCCTTTGAACGATTTTTGGCAAAAGCCACAAGTTATGGCAGAAGTTGCCGAAGTTGCCGAGCCAGGCTCAGAGATGTCGCCACCGTCGACCTGACTCATGTTGGTGGCTGGGACAGCAAGATCAAGCACACAGAATTTTACAATCAGCAGAAAAATTATTGCCCTGTTACACCGAGATCACGGGTTTTCAGTCAACAAAAGGAGACCACAGGCGAGAATGTAGGGCAAAAAGAACACTAAGAAAAGGTGATTGATTGGAGACTAAAAACTCTGACGTTTGCTAGACTAGCAGACGACCTAGCTTTCCTGGAAATACGTATAATATATGAAATTCCCAGGTGCACAGCACACTACCGATTTGATGATTTGAATAAATATCACTCACGTTGTAAGAATATTCTCCCATAAAGAGCTTCTTGAAAGCTGAGCCCATCGTGCGATGGACAACCTCCCAGGCCTCGTCACTGGGCACCAGCATCGTGAACTTTTGCTGGATTTTAGTGTTGTACGGATCTCTGTAGGCTTGCATCCGCCCGAGGAAATCATCTTGGATGGCCAGCGCGTGTGTTTTGCTGCATAGAAAATTGTCAAGTCAGTTGATTGTTTCATACCAAATTTCAATTGAATTTTTAACCTCATGATGGGATCTTGCTGGAGTTTCTCGATGACGGTCATGGTGGGGACGCCGAGGACGCGGTCAATGATGTGAACGATCCCGTTGAGGGCGCCAATGTCGGGCTGGATGATGGTGGCGTTGACTCCTCCGCCTTCCACCGAGATGGTGATGTTGTCATCTGGACCAAAGGCGGAAAAGTAGAGCCGACGATGACGGTCAGCCGATTCAACCTTCCAACACAAGAAAGAGAATGATGAATGAGCATCTCTATTACTGCCTTCCGGCCCATCCGGCCAGTGTATCCTGAATAAATGATAAAAGTAGTAGTCGTAGAAAGGCAATTACATGAGAGAAGAGGGGATTCTGGATAATCTCATCGGACGAGAGCCGCCTGCGGATGACGTGAAGTTGGAGGATTTCAGTCAGTTTTTGTTGATTGGCCAACAGGGCGTTGAGGTTCTTGTCTCCTAGCCGGCGAAAGGCCTCGTTAGAAGGAGCTAGGAGGGTCAGTTCGCCAGCGCCGGTGATGCCCTCCATAAAGTTGGTAGCGAAATCCTTCATGATGCGGTAGAACTCGTAGAGGATCCCGTTGCGTTGTTCCTACACCAACAACCAAAGCGCATCACGCAAAGAAAAAAGGAAACGATAAATCGATTGGCTCGAACAAAAAAAAAATAACTTTTGGAAACCATGACAACCCTATCGATCGCTACAATTCAATATGCCGTGTGGAGCTACTCCTCGACAGTAGCAAAAATAAAAGTACAAAAACGAATCATCATTTTTACTTTGACGCAAATACAAAAGTAAGAAACAAAGGACCCCCAGACAGAAAAGAATTAAGGCCCGAAAATAGATCCAGGAAAGAATAAGAAAAGTACAAGCGAAAAGAGAATAGTAGCTAGGCAGACGAAATATAGACATTTGGGCACGTATATGTAAGTTATATAGACTGAATGGATGATATATATATATATGTATAGTATAGATGTTATATACTTACAAAGACCTTCAGGTCGGAGTGCCAGCATGCACCGGAAGGCATGCACAAATCAAATTATTAGATTAGATTATCTTTTTTCTGTGTAGTTACTTTTTTATATGTGTGTATCTCTTTCTCTCTCTTCGCTCTCTCTTGTCTTGTATGTGTGTCTTTTGTGTGTGTGTGTGTGTGTGTGGCTTTTATTTATTTATGATTGCTGCGTGAGTTTTTATTGGGTTCGTAGCGAATAAATGCGTGATGTTCTACAGCGAGCTACACCATATGTTAGATATATATATAGGAATACCAGAGGATAGTATACCAATATATACATGTACCATAGGTTTAGAATTAAATTACAAAAAGTTCGTTTTCATGGGCCGGATTTTTCTGCAGGTATTTTGAATCGACAAGAGGATTATTACAACTTGGTGTGTGTTTCTTTTTTGACTGAGACTACACACAATCTATAGAGATGGTCGCATGCCAACGATATTAACGTCTTGAAATAGTTGGCACCCCCAGAAAAACCGGTTCATTAAGACGAACTTTTTTCTTTTTTGTTTTGTCATTTTATTTTGTATAGAGCGGTGGTGCGGGAAAAAAAAGCCATGCAAATGAACGATGAGCCTACATTGTTGAGGCAATGCCCGGGTATTTCCCTCCTTGGCATTGCCTGCGCTGGTGCTCATCATTGTTAAAATTACACATTTGTCATCATCGTCTTTTTTTTTTTTCTGCTGAGAGACTAATGCGGGAAATCTACCGACTGCCCGTTTTGTTTTTGTCAAAAAGGAGATGAAGACATGAATAATTAGACGGTAGTTCATGTTCATGTTTTTTTTGCTCCAATAATTATGTTTTACAGTGAAAAAGTGTTGTTGTTCAACAATTCTTTTGAAAGGTGAGAGAGAAATAAAAAAATAAAAGATTTTTTAAGGAATTGAGAGACACCCGTTTACCTTAAAGGACTGCAGCATGCCGAATGGGAAAACCATGAAAGCACACAAGACACCGTAAGTATAAAAAGTAAAAAACCAGACAGAGAAGAGAAAAATAGATAGTGAGAGAGATAGAAAATCAGATTTTGTTTCTTTTGTTTTTAATTTAAAAACAAATAAATAATAAAAGAAAACAGTGAGAAAATATAAGAAAAAAGATATTACGACGATATATAATGATAGGAGTAAATATATCGTCCCTATGAAATGATTTTTTAAACTATCACCCAAAAAATAAAATTTAAAAAAAATAAAAATAAAAATTCCAGTGACACAAACTTTCTCTAATTTGGTTAAAAAATGTGTCTCGCTAACATTTGACGGTTTTCATTTTGTTTGTATAAACACACACGAGGGCGTGGCATTCTCTCTCTATTTTTCCTCTCGATTGACATTGGTATATGATTTGATAGGCTCTGGCTACTTAATCGATTACATTTTATATGTAGAAATAACAATTTTCGTCACACATGAAGAATGAAGAAAGGAATCAAACTTTGATTGGCGTACCTTGAGGAAGTTGACAATGTCGATATCGATGACGATGAGCGGCTTGTCGATGAGATGGACGACGCCATTGCGGACGGGGATGTTGGCTTTGACCACCTGGGCCACGACAACGCCTCTTGGATGATGGAAATCGCCCACCAGGGTGTTGGATTGCACGTACACTATAGGAAGAAGAAGAAGAAGAAGTTAAATTTCTTTCCAAAAATGGCCCAAGATAAGGGGGAACAAATACCTCGCGATCCGATTTCTTGCGACGGCAGCGATTCGTTACTGAAGGAAACGCTGACTTTCAGGTTGTCGGAAAAGGCCAAGGTTTGAACGGGCCGTCCTCTGATGGCTGGGCGGGTGAACAGAGCCACATTGGGCACGATGTGTCCGTCAATCACTTTGGGGTCGATCTTGTCACGCGACACGGCCTACACACAAGAGGGTGGAAAGCCAAGAAATAAGAATCTTCCACACAACCAAGAAACCTTTTGGTTTTTCTGAACATTGAAAACTGATACGTCACAGGGCAATAAAAATTCAAAGCGGACGAGGGGAAAAAATAAATAAAATACAATGACAATAAACAGTAATACAGGAAATAATTACAACCAAACTAAATAAAAAATAAAGCCTTGCAACTGCAGACTGTGTGTAATAGATCCAACGATTCACGAGGTCAGACGGTCAGCTGCTGGTTGTTTGATCGATGGTCGCAGTCTTGCCCCCGTCTGACGTGCATTATCGCGGTTGCCACTTGAACGAGCATCGTTGCCATGCCATGGCTCACTGGCCAGAAACAAATAACGGGAGAAGAAAATCAAAGATCAATCACCTCGAATCCGCGATTGATCGGAATCAAAAATGTGTGGCGTCCGGGCGTGGCAAACACCGACAGCTTCTTGTGCGACGTGACTTGCTGGACAAAGTCGCTAAAATATTCCCCGAAAGTCAATATAATATTAAAGTGGAAGAACAAACTTTTGAACGGGTTATTTAAAAAAAATCACCTGATTTGATAGGGTCCCAGATTGAAACTTCCGGCTCTTTCCAGGAGACGGGCAGCGTCGGGATTGGAGAGTTGCGGATCACGAGCAGATGTCAAAATGGGCTCCAGGACTTTGTCGATGACATGCAAAACCTTATTTTGGAATTTTGAACAAAATACAATACAATAATCTAAGATTTTCTAGACACATCAAAGTCTCGTTTGTTTTGTTGTACTGAGAAAAAATCCAATTCCGGCGACCGGGGGATAGAAAGGAAATGAACAGGACAATGGGAGAATTTCCAATTTGAAATTGCTTCAACTGGAGTTGATGGAAAAGGAAATGGTCATTTTGTGGCAACAACAAATCACAGAGCGTTTTCTCAAATTCAATCTGGTGGGGCCCAGCGATGGAAGCTCAGTTGATTGTGTATGTGTGTGTATACTCTAGATAGATACGTACTTGTTCGTCTTGTCTCGTCGACATGGCTTTGATGTCGCCAAGGATAACCCGGGCATCGTTGACGTAAAGATCGTACTGGTAGGAACTAGCGTCGCGACGAGCGATCCATAGCGGCGGGTTGCCGGGCAATTCGCTGGAAACAGACTGGTCCAATTTGTCTGTCGTCAATGCCACGTTAGCTGCATCATCATTTCAAAAAAGAAGAAAATCAGTTATAGTTTTTTTTTAAATTGTCTACAATCTATTATCGTTCAAACTATACGACAGGGGGCAGTGCACTCTCTCTATTTGAACCCCGAAATTATTGATTGCTACTTAACTGCAGGCTAACAACCAACAAACAGAGGACCCCATACACGCCAGACTGGTCCATGTTTTCTCACCCTCATCTCGAAAGCGGCAGTCCCGCTGTTTGTTTAAAACAAACGAGAGAACTGCTGCATGTTTGCTCCCTTGAAAGACTTGTTTCACCCAAGATGATGGCACAAGTAGTAGTTTACCCTTCAAAGTTTCCCCTCCTCGTATATAAGTCTTTAGTGCGCTAAATAGGGCGAGTTAGACAAACACACAGTGGGAGGTTTTTTTGGACAAAGATCTTACCGAGATGGTAAAGTAGTAAATCCTGGTCCTTTGGTCCGGTGTAAGCTCTCATGGCTTCGTTGTTGGGAGCGAAAACGGTGGCCTGGCGGAACTTGAGCAGCGTCGGCACCAATTCGTTCCTCGAAATCAAACTGAAAAACTAATGGAAAGAAAATTCAATTAAATCAAAGTGGAATATTATTATTTAGACAGTGAAACGGGGAGTATTGATTTTTCTTACAGCGGTAAACATCAATCAACCTTCTCTCCCCTTCTTCCTTCCATGTATAAATCGAAAGGGGGGAGCATTTCATCAAATTGCCTAGGACTAAATGACTCACTAATGGCAACCGAGATCTCCACACACACACAAAAGAGTTGCTGACAATCGAATCGAATCGCAACGTCTGCGACAGAGTGGTGGGGGGGATGGATGTAACCGTCTGCGAAAACATCCATCCCCCCTCTCCTACCGCTCTTCCGCAACATCTAGGAGCCAACATTTTGTGTGTGGAAAGATAAGGAGCTACTAGACGATATATGGTCGGGGAGGGAATTTAGTGACTTATTGATTTCAGGCTGGAAGGGGGGGGGGGGATTGTGGCCGACTGCCAGGGGGGAAAGGAGGAGGTGGCGATTCCGCTGGAGCGTGATGCGCTCGGCGACGTCACGCACTGGATCGCTTCACTTTTTCAGTCATCACTCGCACAAAGATTTATTGTGTGTCCCTCCCACCCCAGAGGGTTTTTTTTTTCAAAATATCCATCGTCTGTCATATTATTATTACATAAATTATAAACATATATGCACAGCTGCTGTGTGTGTACTAGCACATAGTTGAGAAACGCGGGTCGTGGGGTGCCCCCACTCGATAATTCCGGGTGCTTCTACTGTACGCGGGATCAACAACAACAAACCCCCTCGTTCCATTTCCAAAAAGAAAAAAAGTTTTCCGAGTCGAAGGGTCGCAGACGTGCGTGAATATTATGTCGTGTGTCTTCTTGATCCTCAACTTCTATCCCCAACAAAAGGCGGAACAACGTTCGCCTATAGACGCCTAGGCGACGCCAATGTGTACATTTTCCTTTTGCCGCATCGCGGAGATATAATTGGATGTTCGACATTATGGCTTCTGCTCTTATTTTTAAAAAATACTAACAGTGTATATATACAATAGTTGACTGTTGGGCGAATGTTTTTGACGGCCATAGAAACTGGGGTCCTAAAATCTCACAGACTAAATAAGAGGGGGAACAAGTTTATTTTCAGAATTTTGTACGACACATAAAAATGCTGGAAAACAAATCGTAAACAGAAAAAAGCTGGGAACTTTGGCTGGCGTATCGAGTTGCACCCAAAAGAGGGGTTTGTTTAAAATCACGGTTCAATCGATTGGGAAGATAATTTTCTAAATTGCGCATCCCGGAAATTGGCCGACTACATTACCAATAGACTCTCAAAGAGTAGACATCCGCATTGAAGTGAAACCAGAGATTCCAAGTCGCGTGTATGAAAGGTATGTGTACGAGTGGATAAAACAAGAAGAGAATCCCAGGGTAAATGGATCCACCGCAGATCTAATCAGTAATTATAATGCCGTGTGTGGGGTTCTTAGTGTATCCTCTTTCGTGCGCGTTCGTGCCCTGGCGTTTCCTAACGGATTGGGTGTTATCCCGTCCTTTCTCGGGTGACAACAAAAGAGAAAAATACCATCGACCCAATATAAAGAAGAAGGACATTGACGCATTCATCGTGATCTGAGGCAGGAAGACCCGATTATGTCAAGTCAACAATACAAGATCGATGGACGTATTCTGAAATGGGAAAAGAAAAATCAACCGGGGCCTATTTTCAAATTGTCTAAATTTGATTAACCCCCATTTCACGGTGGACCCAAGTCGGTTATATACAATCTTGTTTAAATGATTTCTTTTTTTTTTTTTGAAACTCATCATTGGATGGATAACGCAATGTGCGGGCTTCCGTTGATGATGTGCTTAGGGGTGAGTGAGGCGAATAAAAGGGACAGACAGAAAAGAAACGGAGGAGCTAAAAATTGCTGATTGGTGGCCATGCGACGTGACGTCCGTGGGGTGCCTTTCATTGATCGCAGACATGGGTGGCGTTGCTAGATCGATAACTTTCGTCTACTCTGTGTGTGTGTGGATCCCATCTCAGTGTCGCAAAAAGGAATAGGGTACACTGCAAATGCGGAAGTAAAAGAGTATAGCCCCACCCCATTTTTGAGATTATTTCGTTCGGAATAAAGAAGAAGCAGCTGCGTCACGTGGCGCCATTGATGAGGGTGTGGGGGGATAAAAGACCACGCCACTACTACCCCCCTAGTCACTCTCACCGGATCTCACGGAGACTCGGATATGTACACAGAACTGGTCCCCCTTGTAAGAGAAATAAGAGGGTCGACAGAAAAGACCAAATTGACACTACATTGTAACACGTCGGTTAAGTGGCGAGGGGTGAAGCCATTGGAGGGGGGCTAAAGGGGGGGTTATACCAAAAAATAAAGGGGGAGCAGCACCTTATTTTTTCTCTCTAATCTTTTAGACTCGGATTCACACTCTATTTGATTTCAATTGAGAATCAATGTTTGACCATCTGCAGCTGTCGTCAAAATGTCACATCCATTACATCATGGAGAATAAGGCCCAGGCTGGATTTTCCCAGATTTTCCACTTTGATCTTATTCACATGTCTCTCGCTTCTTTCACTCTGTCGCATTAGGGAGAAAACCTTTAAGAGCATTAAATCGATTCAATCACACACACGCGCCATTTTATATATGCAATAGTGCTATCACACCAGTCGATGGCAATTGAATTGAACCCAAAATGAAAGTTTATAAAGATTGAATATACGTACTTCTGAGAGATCGGGATCATTTTGAATGAGGTCGAAGATGGTTGGTTGTTGGTTCATGACGGGACCGACAGCCAACGCAAACGCCAACAGCCACGAAGAAACGGCCAGTAGCGACAAGGTCACGGACCAAGACATTTTACGTGTTATGAATGTGAATAGTCAATTCCCGAAGAAGAAGTTTACTCTCTTCCAAAACTCTTGCGGGACAACACGACAACCACACGGGCCACACAAACACACCAGAGAACACACTCTACACACCCATAGACTTTCTGTAACACACAACAACACACACAGATTCTCACACACACTCGTTGTGTGATGTCAGAAGAATCTCAACTCTTTTTATATCTCTTTTCTGAAAACTGTTGAATAAACAGCAGAATTGGAAATGAATAGTAAATGAACTATGTAGAGCTAGGAGACGACCAAAGTTTTTTGGCTTGGGAAGATGAAAAAAGTTCGTGAATAAACGAACGAACGAGGTGGGAGAGAGTTCAATTCGCGTGTCTTGACTGGCGCGCACTGTCAGCTCTACTACGCTGCCGTCAGCGGCCCAACTCGGGACTATTGCAGTAGAGGATGGGTAAGCAAAATAAAAAAGAAGGTAGAGTCACTATATTATCTCTCCCTCCCCTCCCAACTCGATCGTTGGAGGCCAACGCCGCCTGGTGGCGTTAGTGCTCCGCCCCCTTTTTAATAATCGATAGTTGGGGAATCGCGATAGCTAACAGGCCTAGAATCCCTGAAGGCATTCACAAAGAGATATATACCTGTCGTTCATTCGTTCGAGCGTGAGAGGGCAAAGGACTCACGATAATTAAAAGTCGTGCTTAAGCGAGTTCTATTTTTGTCTTCATTAAACTTTGGGCAATTTAATCTCTGGCACCGTGGTGGCGGTCTAATAATGTTGGGCAGGCCAATCAAATACACGGGATTCTTTTGTCGAGCTAGGGTCGTTTTCATTTCTTTTTCTGTTTTGTTTAGGGAACTTTTGTTTGCCCCTTTTGCCACCTAGAACTTTTTGGAAACGAAAATAGAACAGAGAAATATTCAAACCAAACACACACACGTCGTGGTATAAGAGAGGCGCAACCCAAACCAGAACAAATTCAATCCAAACAACACCTATTGATCTATTTATTTGGTCGTGAGAATGAGCTGAAAACGATCTCCGAGCTGCTGACATATCCCTCTTGTATAGATATTTGAATATTGAAATATGATGACGTTATAGAAATAGTAGCCGAAGCGTGAAGATAAAAAAGAGAGGAATACAAGAACTCTTTTTCTAGTGTGTGGGTATATGCTGGCGGCTGTAATATTTAGTGTACAAGCACTCGAGATAAGAACCCAGTGAAAATCTTTTTTAAAATAAAAAAAGTTTGCCTTTTTTTTCTCCCGTATCCATCAACCCCCTTTTGAAAAATATAAAAAAGTTGTCGGCTGTATACATTTCCCAAAAAATTGTGATGGCGACTGGGCGAGTATTTCAAGCTTTGGCGGTTGGTGGTGGTGTCCGAAAATAACGGCCGTCAAGCTTGTGTTGAGGTGTATTACTCATCAACCATTTCCTCCTGCCGTTATATAGGGGCACATACGAATGAGAGGGGGGGTTCCAAAAGTTGTCCAGTAATCCAACAACATTCGTGTAACAGAAGGGGTAGTTAGCAGTAGCAGCAGCAGCAGCTAGGATATTTTTCTCGTAACAAGGAAGAATGGAAGACTCTACACACGCACAAAAATGGAGGGAAAAATAACCAAATAGAAAGTAGTAAGATACAAACAAAACAGGTAAAAAAAAAAGAGCCTCGAGGGTTGTTTTGAAAGAAAGCAACTCCCGGAGCACAGGTATATGTTGTGTAGCAGCTCAGCAGAGTGTGTTGTGTGTATCAGCGTGTATATATATAGTTAGTACAACTGCGAAGAGAGAAGAAAAGGGGGAAAAGGATGAAAGCTCGGATGAAGAGTAATAAAGAAAGTGAATGCCGCATTTCTACTACATCGACAGGAAATGCCCAGCGTTCAAACGCTTCACCAAAAAAGATGGACGCCCATTCTTAGAAGTCCACAGGGCCAAAAAAGGGATCAGATTTGTCGCCGAATAATTCCCAAATAGTTAAAGCAAGTAAACTATAAGCTAAAAAGATAACCTTCAACTGTGTGTGTTTCTCTAACATTCCCCCCTCTACCTGGATATTTCTATTATGTCCATTTGTCGTGCTGAAAAACGGTTCAGAGAGAAAAAGTTTGTCGGTCCATTACGCCCGTTATGACCGATGGATTTTTCTCTTTCTCTCTGGCCGTTTGTTCGGTTCACAATTGAAATGGCTCTGGAAGTAACAATGCAAAATGGAGGGGAGGCGGAAGGTGTTAAGGAAAAAAACGGTGGCGATCCGGATCAGTTGTTATAATCTTCTTGGTTCAGATACCTGGAATGTTCAGCCGATCGTGGGATGTCGTTATAAACCAAAACCGATTCCTGTGCAAACACACAAAACACAAAATAGTTACACCCCCAAGTGGAAGTTTTATTTCAAAAATCCCCATTGATATTTTCATCGCAATAAGGAAAATTCCGGAATTTAGCAGTAGTAATAAATCAATTAAAAATAAATGTATTTTACCAGTTGAAGAGCTGGAAGCGGTTTCATTTGTCGTCGCTCCTGAACGGGCTCATCAGGTCTGGTTGGATTCCAGTTTGTCGCTACTGGCCAAATTTGATCCGACAGATCGACAGTGCTGGTTCGTTTAAAGTCGCTTCTTTTACCATGGGCACCGAAGCAAGCATTGCCGTACTTGTTGCAATTTCCTGGAAAAAAAGGATCGAAAAATTAAAAATAAAGGGACCAAATGAGCTACTCCGCGCTTCCGCATTACGACAAATAAGAGAAAAATGTTTAAAAGAAAAAAAAAAGGAATTAAAAATAGGTCTATTTCCAGCAAGGGCAAGTGAACTGCAGAGGGGGTAAAAATAAATCCGGGCGGATAGGAGACTCACTCCTACTGGCCTCCTGGCTGTCACAAGTGAATGAGACTTCCCCCCACGTCAGTCGATTCACACTATATACAGGACCTCTCTTTTTTTAAACTGTGGTGTGGTGTTATGTCACAAAAGTTTTGACTATTAGACACTTGCCTATTTTAACTAGACCTCTACCTACACACACGAGTGTGTGGAGGGGAGAAGAAATGAAAACGGATGACAGTAAAAATGACAGATCACCTGAAACGATGGCCAGCATTGCCGTCACGTGAATCACATAGAAGAAGATATGCATGGCGCTTGCAGAGAGTAAATCCCCCTCTCTCTCTCCTGGGCGGAAGTATTTAATTCAGAAAGCAAGTCGTCACCAACCTAAAACCACTGGAAAAAAGGGGAGGAGTAAAAAAAAAGTCACATGTACAATAATAATAATAATGAACAAAAAAGAAGAAGAGTGATATGATGACGTTGACTTGTAAACGATCAGAAAGAAAATGTGAATAGCGAATGAATAGCTGTTGGAGAGTAGTACCTAATCCGGAAGCCCTTCCGCCGGCCAATGAATTTCCTGACAAGAGATGGTCTTCAAAAAAAAAATAGTCAAAAAATTATGTTAGCGCTGCCAAGTTGCTGAAGAATTCTATTCCCACACTATTTGTCAATGCTCTGTTTTTCTTATACAGGATTATTCTGAGAAAAATTCCCAAAGGCAATCTATCAACGAGCAGAAAAAAAATATTTCTTTTTAAAAAATTTTACAGCGAAGAAGATTTGAAATTCAAAAGTTTCAGCAACGTTTTTTGATTGACCGCAAAAGTCCGGTGGCTCCTATATATACAGGGCAAAGATGTTAACGAGGCGCAGGCGTGACGTGTACACATTTTCAAGCCCTGCCCCTATGTAATGAGATGAAGAATAACACAAACCACACACACATCTCTCCTCCTCGAAATTAAAAAGTGGGGGGTGGGGGTGGTGGACTAAGTGAAACGGATGCCGTTCCCACGTCAACAGTAGGGTCCAAAAGTTGACAGGAACCCAACTGCTGTCGCAGCCGCTAAGACTTGATTAAGCCCGTGTATTTGGCAAAGAGACGATAAACAAACTTATTTCAATACGTTCCAAGTGGAGAATTGAAAAAATAAAAAAAGTTGCAAAAAAGCGGAGACAAACAAAGCCATTGATTGTTTCCGCTGCAACTTTTCTTTTGTAATTCCTCATGTGCGTATTTTTTCGAAAGAATCGAAATCATTTCATTCGGATTCGCTACTATCGACGATGGCGAACCGTTTGCGACTTGTTGTTGACGCAGCTGTCGACGGAGTTTCGGCATCAACAACAGCCTCGACCTTTTGTTGTTCAACATCTTGCAGTTTCTCCGGTGGCGGTTCTTCGCTTTCGCTGTTTGAAGATTCCGAATTGATGATGCGGCGACGCTTTTGAGAGCCCAAAGGGATTGGATCGTCAGCCACTCGTTTCGCGCTGCTGCTGCTCCTGCTGCTGTTGGTGTTGGCAATCGTTTCGACCGGTCCGGCCAAATCGTCCATGGCATCTCCGTCGCTTACGGAATCGGTCGCCCCTTTTAGAAAATCGATCCTGGAACGTAGATCAGCCGAAGTCAATGTGGAAGGGATGCGCCAGAATTGCTCCTAGAAAATGACACGGAAAATAAGAAAAACGGATGACGGAGTTTCCTTCCAAAACTGTTGGGGGCGTTGAAACGATTATATGTTTAGAAATCAAAGAGACGAACTTGTTCGCTGGCGGGTGGAGCCAATCCCAATTTGGCGATAAATTTCAAAAAGGTGTGGTCCTCCATGGCGTCGTTGGAAATGTCCGTGAGCGGGACTATAGGGATGGCCTCCTCATCGCCTTCTCCATCTTCACGATCCTCGAGGGTTTCACTCAGACACTCGACCAACCAGGCTAAGCCTTCTTTACGGCCTGCGTAGAGTTATCGAAACCAGTTAAGTGTCTGCGCCTGTAAAGTATGGGCGCCAAATGGCGGCGGCCAAATGGGGAAAAAAACAGAAAACAAAAACTCACCGTCGCTGACAAGTTGCCGGAGTGGCGCTGCTAACATTTCGGGACTAAAATAATCGCTTTTCTTCAAGGCGAATCCGTACTGTTTGGGTCGATGTCGAGTCTTGAGCTCCTTCGTCTTGCTGACAGGCTCGTTGTCGCTTTCCCCTTCGTCGGACTCTTCACTTTCGTCCGACTCGGAATCCCCCAGTCCGGCAGCAGGTCCTTCCCTGGGCTCGGCTCGGCCGTCTTCGGAATCCGATTCATCGCGGTTCGATTCCTTGCTTCCGGCTGATTTACCTGGACGTTTCTTTCGTAACTCTTTGACGTCTTCCACCAGGCCCAGCTCGACGATTTTTTCGCGGACGCGATTCTTGGCACGACGGACGGGCAGCCGGTCGATAATCATTCCAAGCGGATCTGTCACAATCGGAAAAAACAAAAAAGTTGAGCGCCTGAAGCTCTCGGCTAGAAGATGGGAAATTATCAAAAATGAATAGACCTGATGATTCGCGGACTTCAGGGAAAATGCGTCTGAGCTCCTCCACTTCGTGTTCGGTCCATTCTTTGGACGGGCGGATTTTGGAGGATCGTTTCGTCTTAGCCAAGCTTTTGGCGTCCATAATGAGACCCATTTCTTTCATTTTCTTGATGATGACTCGTCGACTGCGGGTCTGATTGATCAGATTGGCCATGATTCGATCCACGACGTCTCCTTCTATTAAATTTAATTGAAGTAAATGAAACCAAACGACAAGACTACAACCTCAATAAAGGCTAAAAGGCTAACGCATGCGACTCGTACGCAATAAGGTGAGCGCAACGGAAACCATTCAAATGTGAATTGAAAATTTCATCACACGACCCGACCTACACCGCAGGTCCGTTGCAACGTGAAAATTCCATCCAGTGTCGTAATCCCTTCGTCACAGCCATAAGTAATCCTTTCCTTAAAATCGATTCCTTCATCGGCGCTACCCAGCTAATATACTGCTGCCCCTATTTGGAATCCCGAGAAACGGACATTCTCGTGAAACGGAACGTGGAAAATGTATACGCGTTAACACGGAGGAATGCGAGGAACGGGATCGAAGAATTGAATCCTGTCACGATTAAGTACGTCAAGAAGAAAAAAAGAGATGTTGGGGGATAGACTGCTGACGGAACATGTTTTCTGAAAAAAAAACTGAAGGATCGCAGAGGGGGTAAGAAAAATGGGAGGAGCGACGTAGTTTTGTAAAAATAAAAAATTCCCATGCGGAATGTGTACGAGCGCAACTATTTCATCTGGTTGGTCGTCGGCGGCGTGTCACGGACATGGCGTTTCACGTTTTCAACACATTCGTTAGATTTTATATTCTTCCCTTGCACTTACGTGCTCCTGCCTATTCTTCTTTTGCTCTTATCTCTCGTCGTGTTGTTTTCTCCCATGTACGTCTGTCAAGAGTTGGCTAATTTTGGATGCTTCCGGAAGGACCCTCCCCCTCTCTCTTTTCTCTGACATCTCACAGCAAAAAATATATCTCTCACGACACACTTTTTGGGTTGTTCACGGACTGTTTTTGGTTCACGCCCTTTGAACACTTTGGTCCCGGGGCGACAAACATTTCCCACGTGAAATAAAAGAAGAAAACTATAAGAGAGAGGGGGGTTGTTCTCTCCATTCTTTTTTAAAATAAAAAAAACCGCCGGCTGAAAAGGCGGGAACGGAAGAGATTTTTGTTTAAGTTTTTCAAGAGTTATTTCCCATTCGGACATCACAAGACGGATTCGATGTCAAAATAACCGGGAAGCACGACAAGAAAAGGAAAAGAAAAAAGCGCTCGTTATTTACCCCCTTCTTGGACGTCTCTGAATTCTTGATGGAGCCGCTGCAATTCATCTTCTTCCTCTTCGCTCCAGCCGAAACGCGAGCTGGGGCTTTGATCAAGAACAGGACAGATTATTTTAATTTTAAATTCGACGAATAATTAAGATGACAAATGAATAATGAGTATTTCGTGTCGCTTCTTACTCTTGGACATTGCCGTAACCAACTTCGATCTCGGCCGCCTCGCGGGCCGTCTTCCAGAACAGCAGTTCCACAAAGATTTTCGGGTTGACTTGTGCCGTTTCCGCAAATTTTCTCATGATGTAAATAGCAAACTTGTACAATTCCTAATTGCACAATAAGAAGAAAAGTTGAAAAAAAAAAGTTATGTAAAGAAACAGGACGAAAGAAAAAATTAAATGTAGTAAATCGGAATAGAATGATAATAAACCGATAATCACTTTGACAGTAGTTTCAGTTTTGGCCCGCGGATCGTCCATGATTTTATGGAATGTCTTGAAAATGGACAGCTGAAAAAGCATAGCAGGCATTTTGCAATCGTAGGCGATCCGGTGGAGAATTTTGATCACGCAGTGGTTCGTCAAAGTTGTGTTGGTGGAGTAACTTCGCAAGAGATGGCAGTAACTTTTGACGACGTTTTTGTGAGCAAATCTATTCCCAGATGGCACAAAGAAATGAATCCGATTATTTTTACATTCAAAAAGAGAAAAAAAAAGGACAATAAATTTTACCTGCGAATAAACTCTTCAAATT
Organism: Daphnia pulex; assembly: GCF_021134715.1. Classification (NCBI taxonomy): domain Eukaryota; kingdom Metazoa; phylum Arthropoda; class Branchiopoda; order Diplostraca; family Daphniidae; genus Daphnia; species Daphnia pulex. The sequence goes on along the minus strand of NC_060024.1, from coordinate 12,856,883 downwards.
GAAGTTCTTTTTCACTCCTTCTGACTGTCGACATCTCCTCTTCTTCTTCCGCTGTAGTAAAAATAATAAAGTTTATTGAATACCAAACAGTACAATAAGTTGAACAAGTACCCGTTTCTTTGTTGTCAGCATCTTCTTCTTCGCTTTCGGCATTGGGCTCCTCCCCTGCAACATCTACTCAGGAAAAGGACGGCAAAATTTTTAAGATGAAGACTTTTATAAAAGGAAATTACTCTTAAATGCAAAACAGCTAATGAAAGAAATGCTCTTTTTAGCTGTAGCTTTGTCATCCATCAAGTTGCTCAACCAGTTCTTTTCCATTTTTTTCTTAAACGCATTAAAGAGTTAAAACGCAAACCACCCATGGTAAACTAGAATAGTCGATGATTGTGAATAATTTGAATTACGATCACTTACGCGGTAATTCGGTATGATAGAGTTCGCGTAAAAGAAGCAGCTCGTCTTCTGGACCCACTTCAGGAGCACCAAAGACTTCCCCTTCCGGCCAAACATCACGACAAGCCCGCAGTAGAGCCACAGCCAGATGGGATTTGGATTCTTTCAGCAGTTTTACGATTTTTCCCATGGCTATAACCCTACATTCCAACAAAAAGAAATGATACAATTGTGAAATTTATACAAAATTGATTTACGTTGATAGTGAAATAAATTGCGTCAACAATTTTCACGTAGTAATTTGTGACTTTGCTACTAGCCAAAATTCGTTTACCTTTGATCATCTATCGGGAGATCGGAGGCGGCGTCAAAGGGAACAACGTCGTCGGTTAAAGAAGGTTTTTCTTGTAAGGCCGAGCTGATCTCCACGGCAATCTCGTCGAAAATTGGCGTGGGCGTTTCTTCCTCCTCCGACTTCTTTTTCTTCGGCTTGCTCTTCTTCCGCTTCTGAGGCACTTTTGACTTGTTCTGGACGACCAGATGACGATTGCCCTTTGCGAACTGTTCAAAGAGTTTCAAGAAGATGTGATTGGTTTCGACCAAATCTTTCAGGTAAGTCAGCGAGTGTTGATTTTCTTTGTAGTTGAGGAGCAAAACGAGGCACATCTCGCGGTATTCTGGCACATAAAAGACGTTGCTTTTAAGGACTCGAGACGAATTGCGGATGGATTCAGAGCCGTATTTATCCATGGCGTTGAGCGTCATCAATAACTCTTGGTAGGCGCACAGAGCGACATTGAGCCGACGGGACCACAGAGCAGCTTTCTTCTTGTCTACCGTAATTGATTCCGAATAAGTTTGAACCTGGTTCTGGATGTAATGGAATAACCCAATCTACCAAGAGAGAAGTTATCATCATTCCTTTTAATGTAATTGAAAACACAATTAATCATTCCTTACCGACATGGTCTCACTGACCAATTCGACCCGAAATTTACCGCAATTGCGGTTAAATTCCATGAAAAACTTTACGGCCCATAAGTAATAAGTTTCATCGTGATCTTGGGTTTTCAAACGAACCAGACAGTCTTTGACGATGTGCATCAGGGAGTTGTAGGCGCCATTCAGCATTTGGAGACAGAATTCTTTCAGCATTAAACGAATGGAGAGGGTCGACTTGCGTGTCACATTGCAGCTGGGCAGAGGCATCCGGTTTTTGGCTTTTCTTTTGCCTGTCTTATTCTGGTGGAAATCGATGGGTTTACCATCAGTCAAAGTTCGGTGAACGATTAGGTCTTTGTCAGTGATCGACTTGACATCTTTCACGCAGAAAGTTCCACGAAATATGGAACTTCTAGAGGCGGTCATCTTTTTGTATCTAGCTTCCCGTTCGCTGCTTTCTTTTTGGACCATGGCTACCAGTTCTTCCGTGTCCTTCTGTTTTTCAGCAACCGAACGTTGGGCAGCTGTTTGAGCAAGAGAAGCGGGATTCTGCTCACGTAGCATGAGAGAAATGATTTCCATAACATGCATGCAAAAGTGACGCTCATTTTCATTAGACGCGAGATAAATGATAACATCTTCCATTCCAGAGAGATGCATGGACCATAGCACCTGAATATTTAATTTAGTAATGAATGAAAACTGTGAATGAACGGTCAATCGTTAATCAAGTCTGTATCATACCTGATCGTGTACGCTCGCGTCATCATCTGTTCTTTTTTCGTCTTCAGGTGTAACAGGGATATCTAGGATGTTTCTTATCAAAATGAGAATTCTTTCTGTTAACAGCTTGTCATCTTCCATTCGATCTTCTGGCTCCTGAAAGAGTGGAATAATTTTAGCTGGATAATTTATTTGTAAGTCTGAGTAAATTAAAAACTAACTTTGACTAAAAGCAGCTTGAGTTTATCAGTTAAAACCATCCAAAATTTATCAGATGCTAGAACTGGTTTGTAACTCTGTAAATGGCCAACATGTTGCAGGTAATAGTTTCTCTCAACTTTATCAGTTGGCATCTCTTCGTTGAATAACAACAGGGTTGGATTTGTTAGATTCACGAGAAGACGAAGTGCAACATCAAACAAGGCTTCATCACTGTGATATTCACAAAGAATAGGTATCAGATTAGTCTGAACAAGTTTCATCTGTCCAAGTTCTCTTCTGATTCCGATGGTATCGTCATCTCTTCGAAGATAGCGAATCAAATCCTTCAAGGCCTCTACAAAAGAATCAAATGCAATGTTTGAAATTACAACATTTGGTGCAGGAGATGGTCTCAATTAAATCCCATTATTACCAAGGCAATATTGATCTTTGAAATATTTATTTCCTTCTGTATAACCCAAACTGGTAACTGCAGCAGTTAATTCTGCTTTCATGAAAGGTGTTACCATTTTATAAAACAAAACAATTATTTTACAAACAATGAAAATTAAGACCGAAACTTGTGTTCATGTAGCGACATAACCGCCAAAACTAAACTGAAAAATCGTCTGCTGAGTAATCACGTTGCCATGTAAATGGCATGTAAACTAAACACTGCCCATGAATTAATTTTCATAAATAAAGTAGACGTTATATTGATTTAAAAATTATTCAGTGTATTATCAATACTTATAACGAATTGAGTTCCAAAAGATTTTTTGGTAAAATTGAGTGGAACAATTTTTAATGTTTAAAATAAATAGACAACGTTAGGATGCTGAGTTGCCAGGTCTGGAAAAGGTCGAAAATCTCGATTAGGGACAACATGCCTGAAATTAACACAGCCCTCTTATGGATCGACTCAAGAGCGGATAACCCCTTATGGGAAAATGAACATGGTGAGTGGGAACCATCTCCTCCATGTGTCCATGGTTTGGTGAGTACACTTGGTGAACCGCGCCAAAGATGGCAGCAAAATTGTGAACGACCATTTTTCCCGATGCCAGATGGCGTACAAAAAATCACGTCGTCCCCCCCAACTGTCATTTTTCGTTCATATTAGAATCTGCCACACATTTCCCAAGGCATTCAAAACCGCTCGCTCAAATCAAAACCCAACTGGAACAATCACACGAAGCAATATGGAAACAAGTAGAGCGGAAAGTATGGCAACATCTGGGTCCTTTACTTCAAAGGATTATCGCCAGTTTAAAAACGAAACAACCAAAAAATATATATCTCTAAGTGGTTTGATTTGATTCCTTTCTCACGGCGTTTAGCTGCGCGCCAGCGCCCACTCTTTTCGAAATGAGAAAAAGACGGGAAAAAAATAAAAAGCTAGAATAAAGAGAGAGAATAACCGGTCGATGTGTTGTAGACGTATATATGTTTGTGTGTCTGCGTGTTTTCATCTATTATTTGAAATCCTCGGTTCAATAATCAATGCAGAATCCCATCAAGTTTCATTTCTCTCTTTTTTTGCCCCCTTCTTTCCATCTTCCCCATTTCGCCGCCTTCATTATTGATTCGCTAAATGTTTGATGACATGGCGCGCACACATGGCCAGTGGCTATATACAGTATCTCCTCTAGTTCTCTCTCTCTCTGACACCCCGTTGGTCCATCTCGACGTCCACGCGCTGTCGGCCATCCATGATCAATTGAAATAACCTGTAAACTACTGCTGGCAACTCTCTCTCTCACGGTGCCGTCTGCTGCTGCTGCTGCTGAGCGTCCACCAGCAACGCTTCACCGTGATTCACTTGCAGCTCATCACTTGGTGAACGACGGAGGGTGGGTGGAAAAATCCAATTGGCCTGTAATAGCCCAGGGGAGGGACGCTTGGCGCGTATGTATATACTTTTAATTTCATTTGCACGCTGTTGGATGTCAGCGCGAGCGCGGGTACCGCGTCCATCATCTAAATTGGATGCTGCGCAATTGGCTCCGCTCTTGCTTTCCATATCTACCACCCGTTTTGAATTTCATCATGTTCAATCCATTTTTTTTTTCAGAGAAAAAAGAAAAGAAATTTGCCACTCCCGGAGTTAATGGGTCGGTGTAACAAAGAGGGGAGAAGATTTGGCGCTGTAGGGGTGTCGTGATAGACGACAGTAATGGCTAACCCCCTCCGGCTAATAAAATCGGCTAATAAATTTTCAACAAATGCGCATAGTCAAGGGGGCTAGAGAAAATGCGATGGCGCGCCAAAGATTTGTGAATTCCCGCGGGAATTGAAAAAAAAAAGTGCCATTCTTCTTCAAGCCCGGCGCTTCCTGCTTGAAAAAAAGACATCGTAACGCAATCCGATATTTATTAGCGCCAACTCCTTTCGATATGCCATCCGAAACTTTGGGATCCCTCAGCTATGTAGTCTTACCCCCGATGGAAAAGTTTCCCGTTGAAATAATAAACGGGAAAAAAAAATAAAAAATAAAATAATCAGCCCCCGTCTGTCTGACTCTGGGTAACGGTTGACTCGCGCGTGTTTGAAAAATAAAAAGGTGAGAGACTATAGGACGACGTCTTAGGCTTATTGTTTGTGATAGAGATCGACAAGAGAGTCAAACACAAACAACAAGAGGATCTACAACGGCTGCTGGAGAGCTATACACTATAACATCCATAACAGATATCGCATCGTCTTTCCTTTGTTGGAACCAGTTTTCCTATTCGTTTGTTCCTCCGATTGTATCGATCGAAACGGTAGGCCTCACCCCCCTTGCCGACCGCTGGATTTATTTTCAGATCTGCTTTTAAAACAAAAATTCATATTGGTCGAAATGAAATTCACGGTTATTGGCGACCGAAGAAGAAGATGATGGAAGGCCGGAGGAATCCGCGAGAAAAATGGGAGAATCGAATCGAATCAAGAGAGAGATGGGAAAGAGACGTCTACCGCGACAGGGCAGCACTCGCGGTATATACATAGTGGCAGTTCGTCGTTTCATCTGGTCTCAAATTGCTTGGGAAAAGACAAGAAAATAAAAAGAAGGCGGAATTCGACTCACGAAAAAAAAGAAGGAAAGGGGGAGAAGAGTAGCTACTCTGCCATCTCCGCCGTCCTTGTGATCGAGTTCATTCGCCTAAACTCATCACGTCCCTTTTGTCTGCCGCTGGCGCTCCTTTTGACATACACGATTACACGAGGGAGAAAAATCATATAAGTCTTCCAAGCCTATAAGAATAAAAAAGCAAAAAAAAAAAAAAAAATGAAAAAGAGGAAAAATGAAGTACAGAAAAAAAGATGAAGAGAGTCCATCTTACATTGCCTCATTTCCGTCCTGATCCTTGACGTCGCAGACAAGCGTGAAATTGAATTATATACACGTTTTTCTCTCCCTCCGAGGAGCGAAACATCTTTTTTTTTCGTACGTCAACTGTTTCGCCCCACCGATGGAAGAAAAAAAAACAACAACAATCAGCCCAGATTTGGATTCCCGAAAATTCACGTTAGACTAGACTGCGGACAGCTACGACATACAACAAAAAGGGAAATAATACGCGGGCTATTTAAATCTAAATCCGTCTATAATCTCTACTTGTTTGTTTTTTATTGGTGTTGGGTCACCAGGAACGCCACTGACGCAAAGCCCTTTTATGTGGAAGAAGAAGAAGTTGTTGGGGTTGAACCGTTTGATAAAGACGACGAACGCAATGTACAACAAACAGCAGGGGGGCTTCCGTACACTCTCTGCCGTATATACTGGCGGCAAGAGAGAGATTACGGTTTGGACCGTGCAAGTGCGCACGGAACTCGGGCTGGATAGACGGAAGTAGCAGCAGCAGGAGAGCCTTAGATATATATATGTACCTCAGTCTCACTGATGTTTTATTTACCAAAGTTGGAAGGGGGGGGGGAGAACGGCCTTTTTCGTCGCGGTAATCCTCGTTGCTGTTTCCCTTTTCAACGGTATGGGATATGGGACCAAACAAAAAAATTCTTTTCCTGCTGAGCTTGGCTCTTTCTCTCCATCAAAAGAAAAAACAACACAAACAAAAGTGACATACTGTGTCGACAACAGTGGCAGTCAGAAATATGGGTGGATGAAAGAAAGAAAGAGAGAGATAGCTAGACGAATTGTAATCACGACTACACTCCCGGGCTCTTGGCGGCGGATATGTCGACCCAGGCACGTCTGAAACTTTGTCGTCCCGCATCTTTGTGCCCCCAAATCTCCGTGAAATCCTTTAGCTCGGTAAATACTGTATAATACACTGTACTACTACTACTGTACTACTATACTACTACTAGCTCCGGACGGCCATAAATAAGAGAATAAAAAGCGACCGGGGGGGACAGTCACCAGTCCAACTACCGAAAAAAGGGAAAATCGGAATCGATTGCCCGGTATATAGAACCGCGGATATATCTTGCTGGCCCTTCTCGGTCATCATTGGATTCAATTGATCCGATTGGTGTGTGGGTTTCTTTTTTTCCCTTCCATTCAGTTTGACCCGCGCAACTAGAAAAATAGTTTGGGATGCAACGACGACCATCTTTTTTTTTCACTTGGCCATGTCCCGCCTCCGCCTCGTCAACGTTATTTGATTTGCAAAGCAACAGATCGATATCGACAGGCACAAAAGGAGCCCTCGACGCACATCTTTTCTTCCTTTTCTCTTTCTCTATACCGCCGCCTTCTTTTTTGAGATTTAAAAAGAGTCGAAGGCGTGACGCCGCTGCCGCTGCTGGTGGTGAAAAAAGAGCAGACAAAGAAAAACTCGACGACGACGACGTCAAAGAAATATCAAAGGAGCACCAGTGTCGTTAAGTGCAGCCGTCATATACATATCATATTCCAAAAGGGCATCCTCTTCTCACCAGTCACAAGAAAAAGAAACTGGGATGTGTGTAGAAAATGGCGAGATGATCGGCAATAGAAGAAGAAGAAGGAAAACTAAGAGGAGAAAAATAATACGAACCCAGTGAAGTTGCACGGCACCTGGAATTGATTCGCTTAGCGGTCGGAGCATAGTAGCTAGTAGATTGGATGTTACAGATTTATTGGCTGTCGCCATGGCCAACCGCCCGATTGAATTGCAGATAAAGAAAAGTCATCTTAGCGGAGCTGCTCCTATAGAAGAGAGAGAGAAGACAAAATTCATTTCTTATTGCGATAACATTTTACAGGAAATTATAGAAGCCGTTACTTTGGCCGTCGTCCGTCTTGGCCTATTCCGTGACAATCGAAAACGGGAGGAAGAAGGTTTTTTTTTAGGCCATAATATCTTAAGTGTTCATCTCAGAGTCGACATGGAAGAGACACTGGGCCGGCACAGCACGCAATCCAGAGCGCCATCGACATTGATGACTGTTATGGACGGCCAACGCCCTCCTGCTGCAACACACAACCAAGGGTGGCATGTACGTATATATAGAAAAACGGTTGCTATCGTCATCAAAAGCAGATCGACCTCAAAGGTAATGGACCGGGCTGGAAACCTTTCTGCGGAATTGCCTCAAGGTATAAGGGAGAGAGCAGCACAGCACTTCCAGGCAACGAGTTTTTCTCTCCCCCACACCGACTATCCCGTCTAAGTGCACGACCTGGGAGACCGTCAAACCTTAGAACACGTGAATATAAAAAAACGTGAAAGAGAAAAAAAAACGAAAATAAAGCATGTATACATACAAGTTGAATCAGTTTCACGTTTGGGGCGGGCGACAGGACAGCACAGCTGGAAAATACCGAAGCTTTTATAATTAGTTTTGCTCTCCAGTTGCCGTGTGCTGGACCGGCTATCGCGTGTCGTTATGCTTAAAATCCACCAGTATGTACCACTCACGTGAACCGAGAGAAATGCGATCAAAAACTTTCGACCTGTAAATGGATATTGTCGTTGAATAAAGTCAAGAGACTTTATCTTTTTTCAAACTCCCCCGCCACAGCGACGATCCTGTTTTAGAAAAGAAAAGAAAGACAAAAGTCGGGAGTAAGTGACTTGATTAAGGGGAAACACAAGAACACACTCAGTTCAGCTAATAATGCAATCGGATCATATCAAAGAATTCAGAGAAAAACAAGGCGGGAAATTCAAATTCGTCCTAAATGCTAAAAAGATATGAGCCTCAAATGCGCACTGCGTGCGCATCGATATATGATGGAATTCACGTAAAAATGAATGCATTTCTGATTTCCTTTCCCAGCGTGAATCTCCTCCTGATCCCCCCCAAGGAGAATAGATTCCCCAGCGAATGTTTTTTTTTTGTCCCCCTCAATTTTTTGTCCCTTCTGGTTTTTTTTTCTTCCCCGTGTGTGTTCTCTTTCACGCCCGAATTCAAGTGACGAGATGATCGATAGCCACGGATGGCCAACTTCTCTCTCTCTCTCTCTCTCTGATATTTCATGGTCTTCCAGAAGTCTCGCATGACAAAAGAAGAAGAAGAAGAAGTAGGACTTTTCTTTCGTTCTATATATCATCAGAACAAAGACAGCTGTGCCATCAGGGTCAAACAAAAAAACCGAGATGATTATATCAAAGTTTCCGACGAAGGGAAAAACTCTACGATACCGAAAAACCCCCACGCGTTCTTCTTCTTCTTCTTCTTCTTCAAACGGAATAAAAGAAATGGCCTAATTATTAGTTTGCATTTCTCGACGACGAAAGGAGAAGAAAAAATAAATAAAAATTTTATAAATTTTTTTTTTAAGGAGCGATGCGATCCAGACGTTGAAATGAATTCCTAACGTTGTATAAACGGGTTAAATATTTCGCGAGGAGAATAGGTGGATGGAGCACTTTCATTTTCGCATTTTTCCCGTCTCTCTCATCTGCTCTGTCGTTGAATATTGAAGGAATTCGGGGAAATGTAGTGAAAAGCATCGGGATATATTCTCGGCGAATAAAAGTTTTCCCGAGACATCCGAGTGTATAAGAGTGTGTACCCGTCGAAGCGGAAGAAAACAGCCCGGCCCGAAAATTTCTCCCGATGAGGGGGAAAACGTCTCCCCTGTCAACTTCTTTCGTCACATATTGAAATGGCGAGAAGAGAAGACTATACACACCAAGTTGCGTTGCCATCCATCGAGATGGAAGGTTCCTCCACTCTCATTATAAGATCCACACACACAAAACTCGCAGGACCCAAGAAGAAGAGAGAAGAAGGCCCCTTGAATCGTGATTGGTTCCAACCGAAGGAGCCCGACACTGATGGATCCGCCGATCTCTCGATGTCACAACCCCCTGCCAGGAGCAGCTCCAGCACTACGGTGACAAAAAAAAAATAGAAGAAAAACCTTCTCTTCCATCATTAGTCACCTCCTTCTCTTTCTCTCCAGCACACATTGGAGGAGGAGGGCCCTGCATTGATATCCGGAAGTAGTGGGGAGGACATTTTCCCCCCTTTTTCTTTTATTATTATTTTGATTTGGATGACATTCAAGTCACTTCATGTGAGACACACTCAGGAGCAGAGAGATGATTACAATCAGAACCTGAAGACAGTAGTGTACATTCATATCCGTTTCCGGCTAAACAAACAAGGAAAATGGGAAAATGTCCATTTCAACAATTTCTCCATCTCTCTCTCGACGAGAAAGATTTTCCCCCATTTCACAATGTCGAAACTCTATATCCCGACGGCGACAGCGACCGAGTATAAGACAAGAAAAGCAATTTTGCTAGTGTCGAGTGTAGTAGTAGCAGCAGCAGCAGCGACGATGTTATTTTTGTTTCTCTTCTCTCTATTATTTCGCCTGGGTGTGACGGGAAAAATAAGACAATAACATATGGCACGCATATCTCCCGAATAAAAAGGAAAATCGGCTAACAACAAACAACAAAAAAAAGGGAGAAGAAATTGGTCGGGAGGGGATGAAAATTTCAGTGTGTGTGTGTGCGTGTTATTATGTAGAGCAATCCATCATCTTAATATCACCCCCCACTACTAACACACACACTCACAAAAGAGTCTACACATCTCTCAATGTCTTCCGTTATGCTACTAGCAGAGCTCCTCATAATACGATGGCAGTGTTTGCTGCGGCGGGGTTCGATGGCTGGGGTGAGTGTGGGTGCACACTGCTTGTCTATTCACCGGAGCGAACCAGCAGAGAGAGAAAAAACCGCCCTCGGCAACGAGACAAATGTCCCGGGTCGCCATGAATCAATTTATTCATTATTTTGGATGGCGGATGAGAGGATAGAGAGGACAGGTTATATGATTGCTGCTGTAAGGATCTCCTCACTGGAAAAAAAAAAGAAAAACACAGGAGCTCGTGTGTGAGAGGAGATGATTGACGTCAACCCACCCAGAGAGTCACGGGTGCCCCCAAGACGGATGGAGCCGCCGGAATAAAAAGAGAAAAATCTTTTTTCGCTTTGCTGTGGTGTTTTCTATAACCCGATTGGTCCCCCGGCGAACTAAGGAGCAGCTAGGAGGAGGACAGATTGGGTGACTGAGGAGGGTGGTGGTGGTGGTGGTGGGTTTATTGGACTTTGAGCGAGGTAATACGGGGAGAGATCGTCAAGGAAGATGGCGCGGATGCAATCCAGCTTTGATGGAGAGCAGAGTGAGAGAGAAAAGCACACACACGCACTAGCAGAGAATGGGTCGTCGGCCATCCGACAGGGAAATACGACAGGCGGAGGCTATTGATGTGTGCTGCCTCGTCTGCAAGGGGAGATATTAAGGAGGGCTCTGCTTTGCAAGGAGCCAAAAGGAGCTGCTCCTTCGGTATAGTACGTCTCTGTACACAAATATCCCCCCCCTCTCTCTACTAACTCCCAATATTATATAGCCCTAAGAGCGATGTGTGTGTGTATACAAACGGGGAAAGGATCTCTTTTTGTGCTTCCTCACCCTCCCCTCCTACCCCTCGTTACATCCGGAAATGACCTCATATTATTCACGCGTCGCACCATCCAGCTTGACGGGGTGGTGGTGGTCCAGGGAGGGGGGCGTGCGGAATCGAGGTTCTGGCGGTCGTCATTGATGTGTGCGGGTGGGTGTTGGGGGGTGTTGGATGATGGCCGGTGGGGTGGCAAAAAGCACGAGGTAATTGAATCGTATTCCAAGCACGTCACATGCACATCCACATCCACACACTGGCCATCCTCCTCTCTGTCTCTAGCTGCTTTTGTCAAAAGACGCTGGCGGAATATCCCTCCTCCGCAAAAAAGAGACACACAACTGGACCACCGCAACCGGAAAGCGTCGAAGAAAAGCTGCCAGGCAATTCCGGGAATATCAATCAAGTTAATCAGTCGAGCGTGATGGACGGGGTGGGTGTTTCCTATCAAAGACAAAAAACGGGGGAAGGAGGAGGAAACCATCCTGGACACTGGGCGAAAATAAATAACTCCCCCACACAAAAAATAAGCTTATCCTGAAATAATTGCGTCTGTATATCAATTGATGACGTAAAGAACAGAAACCCATCCCCCTCCTTCTTAAATAATTTCACGAGATAAAACGACGGTAATATTTATAAAGAAGAGGAAAAGGTCCCATTCGTCATGGTCAACGCGCTCTTTTGGCCAGCCAGGGACGACGGTCATATATATAAACTCACTATGCTGGGCCAAAACAAAAATCTCCATGACCTGCCACGTGTAATCTGCTGCTGTTTGTTACTTCCTTCCTTTTTATTTTTATTTTTTTATTTTTTTCGCTTCCGGTTTGATAGATGTCTAATTGCGTTGGGGCTGACAAAAGTCACAACTCTTGGCCGGAGCTGATGCGCATAGATGTCGCCCACTCTAAAAGGTTTTCTCCATACATAAAAGATGTCTACAAAGTCTCTCTCGTGCTGATGCCGCCCCGTCCTATCTCTGACGCCCAGTTTGTCGAACGCGCGGCTCCTGCCGTGCAAGTAAACGCGGCAAAACTGCGGGTGCTGGGGAAATGTTCCGAGGGAATTCGGTTTCCGAGAGAGAGAGAGAAAAACGGGACTGGAAATCTTTAGCCGACATGAAAACTTTCAGAATAAATAAATAATAGCGGTGGGGGGTAGGCGGCCAAGTATAGCGCACATAATACACAGACGTTACGTATATGTGCACGGATTGCAGCAGGAAGGAACCGCACCGCTGACTTTTTTCTTTTTTTCAAATGTTTGCGTATCGATCACCTATGGGTGGCGTCGGTGGGAGGGAGAATACTCCCCCTTCCTTGCACACCCCTTTTGGTGCTGTGTGTCAGTTAGTCTGAGAAGTATCCCCCCCTTCACGACAGAGTTGTACAACTACTACTAAAAAAAAAACTCGGTACTTTTGGTTGGTCGTATTTCCTTTTGACGAGATCGTTCCGCATGTTGTGCTGCTGCTGTGATGCTCTACGACGCAATCTCCCCGGCCCCGTTATTGTCATCCTTGCGGTGGTAAGAGGGTGGGGGTTTGTTCTGCCCACCCCCAAAGAGCCGCGGGAAGTTCTTCTTTTTTTTCTTACCCTGACGGGGACATATTATTATTGCCACTATGCCCATGTCTAATAGCTGGTATTAAAAATCCCCGAGATTTTCACCGAAACGGGCACTATAATTACCCAATTTCTTCGCCATCAGGATCCCTCCCTCCCCCCTACACACACACATGTAAGGGGATTAAAAAAATCCCCAAAGCGAAATTGAATTCGGGTCCCGCTAGTAAAAAGATCGTCGCTAGGGGCGAAAACAAAAAGCAAAACAAAATCGCCGTTTTACGTCTTCGACAAAAGATGTAAAAATTCGACGAGCAAAATCAGCTGTGAATTTTCATAAAAAGGGAAAAAATAAAATAAAAAAATTGGTGTAACTAAGCGACAAAAGTTCAGCAGACCGTGACGCACACCCGCCGTTAAGAACAAGAATAAGTCGAGTGTGTGTATATAGAAACAAGGAGCTCGAGTTTCATCTTTCGCTGCTGGAGTCTCATCGTCAACACACACGCGAGATATTGTACACACACACACCCATGTAACCATCTTCTCTCTCGTACTCTACTCATTATAAATTCAGGGCTGGAGAAAGTTGATGAGATGGAAGAGCAAAAAAAAAGAAAAGATTCAACCCCCCGACCAAATATAATAAATGGTAAATAGAGCAAACTGGCGGAAAGAGATTTATACTAGAGACTTATGTACGTATACGTAAATATACGATCTCGTCGTGGAGAGAAGAAGAAGAAAAGAAGAAGAAGCGATGGAAATATACGAAGAGAAGAAAGAAGAGAAAAAAAGATGAGGATATCATCCGACTTGTCTCCGAGTGAGGAGAGACCGTTCTTCTTTCTTAAGCCAACGTCGCCGCCGACCAAAAGAGGTTATAACACGCCCCACTGAGTCACGACACGCATCCAGTCCCGTACTTTCAGACATATATCCTTCTCCTCCCAGTATTATATAGAAATATATATATACTCGCGGGCGATGTGATATTATATTACATGTATACACTACGACTGCTGGAAGAAGAAAAAGGGGGAGGGACGACGGAAGCCAACGGTGAAGAACAGATAAAAGAGACTCAAAATGGCCATGTCATTTGCAATTGAAATTTTGTTACTTCCACCCTCCAACGACTTTTTTTTTCTTTTCATTTTGATTGACTGAGCCAAAATGACGTTTGCTCTTATGAATACTTACTGGCCCGGCGGGGGTCAACTGTTCATGACCATTGGCAAAAAAGATATCAAAGTAAATCAGGATCATATAAATAAAAAGGGGGGCAGCAGCTCAAAAATAATAAAAATGATGGGCTCTGGCCATCAGAAAAAGGAGCCAAGATTATCATAGTCGTAAGATTTCTCACTACTGTCGTTGACGAGCATCAGAAGGAGACCTGCAGTCGAGAGAGTTGATCCTGGGGACATTCTGGCCAGCAAAGGTTTCGCGTCTTTGCCTTCAGATGTTGTTCACCTCTCTCTCTCTACTTCTCCCAACCTTTTTCTTAATGGCCATTGATGAGGGGATCGGGTCCTATCATCCAACTTAAGAGCCTTAGAAAAGGTCCTTGGTACTTCCTTTTTCCTACGTCCCATGTGTTGGAAGGCAATGACTTTTTAGGAAGAAGAAAGAAAAAAAGAGATTTCCTTTTCTTTTTAAACTCATAGCGCCAGCTCTGCGCAGATGTGCGATCCTGTCGCCACACAACCCACCTCCCCTCGCTATATAGCTCTATGTACACCCAAACCATTTTAAAAGGACGGTCAGAGGCCGCCAACTTGCCAGTAGCGGCTTGTCTAGCAAAGCGAACGGATCCTGGCTGCTCCTTCTTCTTTCCAAAAAGATCTTAAGAGCCGGAAAAAATAAAAGTTTTTGCCCGTCGTGAAATCGTAGCTAACGAACCTGATTCAATTGATTTAAAAAAAGAAATCATCTTGGCGGCAATTCGGCATCGGCAATACTACTCATCGACCCGGACGATTTAGACTTTTCTTCTTCTTCTTCTTCTCCTGTGTGACTCTTGTCAGTCTCGTCTGCCGCATCCATTCATCTGTTTTTTTCTTTTGTTTCCAGTCTCCAATCAGGCCGACTATTCATCTTATTCAAGTTGTTGTGTGGCACGCGTCTTGCCTTTTTCTCTCTCTCTCTCTGTTGATTAGTGGACTACAAACATCTACTACTGGGGTACCGGGGATCCTGCAGCACCCCAGCATGCCCCACTGGGCTGTATACTATTAGTCCCCTGGTGGTGTGTACAAAAGACGACTCATCCGTGAATGATCTGAGAGAAACAAGAGAAAACTTGTCTGCGTGCTGTGCTAGAGATCGAAGTAAGAAGAAGAAGAAGAAAGTAGCTGTACCCAAAAGTCGTATAGCATGGTAGTGCCGAACCATGGAAGAGCCGGAATGGTGCTGCACACTAGCCGACTATCACTACTTTCATTCCAGTTCGTCTCTCTTTGAAGTGATTGATGACAAACAACATCTCGACTAACATCTAGCTACCCCCCCCCCCAACCCTCTTTTTTAGACACACACACACACACGTGCCATCCCAGTGAGTTCATTTTCCACGTAAATTGACTCGGCGCAGTTGCTAAAGAAAGAAAGAAAGAAAAGCATCCGCTTCATTCCTATCCTGACGTTGCGACTCCATTGCGGACCAGAGTGAAATTCATCAAGCGAATGATAGTAGAGCATCAGTGGCAGTAGCTTCAGTAGTGAACGATCCGCCAGTCGTTGCCAACAGCCGGATCCCATCACGGACACAACACTGTGAGAGATATTAAAGAGAGAGAAGTGATGAGAAGTGGCCGGCCCGCTATTATTACCAGACTGTTGGGGCTTCGTCTAGTTCGTCTGAGGCCCATTACGCCGCTCGACATAATGAAATCGCTGGCGGCCTGCACTTTGTTCGTATTGGCGTCGTCGGTGTGTTGCGTGTCGGCGGCCAACACGACCGACAGCACCGCCGGATCGACCAACGCAACCCGAGCAGTTGGCCCTACTTCCCCAGATACAACAACAACAACAACAACAACAACTTTACACTATTGCCCGTTGACGTGTTTCTGCGATTTCGATTCGTCACTCGTCAGCTGCGCTGGAACCGACGACGACGACGCTGTTTGGGTCAACAGGAGTTCCAGCAACAACAACAACAACAACACGGCGGCCATCCCGTCCGACGTTTGGTCGGTAGTCGCCGCCACGAAAATCCAAAGGCTGGACGTGCGTGATCTGGTCCTGGAGCGGCTCGACTACTCCCACCTCAACGGCACGGGGCGACTCAGCGAGTTGAGCCTGGTCCGCTGCGGTCTGGCCGCCATCGGAGCCGGCACATTCGCCCGGCACTCCAACTTGGAGCGACTGGACTTGAGTCAGAACCAGTTGACAATTCTGTCGCAGGTAAAACTATTTGACGAAACTTGTTACTTTCAGCTAGCTGCTATATAGCCAACCCACGACGATCTTTATCTTTTTCTATTTTAGAAAATCAAAAAATCAAAAAAGAAAGAAAAAACTCTTGTAATTGAATTGCCCGCCATTTGCTTTCAAGTTTGCCTTAGAATTTTTACGCCAATAAAGAGCCCGGTTTTGGAGAGAGATGTCTAAGGTTGTAAATCGATACAGATCGTGTCTGGGCTGGCCCAGTTTCTCTCTTTTCTTTTGTTGAAAAACCTTTTTTGTTGTTGTTCCCGTTTTCCTCTAATGCGGCCTGTTTGTTTTTGTTTGTTTTTTTTTTCTTTTTCTTTTCGGAATTGTGGTGGTGGTGGGGGGCATCATTGGCGGATGACGCAGAACATGTTGACAGGTTTAATCCGGCTGAGGAGTTTGGACCTGTCGTCCAACAAACTGACGCTGATCGACGGCGCGCTGGAGACGCTCATCACCCTCGAGCAGCTCAACTTGAGAGGCAACGCCCTAGCCGTTCTTGGACCAGACATTTTCAAAGTAAAAAAAAAGAATATCCATCTACTATGATACGTACATTTTATCGAGAGTTTCTTAGCTTTCTAACTAAGAAAAGAGCCCCTCAAAAAAGACAAGGGAGGGAGGAAAGAAAACGATGATTTGACGCTTGGCAAAAGCGGAAGCAAAAGTTTCGCCGCCATGAAATTCGTCACATCCTCTCACTTGGCCTTTTTTTTATTTTAAAAAATTTTTTTAAGAAGGAGGTTCTCTATTTCCATTCTTGAGAAAATTCGTCGACAGAAAAAAAATAAAAAATCATCTCACATCGATTGAAATGATGAATTGACTCGCGACTGAAAAAAAATTCTCGGGGGTTACGAGACGAAATGATGTCAAAAGCGGAAGGTTTTTCTTTTCTTATTCTCCCTCTGCTTTTTTTATTTTCTAGTTGGTGCAGACAGAAAATCAGAAACTTCTTTCAGAAAAGACTAGCTCTCAAAAGGAGGGATTCGTAAACATGTACACATGCTGTATAAATAGAAAGGCAGCAGCAGCAGCCAGTCGTCCTCTTTTTTATATAACAAACTGATTGAAGACGCTCGACGATTGAATAGGCGCCATCAAAAAAGCTGAGCTCTGCGCATTCGTATAAATAGGAAGAAGAGCCTCCCCTTCGCTAGTAATGAGTTTTCTTCTAACTTTTCTATCGATGTCGAGGCATACAAGATAGATCGGAAATGGGTATAGATTCACTGTCGTTTTCAACCGGATGCGCAGCATTTTTCCTTTGATAGAATTCCCAAGCCGGCCCCAGGGAGAAAAGGGGCCGCAGCCGACTCTTGTGTATATCGTCAACATTCGATCTACAAACATTTTCCGTCAATTTTGCCCCCGAATTGAATTGAATTGAATTGCGTGTGTCATCAGGGCGTGAGCCGACTGCAGTTCCTCAACGTCGACGGCAACCACATCGGCGCCATTGCGGAGAGTGCCTTTCAAGGATTGGGCCAGCTGGCCCACCTGATCTTAAGGTAATAAATCTTGATGAGCCAAAACTTTTTTTTTTCTTTTTAGCCGAGAAAAAAGATTTAAAAAAAAAACGCTTAATGTTTATTTATTTGTTTTTTTGTTTCGCTCCTCGCTCATATACAGTTGTAATCCACTGGGTGAAATACAACATGTCGACCTTTTTGCCGCCAGGCCGGCCTACGTCGACATGAGCTCGGCCGGACTTCGCAGTGTGCCAAGTCTTATTGCTCGTTACGTCAGGGATCTCCGGCTGTCAGGTAAGAAAAGAAATACCCCTCCACCCGTACAAAGAAAAAAAGAGTCCATCTATCTTCATATTTTTCTTTTTATTCCCCCCCCTCTCCTTTTCTCCGTCCGTCCGTCCGTTCGTGAGAGTGCACGAGGAAAAAACAAATAGAAAAAACAAAACAAAACAGGCAGATCGATAAAATCGTGTTGCCCCCCCCCCCCTTTCTTTCGCTATAGTCTCACACCACCAGTATCTTATTCCCCATTTTGATACCACTCGTGTGTGCTGTAGAAGTATATCGAGTATCAAAGTTCCTCATCATTAATAGCCAGAGAACGGTTTCGTCCTAGCTCTCTCTCAAAGAAGAAGCTAAACAAAAATAAAACAACTTTTCGGTGGAGATATATATATCGACCGGCGCCTAACTTCCTTAATGGCAAGTAGCGCAACAGTCGGGAGTAAAGAGGGGGGGGGGACTCCTTTCCTTGGCGCACACTGGGGATATACACGAGGAAAAGCAACGGACCGAAATACAATCAGTCCCACCCTTTTTACACGACGTTGCTCGACAATATTGAATCACGCTGTATATATACAGATAGAAGGAGAGAAAACATAACAAAAGAAGAAACAAAAATAAAAGACTTTCATCCCTAAAAGGAAAAAGGGACATTAAACGCCGTTTCGTGTATAAATATACCGTACCGACGTCTCTATACCCCCTCCCACCTATTGACGTAATATTCCGACATATTAAAAAAAGACAAAATTTGGGATGGAATAAATTTTTAAATTGCTTTTTCTAGTGTCATCCTTTTTATTTTTTTAGAAGAAATAAGGAATTCTTGAACTAGGAGACTACCTCCCTGTCGTGAAGCAATAATAATCGGATGTGGGAGGGGAATATTACTTTCAATTCCAGTTGGATTGTTTTGTTGTTGTTGTTGTTTTGTCAAGCCGTGCGGAAGATAAAATGAAAAAAGAAACCCTTTTTTCTCTGCTGCTGCTGTTTCCCCCCTTATAACCTTTTCCACCCTGCCGTGAATCGACGCGACATCTTATAAAGAATTCTCTATCTCTCTCCTTTTGTATTTTATTTTCCATCTATAAACGGAAGAGAAGGGGGGTATCATCCGAGCTTTGGAAACAAAATGGGCGACACGCAAGAAGCTTTCCCACAGACAGTTTGGCGAGCTCGTGAGAGAGCAGGGCCCTATCTTTTTTATGTGGTAGACTATAGGATTTGACTCCGTTACCAATTCATGTTTGATTATATTGCTGTGAAAGGTCATACGCCATCAGCAAGGCAAGGACCAACTTTATTTTGTTAAAAAGGGACTAGTGATTTGACGGCCCTCAAAAGCATTAGGCCTATAAATACCTCCATCATAGGGAAAAGTTGCCACTCTGGTCCGTAGACCTTCTTCTTCTTTCCTTCCCCACTGTCCCCTCGTATATTGAATTATATCGAGATAAAAGTAAACATGGCCTTTCAAGTTCAATAAGTATTAGATGGGCACCTACACACAAGGACGGGGGGAGGAAAGGGAACCGGAGTAGGTAGAGTAGAGTACACACACACATACATGTGGAAGACGGTGCGAATCAATATTGAGAGTCGAATGTTTCGGTCAGCACAGCGGTGCCTTTCAAGCAACTTGAAGGAGACTGTGCAGGGTCCTCGAGAGACCATGCTGGAAATCGATATCTCCTGTCTTTTTTATTTTACATGACAAAAGCAAACGGCATTCTTCCGCCCGCAACGGGGGGCGGGAGAAAAAAAAAAGGGAAAAAGGAGCGGGATAACTAAATCTCTAATTCAATTTTCATCGACATTGTCGGAGCAGAAATGATTGGCTCTTCTTCTTCTTCTTCTGTTTGGTTGTGTATCTCCATTGTGACACAGGCAACAATTTCAGCCGGTTGCATCGGGGGGATTTCGAGAGCGTCCCGCAAGTGCGGCTGCTCTTGCTGGACGACAGCCACATCGTCGACATCGAGGAAGACGCCCTGGGCCGGATGGACCTGCTGGAGGAGCTCTCGCTCAACGGCAACCGATTGGGCAACGTCCCCGCCAGTCTGCCCTCGACGTCTCTCTCGTCACTGCACTTGGAGGGCAATCGAATTACGGCCCTACGGGCTGCAGATTTCATCGGTCTCCGACGATTGGATCAGCTTCATTTGGCGCGCAACGTTATTGTCTCGATCGCGACGGGGACTTTCCATCAACTGACGAGGTTAGTCCGTCTACTCTAGCTCCCATCTTTTTTCCGTTCCCTCACCGATGATAAGAAAACCTTTCATCCGAGCTAACAAGAGAGAGAAAATTTACTCCGGCGTCGACTTCGTGGATTCTCTTCATCTCCCCCAGTTGGCGTCTGACGTCGTCGTCCGACGGCTCCTAATTTCGACTATTCATGGGGACCATAAATGCAGCCCAAATGCTATACGCCTTTCTCTCTCTCTGCCATGATTAAACCTCGTTAAAGAACCATACCAACCCCTCATTCGAAAGGCTATTAGTAATTAACTAAATCCCCCTCCCCACCCGCCAAAAAGCTTTTAAGCGTGCGACATCTGCTGCTGCAATATTCTCTCTCTGCCAGTGCGATCCTGGGACTGCGACGCAGCCCCGCGATCGGCCCTGAAATTGGAACGTCCGATAACATCAAAAGAGCAAAGATTTATCAGCCTGGTGAATATCGAGGCCGACGTCCGATGAACAGGATGAAACGACCATTTTTATTGGTCAGTCGTTAAACCCAATGAAAAATGGGGAGATAATCAACAGTGGCAAAGTATCGAATGAAAAGGCGAATGAAATGCCAGAGCGTAGACTATATATAGATGTAAAGACGCAATAAGAAAATGGCCAGGGAAACCAACCAACACACAAAAAAAACAAGCGCCAAATCCATCGGGATATTTCTCAGCCCAGAAAGTAAAGAAGGAAAAACTTTTTCTGGGGAAAGATGTTGACGATGGGTCGTAATCGTCCGACTAGAAAACGCGGAAAAAACATCAGCAGCATTTATAGCCATCCAATCCAATCCCCTAAAGATTTGCTGACTTGCACTCGAGTGTGTGTCTGTGTGTGTGTTTGCGCAGAATTTTTACGGGCCAACAAAAAACCTAACTTAAAGATTGTTTCTCTTTTTCTCTTGAAAAACAACAACAACAAAAATGTGTGCACAGTCTGACTCGACTGGACTTGAGGAGTAATCGACTCAGCCACGTCAGCAGCGACGTCTTTGGCAGTTTGGTCCGGCTGCGCTTCCTGGATCTGTCAGACAACCCGCTAGTCATCCCCGGAGCGGACGCCGAAAGGTTACGCCACTTGACCGCTGTAGTCAAGGTTATCATCGCCACCGTTCCCGATCAACCAAAGGTAAATCAAATCAAATTGTCTCCGACCATTTTTTGTTTTAAGTGTCATTTCTAAAAAAAAATAAAATCGTGGCCAATTCACAGATGGACGAAGGGTCGGTGGTTGCCAAGGTAACGCAACTATTGGACGCATCGGAGACGTCAACCAGTACGATTCCAGACAGCGCCATGAGATTCTCGCACAATGGCCCTAATGAAGCGTCAGAGTCGACTGACGGAGAAGAAGAAGAAGTGGCGGCGGGCAAGTCGCCCCAACAGGCGCTGGCACTGGTGGGGGCCTTGTTGAGTCTGTCTGTCCTCATCGTCGTCCTATTCATCATCGCCGACCGGTTCATGAAACGATCGCACCGCGGCAAAACGACGGCCGTGTGGAACCGGCGCGGAGTCGCCGGAGTCGACGGCGCAACGACTCAACTGCCGCAAAAGGATGTCGTCAAATTGGGCTGGATTCCCGCCGAGGATTTCGATCACTGGAGCACGGTCCTGATTCAAAACGACACGGAGCACGAGCGCCTTCTACTGGCCGTTTCGCCGCACCAATAATAAGTGTTGCGCCAGGAAAAAAGTGAAAATAAAATCCCGACAAAAAAAAATCGCAGAAATATAGAAATAAAATCACGGAACAAAAATTGTCGACGCTGCTACACACACACACACATCGACGACCAAATGACTCGCACAGCCCGGAATCAAATCAAAACGGGATCCGGTCACATTCACACCTAGAGGCACAAACGGAAAAGTGGGAATGATGGGGTGTGTGTGTGTGTGGGGGGGGGCCATCGATTTCCTAGCGCCTTTCCCCCCACCCCTATTCTCACGACCAGCACCCTGAAAACTTAAAGCAGCTGGAGGGCAGCGAGTAATGGAGGGTCGTGGAGGCGGTTTAAAGAAAAGATTGCTACGTTCACTTACTCGGTAAATCGGCGTGAAAAGAGTTGGCGTAAAACGAAGCAGTTCTTGCCTTCTGGATCCACTTCCAGGAGCAGCGAACGACTTCCCCTTCCGGCCAAACTTGACGACAAGCTCCCAGCAGGGCCACAGCCGAATGGGATTCGGTTTCTTTCAGCAGTTTTTTTTGTATCTTGCCCATGGCTATACAACCCTACACCCCCCGACAAAATGAAATGATTGAGAATTGTGAAATTTATAAAAATGATACGTTGCTATTGAAATATTGAAATAAATCGCGTCAACAACTTTCGCGTCGTAATTCAATTATCTCGTCGCTTTTGTCACTTAACCAGAATTCGTTTACCTTTGATCATCTATTGGGAAATCGGCGTCAAAGTGAACAACGTCATCTGTTAAAGAAGGTTTTTCTTGTAAGGCCGAGCTGATTTCCAAGGCAATCTCGTTGAAAGTTGGCGGAGGCGTTTCCTTTTCTTCGGTTTGCTCTTCTTTCGAGAACTTTTTCTGGACGGCCAGATGCCAATTGCTTTTAGCGAACTGTTCAAAGAGTTTCAAGAAGATGTGATTGGTTTCGACCAAATCTTTCAGGTAAGTCAGCGAGTGTTGATTTTCTTTGTAGTTGAGGAGCACAACGAGGCACATCTCGCGATACTCTGGCACATAAAAGACGTTGCTTTTAGGGCTCCAGACGAATTGAGGATGGATTCAGAGCCGTTGAGCGTCATCAATAACTCCTGGTAGGCGCACAGAACGACGTTGAGGCGACGGGACCACAGAGCAGCTTTCTTCTTGTACACTAAAAATCGATTCCGAATACGTTTGGGTCTGGATGTAATGGAATAACTTGTTATTTTTTTTTTACTTTAATTAAAACTAGAAAAGTAGAATGATTCCTTACCGAAATCGTCTTATGGCTGACCAACTCGGCCCGGAATTCGCCGCAATTGCGAACTTCATGAAAAACTTTACGGCCCATAAGTAATAAGTTTCATCGTGGTTTTAGCTTTCCAAACGAACCATACTGTCTTTGACGATGTGCATTAGGGAGTCGTAGGCGTAGTTCAGCAGCTGGAGACGGAATTCCTTCAGCATCAAACGAATGGAGAGGGTCGACTTTCGCATCAAACTGGGAAGAGGCATCCGGTTCTTGGCCTTTCCTTTGCCTGGCTTGTTTTGGTGGAAATCGATGGGTTTACCATCAGTCAAGGTTCGATGAACGATTAGGTCTTTGTCGCTGATGCGCGTCTTGACGGCTTTCACGCAGAAAGTTCCACGGAAAATGGAACTTCGAGCGGCGGTCACGGTTTTCGGACGGGAGCTTAACAGTTACGGTTTTCGTTTGGAAGAGGAATGAAAGCCCTCTGCGACGTCTAGATAATCAATTATGCACATGAATGAAAAACTTGGATACATTTTGTGAATTAAATACCTGATCGTGAACAGTGCGTACTATGGTGACCTCGGTACGTTTCGAACTGTAAATAGTTTAATACAGATTTACAGAGTTAGCAGTTTTCCATTAAATACAATTAGGCTACTCCTGCAGCAGATGTTTAATGTAAAATAGAATAAGCAAGCAACAGAAACTCAGCAACTTACTTTATAATAAAAACAACAGCTAAAACTTAATCAATTGAAGTCAGCCAATAAACATAAGCTGCCGTTATTCTCACTGTTGGTTGACTTGTTGCACATAAATTTTGCTAGCAGCTTCAGGATTATGACCATGCATCTCTTCACTGATAAGTTTAATGTAGTTTTATTATATACTAATAGTTTCTTACGAAGATAAAGTTTAGTACCCAAAAGACTAGATTCCATCATGTTGTTCTTTCACGAAAAGGAAATGAGTTGGGATACATCAACTGGCTGAACAATTTAATTTGGATCAGGTTTTTAAGCCTTTAATAACAATTTCTCATTGCAAAAAGCAAAACCTTTAAGCCTCTGCTATTCCCTGTTTTCAAATAAAAAGTTATTGTAGAGACGAGTAGTATAGACTGTAAAAGGTGCTGGTATCATTACCTAGGCAATTTAACTTATGCTAAGACTGCACAGTCAATCCAATAATGTTATTTTTAAAGGCGACACCATTTCACAAGAAAACAAAAAAAGTATTTTCTCTGGTTTTATGAATGCCCAATAATCCTTTGTCTTTACCATGCTTGTATTTCTAGGCATCACCCCGCCATTGGAAAGATCAAGGCTCGTCTGCTTTCTCAATTTTCCATAGTTGCCTAATAACACACAAATTGGTGATGTCTGATGGATTTAAGAAATCGCCGGAAGCCCGGAATAGATTGCGGAATCACATTGACAAATAAGACGAGACCGTCTTATATAAGGCCATGTGAAATAATAAAAAAATAATAAGTCGAAGACTACACAAAGTTATCTCTATTCCAGCTCCGGAAATAATGCTTTGTTAATAAAATACATAAATGCTTTTCTAGGGAACCTTAATCTCTTTGACAAAATAAATAATTTGCTGTTTCTTTTTTTATAACCTTTATTTGGACGACATAATCTCTGCCGTTGTTCCATTGATCTTAGTTATCCAAATCGAATACTGCCTTGCAATTTAGGAACCAGCCGAGGGAGTCAGAATGTCTGCCATTAAACCCATAATAGGGCCCATGCACCTAAATGTTATTTTGCTAAAATGAAATCTAAGAAACCGTGCAAGAGACCTATAAGAAATGTAAGAGCTGCATGGCTATATAAGACCTATCTGACGGAGCGACAAAATAGGAAAAAATAAAAGATAGGAAAACAATTTAGTAGATTTGTCGGGAATGAGATTTCTTTTTTGCTACTATCCGACGTCGTCTGCAGTGACTATAGTGCCACTTTATATTACACGACGCGCATCTAATGCCCTATTTATATACCTACAGCTCGGCATCTATTTCTTCCTATAGCCAAGTTATCGGAAGAATAAGAGGAAGTGAAGAAGGTATATTATGTACAAGGACGACTGCAGCAGTGTATAGCCGTTCATGGGATTGGCTTGACGCCAGAATGACAATGTTCAAGCAACAGAACGCGCACTGAAGGGTAGAGGTGGATTAATCTTCTTCTTCGTCTCCTTCGTTTTTCTTGTGTATATGTATTCTTCATCCCGGTATATATGTATACAGCAGCAGCAGCAGTCCTATTTTTTTGTTTTGTTATGTCTGTGTGTGTTTTGTGTATATCTTTCTAGTGGGATCCGCCATCTCTATTTTTTCCCCTCTTTTGTTTGGCTGAATTGAAACGTCTTTTCCTTTTCTTTTGTTGTTCCTTTCCTATCGTATCGGATTGAACACATGAAAAAGGAGCGGGAGAGAGATCCTTCTGGTTCTATTTCTCTTCTTTTTTTTTTTGTCATTTTAGCACAATCGCTCGGCTGGCTGCTGCCGGGAGAGAGAGGGAGAAACGTGTGCGTAATGGAATGCAGACTACCAATGATATGGTAATGTCCGGCACAATATATAAGATGATCGATCCAATTGTGTGGAGCGCCCCGCGTGCTGCTGGCCCTGAGGGACGACGACGACGACGGCGGCGGGAGGAGTTTGATGCTCCTTCTGCACGCATGGAAGATTATTCAAGATTGTGACCCAACCCAATTTTTTTATTTCCCCCCTGTTCAAACTGTGATATAGGCCCCCCTTGTTGAGAGTTCGTTTTTTTTTTATTATATTGGCTAGTATATTTTATCATGTCCTTCCGACGGGAATATCTGCTCCTCATATACTTTTTTCGCAAAAGGCTTCCGAAAAAAAAAATCATTTTGAAAATTTGATTCTTTTTGATCAATGGATTTTTCGTCTTCTTCTTTCCCTTCGGCTTTTAAAAGAATTGAAATGAAACACTTGGGAATTGGCATTCAATTCCGACGGAGAGAACTTGGGGAATCAATCGCTGGCTTCCATTTTGCCATCCGTTTCCTTGGGACCCATCTGATGTAATCATTTTTTTTCTTCTTCCTCCTTTTTTTCATCTCCAGCAGCTTGTAAGCGCGCTTCTATATACTCGCCATTCTTAATCGATATCTTGGAAATGGGAAGAAGGCAACACCAATCTTAACCCCCTCCTCTGATGGGCAATTTACGGACCCCCGGATAGAAAAAAGAAGAAAAAGAAAAAAAAGATGATTGTGTGAAAGCTCATCTCGATAGTGACGACGCCACTCGAATAACATTCGAGGCTAAATGAAAAAGAAAAAGAAGAAGGGAAAAACAAAAAATGTATATAGCTTGTGTGAGTCTATATATTCCCAGAGCTTTCATAATCTGCCGGAACAACGGGCCCAGGCCAGCTGTTTGGTTTCCTCCTTTATGTGTGTGCGGGTGAGGTCCCTTTTGTGTTCCACGTACATTAACTTTTCCTCTATTATATATATACTACGCGTCTATAGTGTATTTTGTCCTTTTCCACTTATACCATCACCACACACAGCAGACACACAGCACACAGCCGACGACTATATATGCTCAATGGCGTCACCAGCAGATTATATATTTTCTCCGCCGGATCGGAAAGCTGCTGTGTGCAAGGCTCAGAGGGCCCTTTTCTATATAAGAACCCACTCGCAACCAACGAAAACCCAGTTTGCCATGTATCTTATAGCTTATGTTATTACGCGCGCTATAAATGTGTTCTCCGAAAGTCTTTTGATCGATCAACATGCAACAATCATCGATTCTCAAATGGAGTAATTTCAGTTAGAGTTGATGTGAATCAAGTTTTTTTATAATAATAGGAGACACAGCTATTATTAAAAAAAGAGGAGGGTTTGACCTCTCTATAGCTCTCACCCATCACCCTCTCTCTCCCTCTGTGTATACTTTGAAAAAGCTTGGCGCTGGATTTCCTACTGCACTTCTTTTGACGTGCCTTTCTTTTCATCTGGATGCGTTTGCCGAATAAACAAACAGCAATCAACGGCTTGATCCCCCCCCCCTCTCCTCCTCACCATCATTCTCTAGGGGTCTGCTCCCAGCTCTTTATAAACATATACTACTTGGCCCTCGTCGAGACGTTCGTCGTCGTCATCATCGACACTAATCTTCAATTTCCTCGGCTCACGAGTTCACTCATAGAGAGAGCGAGCGAGCCCGCGATGAGTTTCTCCCCTTTATTATACAAGAGCGGCTGCTGCGCTGCTGCTGCTGCCTGAAACGACGAATCGTCAGAGTGAAATTGACGAAGATCCTCCTATATTTGCATTATAGATATTTGAAACATTTCTCGATTTCAAGGGGGGAAATAACAACAATAACTGTGCTGCTGAGACGTCCAAGATCTATTTCCTTGACACGGTAATATCCAGTCGACCTCATCGCAGTATGATTTTCTTCTCCTTTTTATTTTTTGGAGAGGGTTGGAGAGAGAGAGATAAGAAGGATAAGAAGTGGTGAAGCTTTATTTTTTGTCTGTGCTGTGTGTGTCTAGCAACGAATATAAGGATCAGTTTCTCTCGGCTGAATGAACCCCATCTCTCTTTCTCTTCCCCCGGTTTCCGGCTCTCTCTCTCTCTTTCACATACACACAGCATCCTCGATCCTCTTCTTTTCCCTCCGCGCGTGAACAAGTCAATGTTATCTTAAAGAAGATTAGATGAAGAGAGCGCCAAGATCTATCTACGATCGTAACTGATACTGCTATATACCTTTGACGACGAACGACGGACGACGAAGAAGTCGAGAAAGTGTACATGTCATCGATATATATATAAGATGCTGTAGCCCGGGAATAAATGCGAGCGAAGAAAAGAGAGACCCGATACCCCCCGCTACGTGGATCTATATATGTATGACAGCGGCAGATCTATACAGACGGAAGAGGATCCGCACACCGCAGAATATGATGATCTATGCAGCCGACAAATTGGGTAGAGTATATACACACACTGCAGCATCACCCGCGTGCATAATATTTATAAGGTGCTGGTTATTACCAAAGTTTTCGGTGAAACGGTTTTTCTGCTGCTGATGATGACGTCTATTATATATAGTGTATATTTGATCAACACAGCAGCCATCACAGCATCAAAGAGACCGGTGATTATATATCCATTGTAGGATGAAATATCCTACTGGACATTGAGTGACTGCTTGATGGTTATGTTTTATTAACAAGTCCCTGAGACTGGATATCTCGATCTCTCCCTCGAAAATAAGAAAGAAGAGGGGATGTTAGTTTTCTGCCTAGGTCATCGCCATATCATTTGTGACCTATTTGCTGACGTTTCTATACAGTATACGCAAGTTGTGAAAGGCAAAGAAAAGAGTCTCGGGATTTCTTTCATGTTTGTGCTGTAGACCATCCCGGCTAGCGACTGCTGTGTGATGCTGATGTTGCTCTGTGCCAATATTGATGATGAGAAAGTGATGGCTTCCTTTTTTTTCTCTCTTTTATTTTCCCGAGATGTTTGTAGTCGGATGTGACCCCCAACAGACTATCAAAAAGACAGGCAGGAGCCTATTTTTTTTTTTTTTACTGGTGTACGTATACATTCATTTTCTGTTCTCTCTTGTTATTATTTGGGATCTCATCTCACGTTCGTTGCATCGGCGGCTGGAGGAGCTCTCGATTGTCCATCAATAGTCCCGACTTTCTGTTGTCGAGATGATGAGACCCTCTTCCTTCTGCCCCCGGGAATTCATTTGAATGTAATGGCCTCTTGTTATTGATGAGACCGGTGAACAATAAAGAGCTACCCACCACCCACACTCGGAGCGCATTATCAACCATTGGACATGCCAACACGAACGGGTCGTCGGAGATGATGATGGACCTCTCTGCTCTGCTTATATCACCAATGGATTTCCAATGCGGGTCCAGGGGGTGGGTGTGGGGCTGGTGGAGGCGGGATATTATTGAGAGAGGAGAAACTGGATTTGACTGAATGCTGTTCTGTCTCACTCCAATTTGAGCGCGGGCGAATTGTATTAGCGAGTTGGATCTGTCATGGGAAAGATGAAAGACGGCCGGGAGCGCGCGGTGACGTCGGGAAAAGAGGAAATCTACTAATCAAGCCACTCGAAGGAACGGCCCCATATAGTGGAGGAGCGCGGAGAACTATAGGAGGTTGCTGATAGACTCTAGAGGCCTCGATTCGTTTAATTAGTAGTCGTGAAAAGCGACTCAAGGATGTGTTGTCGATCAAATTGAACCTATTACCGTCAAGTCGACGCCTTGCTTTCTCTTTATAGATTCTCTCCAGCTCCTATATATGTGCTGCTGGGCTCCTTGCTCCTTGTCTCGTGGTTCGTCAATCATCCCAATCTCGTTTGCAGCTCTCCGGTTAGGAGCCACACAGCCGTCGCTATTATATATATAAATCCTCTTGTTATTTTTAGATTTGGTATAGCCTCAACCTATTTCTTTCTTTTCTATTTTAAAAGATGATTTATAATATCGATTAAAAAAATAACCTCTTGTTTACAATGTAAC
This sequence comes from Daphnia pulex, assembly GCF_021134715.1. NCBI lineage: Eukaryota > Metazoa > Arthropoda > Branchiopoda > Diplostraca > Daphniidae > Daphnia > Daphnia pulex. The sequence goes on along the minus strand of NC_060024.1, from coordinate 12,827,281 downwards.
TCGACGACCCCATCGATGGTGTATAAATGGGGGAGACATTCTTTTATAGAAGGGGATTTCGTCATTTATGAATTATGCATCGGCCATCAATTACAAGAGAGCTATTGATATATGTATACTACACATTGGACGACGAATGGAGTTTTGAGACAGGCATATATATACAAGAGTGGGCGAGTCATTAGTTAAAGGAGTGGAGGACTGATGAAAAATCGACGACGTCGAAGATGTGAAGGAGAAATAAAAGGGACTTTGACTCACTGCTCAAGAGTTCAAAGCTAGCTCTTTTGTGTACTGAATTTCAGTGATTCTAATATTGATGATGTCAGTGCCTGATTCAGTGGCATGATGCAGAGAGACTTTGAAAATGTCGTGAGCTCCAGCACTATTATATTTCAGTCGTCTCTCTCTCTCTCTCAACTGATGCTGCAACGTGCAATATTCAAAGAGTTTTCCCTCCTCCATCACGATGCGGAGTCTATATAATGAATTAGTCGGAAATCAGTATACACGTCGTTGGGTAGGCCCTGTGGAAGTCGGCATCTTCTAATTAACATTGTCGTATCGACAATCGGAAAAGCCAAAAAAAAAGAGATTCCGCTCCTCTCCTCTCTTATTCGACTTTATAATAAAGTTTTTTCGCTCTTCTTTTATTTTCCGGAGAGAAAATCAATGATCTAGTCAAGGAATAACGACGACACTAGAGATGAAAAAGAAGAAGAAAAACTAATTCCAGGAATTTCTACAGGATCTTATATTTTTTTGTTCTCCAACGCATATTATAAGGGCAGCAGGCGGTCCACTTCGTTTTTCTTTTCGATCCACTCCAATTAACTGCACGCAACTCTCCATCTCCCACTCTTCTATACCTCGGGCGGATCTCACGCCCCCCCCCCCCCAGAAAAAAAAGAGGGAAGGAAGGAACCGTTTCTGTGTGTTATATAAATTACATCTCCCACCTAGATCGTAGAGTCAATAATCCCATCAAGGGGTGGAGGTAGGATCTTTTAGATTTTTGTTTTTTCTCCACGTGCCTTATACATATATATACTCTTGTTTGCTAGAGCTATATAGTTTCCCTTAATTGCGTCAAGACAATCGTTATTTCACCTGGGGGGCATTATAAGACGCCAGCAGGAAAGAAACGGACCTCCGAATAATATGTATACCCGCAATCTGCCGCCTCTTCTCCCGAACGAATCCTCTTTTCCATCCAATTAGTCCAAGTTTTTCTTTCTCGGTGCTCCTTTTTTTTCGTCCCTCTTTTATCTCATCAAGGACAGACACCCACCTATACAGCGCACGTAGATACGTACAAGGAAAAAGGAAACTTTGGTGCAGCTGCTGTGGCTGCTGCACGTCCAACTCTCCCTTTTTTTTGTATTTCTCCGCGTATATACAATTATTTCTCCAGACAATATAAGTCGCTTTCGCCTATCCCAAAAAACTAGTCGAATCGTTATTGGTCGTCGACGACTTCTTTCCTCTAATGACGTCAAATGGAAGATCAGCTTTCGGGAAAGCTCAAAAGAAATGGAAATGTATTATTTGTAAAAAAAAAAATGAGGCTAATGATATGAGGTGAGCGGGATTTCAAGATTTTTGGGTCCCTTAAAGACTTTTCTTTTGTCGGTTTATTTAAGGGGGGAGCTTATGTTTCGGCTCTTATATAGGTCTATTATTTTTTTCCCCATTTGTGTTTCTCTCATCCACACGTGCTTTAGAATGGAAGGGGAGGAGGATAATCTCGCAACGTTAATATAAAGACTTGATTGTCTTTCCCGTCACTTTCTCCCTGTGTTTGCTCAGTTGGTACCAGAAACTGTGGGGTATAGAGGCACCGCGATATAATAACCTCCACCCGGTCGACCCAATTGGAGCTGTCTGCACAAGCTGTTGCCAGCACTACACTCACCATCACACAATGCCAATCGCACGCCGTCGTATTTATTTCAATCCTTTTCTTTATTGTCTCTTTCTATTCTGCTGTCACTCGAATCTTCATCCCCTTTAATTGCAATATCAACTTCAATCAGAGAAAGTCAGTAAGTCCTCCTGTTGAGCAAGGATAGTATCTACGACTTACAATACAAACGAAACGAGATACTTGCTGGCAATATAAAGACATTCAGGTAACCATCTTTTTGGACAGCATAGAGCGTACAAAAACATGAATCAATTTAACTTCACGAAAAGGATGTCGTCCGCGACTCATAATAAGAACTTGAGTTTTTTTTTAATTATTCGGAAATATTTGTTAGGGGTTCTAAAAGAAAACATTAGATATAGGTCTGATTCAAAACTTTTATCTACTACGTCGATTGGGGAAAATAGCAATCGTCTAGCTATTTAGTTTTGAGATATCAATGAAAAACAATGGGAAGGAGTTTTTGCCAAAATTTTAATTTTTTTTTCGATTTTTGACATCAGTTTTCTACAAAATTATCGCACCTAAAAATATTCTATTTGTGCCAAAATGATGGTATACAGTACTTACCGAAAGTCTTTGGAAGCCCGAGAGGACCTTATGCAAAAACGCTGTTTTTGCAGTCCTCTCAGTACTAAAGTTTTTATAACCAAATGCTTTCAAATTTGGTATGTACATAGCTAAAGGTAGTGAGAACACCTCTGATTTTTTTTTTAGATTTTTGTTTTCATTTCCTGATGTACTTTGGGTCGGTTCTAAAAGTCTTTGGAAAGCCGAGAGGACCTTATGCAAATTAGGCTACTTTGGCCTTTTTTTGCAGTTGAACGGCTAGGGCTAGGGAAGCGTGACTTTTTAAAAAAAATCGACCTGCGTTAGCTTTATTTCAGGTCTGATTTTCAATTTTTTTATTGATATTTTCTTGGTTTCATTTGAAGTTAAAAAACGAAAAAGTAGAATTCCCCTTTTCTCTCGCGCCAACGAAAAAACAAAGGGATGGGAGCGGAAAAAGGGGAATCGGTCACATCTCTTGATGTGACAGGTTGCATTGGCGTTGAAGAAATACCAAAAAAACGTACAAAACATCTAGTCTGAAATATTTCCAAATCGTGGTGGAGACCTTTCCTATCACATGTATTAGTATTTCTCGTGTTGAATCAGTATAGAATACTCTATTTTACAATAACTACAAGAAGAAACTCAGTACATGTGACAGGTTGCATTTTTGTTGAAGAAATACCAAAAAAACGTACAAAACATCTAGCCTGAAATATTTCCAAATCGTGGTGGAGACCTTTCCTATCACATATAATGGTATTTTTCATGTTGAATCAGTGTAGAATACTTTATTTTACAATAATTATAAGAAGAAACTCAGTACATGTGACAGGTTGCATTGGTGTTGAAGAAATAAAAAAAAAACGTACAAAACATCTAGCCTGAAATATTTCCAAATCGTGGTGGAGACCTTTCCTATCACATGTATTAGTATTTTTCGTGTTGAATCAGTACAGAATACTCTTTTAAAATAATTATAAGAAGAAACTCAGTACATGTGACAGGTTGCATTGGTGTTGAAGAAATACCAAAAAAACCTACAAAACATCTAGCCTGAAATATTTCCAAATCGTGGTGGAGACATTTCCTATCACATGTATTAGTATTTTTCGTGTTGAATCAGTATGGAATACTTTATTTTAAAATAATTATAAGAAGAAACTCAGTACATGTGACAGGTTGCATTGGTTTTGAAGAAATGCAAAAAAAAAACGTACAAAACATCTAGCCTGAAATATTTCCAAATCGTGGTGGAGACCTTTCCTATCACATATAATGGTATTTTTCATGTTGAATCAGTGTAAGATACTCTGTTTTACAATAATTATAAGAGAAAATTCATTATATGTGACAGGTTGCATTGGTGTTGAAGTAATACCAAAAAAACGTCCCAAACATCTAGAAATATTTTTAAATCGTGGTGGAAACCTACATAGAAATACCAAAAAAATATTACCTAGGTTTCAAATATTCAAACACCAAAATAAATTTCAAAAGTTATGAGCATTTGAAGTTTTTTCTGCCATCATTTTTGTGATTTCAAGACTTAACGGTCACACCAAAGGCTTAAAACTCAACACCAAAATGAAAACTAAGTCTCAAAAGATTGAGGGGACTGTCTTCTATTACCTAGGTTTCAAATATTCAAACACCAAAATAAATCTCAAAAGTTATGAGCATATGAAGTTTTTTCTGCCATCATTTTTGTGATTTCAAGACTTTACGGTCACACCACAGGCTTAAAACTCAACACCAAAATAAAAACTAAGTCTCAAAAGATTGAGGGGACTGTCCTCTATTACCTAGGTTTCAAACATTCAAACACCAAAATAAATTTCAAAAGTTATGAGCATTTGAAGTTTTTTCTGCCATCATTTTTGTGATTTCAAGACTTTACGGTAACACCACAGGCTTAAAACTCAACACCAAAATGAAAACTAAGTCTCAAAAGATTGAAGGGACTGTCTTCTATTACCTAGGTTTCAAATATTCAAACACCAAAATAAATTTCAAAAGTTATGAGCATTTGAAGTTTTTTCTGCCATCATTTTTGTGATTTCAAGACTTTACGGTCACACCACAGGCTTAAAACTCAACACCAAAATAAAAACTAAGTCTCAAAAGATTGAGGGGACTGTCCTCTATTACCTAGGTTTCAAATATTCAAACACCAAAATAAATTTCAAAAGTTATGAGCATTTGAAGTTTTTTCTGCCATCATTTTTGTGATTTCAAGACTTTACGGTCACACCAAAGGCTTAAAACTCAACACCAAAATGAAAACTAAGTCTCAAAAGATTGAGGGGACTGTTTTCTATTACCTAGGTTTCAAATATTCAAACACCAAAATAAATCTCAAAAGTTATGAGCATTTGAATTTTTTTCTGCCATCATTTTTGTGATTTCAAGACTTTACGGTCACACCACAGGCTTAAAACTCAACACCAAAATGAAAACTAAGTCTCAAAAGATTGAGGGGACTGTTTTCTATTACCTAGGTTTCAAATATTCAAACACCAAAATAAATCTCAAAAGTTATGAGCATTTGAATTTTTTTCTGCCATCATTTTTGTGATTTCAAGACTTTACGGTCACACCACAGGCTTAAAACTCAACACCAAATAAAAAACTAAGTCTCAAAAGATTGAGGGGACTGTCTTCTATTACCTAGGTTTCAAATATTCAAACACCAAAATAAATTTCAAAAGTTATGAGCATTTGAAGTTTTTTCTGCCATCATTTTTGTGATTTCAAGACTTTACGGCCACACCAAAGGCTTAAAACTCAACACCAAAATGAAAACTAAGTCTCAAAAGATTGAGGGGACTGTCCTCTATTACCTAGGTTTCAAATATTCAAACACCAAAATAAATCTCAAAAGTTATGAGCATTTGAAGTTTTTTCTGCCATCATTTTTGTGATTTCAAGACTTAACGGTCACACCAAAGGCTTAAAACTCAACACCAAAATGAAAACTAAGTCTCAAAAGATTTAATGGACTGTCCTCTATTACCTAGGTTTCAAATATTCAAACACCAAAATAAATTTCAAAAGTTATGAGCATTTGAAGTTTTTTCTGCCATCATTTTTGTGATTTCAAGACTTTACGGTCACACCACAGGCTTAAAACTCAACACCAAAATAAAAACTAAATCTCAAAAGATTGAGGGGACTGTCTTCTATCACCTAGAATTCAAATATTCAAACACCAAAATAAATTTCAAAAGTTATGAGCATTTGAAGTTTTTTCTGCCATCATTTTTGTGATTTCAAGACTTTACGGTCACACCAAAGGCTTAAAACTCAACACCAAAATGAAAACTAAGTCTCAAAAGATTGAGGGGACTGTCCTCTATTACCTAGGTTTCAAATATTCAAACACCAAAATAAATCTCAAAAGTTATGATTATTTGAAGTTTTTTCTGCCATCATTTTTGTGATTTCAAGACTTTACGGTCACACCAAAGGCTTAAAACTCAACACCAAAATGAAAACTAAGTCTCAAAAGATTGAGGGGACTGTTCTCTATTACCTAGGTTTCAAATATTCAAACACCAAAATAAATCTCAAAAGTTATGAGCATATGAAGTTTTTTCTGCCATCATTTTTGTGATTTCAAGACTTTACGGTCACACCACAGGCTTAAAACTCAACACCAAAATAAAAACTAAATCTCAAAAGATTGAGGGGACTGTCTTCTATTACCTAGGTTTAAAATATTCAAACACCAAAATAAATTTCAAAAGTTATGAGCATTTGAAGTTTTTTCTGCCATCATTTTTGTGATTTCAAGACTTTACGGTCACACCAAAGGCTTAAAACTCAACACCAAAATGAAAACTAAGTCTCAAAAGATTGAGGGGACTGTCCTCTATTACCTAGGTTTCAAATATTCAAACACCAAAATAAATTTCAAAAGTTATGACCATTTGAAGTTTTTTCTGCCATCATTTTTGTGATTTCAAGACTTTACGGTCACACCACAGGCTTAAAACTCAACACCAAAATAAAAACTAAATCTCAAAAGATTGAGGGGACTGTCTTCTATCACCTAGAATTCAAATATTCAAACACCAAAATAAATTTCAAAAGTTATGAGCATTTGAATTTTTTTCTGCCATCATTTTTGTGATTTCAAGACTTTACGGTCACACCACAGGCTTAAAACTCAACACCAAAATAAAAACTAAGTCTCAAAAGATTGAGGGGACTGTCCTCTATTACCTAGGTTTCAAACATTCAAACACCAAAATAAATTTCAAAAGTTATGAGCATTTGAAGTTTTTTCTGCCATCATTTTTGTGATTTCAAGACTTTACGGTAACACCACAGGCTTAAAACTCAACACCAAAATGAAAACTAAGTCTCAAAAGATTGAAGGGACTGTCTTCTATTACCTAGGTTTCAAATATTCAAACACCAAAATAAATTTCAAAAGTTATGAGCATTTGAAGTTTTTTCTGCCATCATTTTTGTGATTTCAAGACTTTACGGTCACACCACAGGCTTAAAACTCAACACCAAAATAAAAACTAAGTCTCAAAAGATTGAGGGGACTGTCCTCTATTACCTAGGTTTCAAATATTCAAACACCAAAATAAATTTCAAAAGTTATGAGCATTTGAAGTTTTTTCTGCCATCATTTTTGTGATTTCAAGACTTTACGGTCACACCAAAGGCTTAAAACTCAACACCAAAATGAAAACTAAGTCTCAAAAGATTGAGGGGACTGTTTTCTATTACCTAGGTTTCAAATATTCAAACACCAAAATAAATCTCAAAAGTTATGAGCATTTGAATTTTTTTCTGCCATCATTTTTGTGATTTCAAGACTTTACGGTCACACCACAGGCTTAAAACTCAACACCAAAATGAAAACTAAGTCTCAAAAGATTGAGGGGACTGTTTTCTATTACCTAGGTTTCAAATATTCAAACACCAAAATAAATCTCAAAAGTTATGAGCATTTGAATTTTTTTCTGCCATCATTTTTGTGATTTCAAGACTTTACGGTCACACCACAGGCTTAAAACTCAACACCAAATAAAAAACTAAGTCTCAAAAGATTGAGGGGACTGTCTTCTATTACCTAGGTTTCAAATATTCAAACACCAAAATAAATTTCAAAAGTTATGAGCATTTGAAGTTTTTTCTGCCATCATTTTTGTGATTTCAAGACTTTACGGCCACACCAAAGGCTTAAAACTCAACACCAAAATGAAAACTAAGTCTCAAAAGATTGAGGGGACTGTCCTCTATTACCTAGATTTCAAATATTCAAACACCAAAATAAATCTCAAAAGTTATGAGCATTTGAAGTTTTTTCTGCCATCATTTTTGTGATTTCAAGACTTTACGGTCACACCAAAGGCTTAAAACTCAACACCAAAATGAAAACAAAGTCTCAAAAGATTGAGGGGACTGTTCTCTATTACCTAGGTTTCAAATATTCAAACACCAAAATAAATCTCAAAAGTTATGAGCATATGAAGTTTTTTCTGCCATCATTTTTGTGATTTCAAGACTTTACGGTCACACCACAGGCTTAAAACTCAACACCAAAATAAAAACTAAATCTCAAAAGATTGAGGGGACTGTCTTCTATTACCTAGGTTTAAAATATTCAAACACCAAAATAAATTTCAAAAGTTATGAGCATTTGAATTTTTTTCTGCCATCATTTTTGTGATTTCAAGACTTTACGGTCACACCACAGGCTTAAAACTCAACACCAAAATAAAAACTAAGTCTCAAAAGATTGAGGGGACTGTCTTCTATTACCTAGGTTTAAAATATTCAAACACCAAAATAAATTTCAAAAGTTATGAGCATTTGAATTTTTTTCTGCCATCATTTTTGTGATTTCAAGACTTTACGGTCACACCAAAGGCTTAAAACTCAACACCAAAATGAAAACAAAGTCTCAAAAGATTGAGGGGACTGTTTTCTATTACCTAGGTTTCAAATATTCAAACACCAAAATAAATCTCAAAAGTTATGAGCATATGAAGTTTTTTCTGCCATCATTTTTGTGATTTCAAGACTTTACGGTCACACCACAGGCTTAAAACTCAACACCAAAATAAAAACTAAGTCTCAAAAGATTGAGGGGACTGTCTTCTATTACCTAGGTTTAAAATATTCAAACACCAAAATAAATTTCAAAAGTTATGAGCATTTGAAGTTTTTTCTGCCATCATTTTTGTGATTTCAAGATTTTACGGTCACACCACAGGCTTAAAACTCAACACCAAAATGAAAACTAAGTCTCAAAAGATTGAGGGGACTGTTTTCTATTACCTAGGTTTCAAATATTCAAACACCAAAATAAATCTAAAAATTTATGAGCATTTGAATTTTTTTCTGCCATCATTTTTGTGATTTCAAGACTTTACGGTCACACCACAGGCTTAAAACTCAACACCAAATAAAAAACTAAGTCTCAAAAGATTGAGGGGACTGTCTTCTATTACCTAGGTTTCAAATATTCAAACACCAAAATAAATTTCAAAAGTTATGAGCATTTGAAGTTTTTTCTGCCATCATTTTTGTGATTTCAAGACTTTACGGCCACACCAAAGGCTTAAAACTCAACACCAAAATGAAAACTAAGTCTCAAAAGATTTAGGGGACTGTCTTCTATTACCTAGGTTTCAAATATTCAAACACCAAAATAAATCTCAAAAGTTATGAGCATTTGAAGTTTTTTCTGCCATCATTTTTGTGATTTCAAGACTTAACGGTCACACCAAAGGCTTAAAACTCAACACCAAAATGAAAACTAAGTCTCAAAAGATTGAGGGGACTGTTCTCTATTACCTAGGTTTCAAATATTCAAACACCAAAATAAATCTCAAAAGTTATGAGCATTTGAATTTTTTTCTGCCATCATTTTTGTGATTTCAAGACTTTACGGTCACACCAAAGGCTTAAAACTCAACACCAAAATGAAAACAAAGTCTCAAAAGATTGAGGGGACTGTTCTCTATTACCTAGGTTTCAAATATTCAAACACCAAAATAAATCTCAAAAGTTATGAGCATATGAAGTTTTTTCTGCCATCATTTTTGTGATTTCAAGACTTTACGGTCACACCACAGGCTTAAAACTCAACACCAAAATAAAAACTAAGTCTCAAAAGATTGAGGGGACTGTCTTCTATTACCTAGGTTTAAAATATTCAAACACCAAAATAAATTTCAAAAGTTATGAGCATTTGAAGTTTTTTCTGCCATCATTTTTGTGATTTCAAGACTTTACGGTCACACCACAGGCTTAAAACTCAACACCAAAATGAAAACTAAGTCTCAAAAGATTGAGGGGACTGTTTTCTATTACCTAGGTTTCAAATATTTAAACACCAAAATAAATCTAAAAATTTATGAGCATTTGAATTTTTTTCTGCCATCATTTTTGTGATTTCAAGACTTTACGGTCACACCACAGGCTTAAAACTCAACACCAAATAAAAAACTAAGTCTCAAAAGATTGAGGGGACTGTCTTCTATTACCTAGGTTTCAAATATTCAAACACCAAAATAAATTTCAAAAGTTATGAGCATTTGAATTTTTTTCTGCCATCATTTTTGTGATTTCAAGACTTTACGGTCACACCACAGGCTTAAAACTCAACACCAAAATAAAAACTAAGTCTCAAAAGATTGAGGGGACTGTCTTCTATTACCTAGGTTTAAAATATTCAAACACCAAAATAAATTTCAAAAGTTATGAGCATTTGAAGTTTTTTCTGCCATCATTTTTGTGATTTCAAGACTTTACGGTCACACCAAAGGCTTAAAACTCAACACCAAAATGAAAACAAAGTCTCAAAAGATTGAGGGGACTGTTTTCTATTACCTAGGTTTCAAATATTCAAACACCAAAATAAATCTCAAAAGTTATGAGCATATGAAGTTTTTTCTGCCATCATTTTTGTGATTTCAAGACTTTACGGTCACACCACAGGCTTAAAACTCAACACCAAAATAAAAACTAAGTCTCAAAAGATTGAGGGGACTGTCTTCTATTACCTAGGTTTAAAATATTCAAACACCAAAATAAATTTCAAAAGTTATGAGCATTTGAAGTTTTTTCTGCCATCATTTTTGTGATTTCAAGATTTTACGGTCACACCACAGGCTTAAAACTCAACACCAAAATGAAAACTAAGTCTCAAAAGATTGAGGGGACTGTTTTCTATTACCTAGGTTTCAAATATTCAAACACCAAAATAAATCTAAAAATTTATGAGCATTTGAATTTTTTTCTGCCATCATTTTTGTGATTTCAAGACTTTACGGTCACACCACAGGCTTAAAACTCAACACCAAATAAAAAACTAAGTCTCAAAAGATTGAGGGGACTGTCTTCTATTACCTAGGTTTCAAATATTCAAACACCAAAATAAATTTCAAAAGTTATGAGCATTTGAAGTTTTTTCTGCCATCATTTTTGTGATTTCAAGACTTTACGGCCACACCAAAGGCTTAAAACTCAACACCAAAATGAAAACTAAGTCTCAAAAGATTTAGGGGACTGTCTTCTATTACCTAGGTTTCAAATATTCAAACACCAAAATAAATCTCAAAAGTTATGAGCATTTGAAGTTTTTTCTGCCATCATTTTTGTGATTTCAAGACTTAACGGTCACACCAAAGGCTTAAAACTCAACACCAAAATGAAAACTAAGTCTCAAAAGATTGAGGGGACTGTTCTCTATTACCTAGGTTTCAAATATTCAAACACCAAAATAAATCTCAAAAGTTATGAGCATTTGAATTTTTTTCTGCCATCATTTTTGTGATTTCAAGACTTTACGGTCACACCAAAGGCTTAAAACTCAACACCAAAATGAAAACAAAGTCTCAAAAGATTGAGGGGACTGTTCTCTATTACCTAGGTTTCAAATATTCAAACACCAAAATAAATCTCAAAAGTTATGAGCATATGAAGTTTTTTCTGCCATCATTTTTGTGATTTCAAGACTTTACGGTCACACCACAGGCTTAAAACTCAACACCAAAATAAAAACTAAGTCTCAAAAGATTGAGGGGACTGTCTTCTATTACCTAGGTTTAAAATATTCAAACACCAAAATAAATTTCAAAAGTTATGAGCATTTGAAGTTTTTTCTGCCATCATTTTTGTGATTTCAAGACTTTACGGTCACACCACAGGCTTAAAACTCAACACCAAAATGAAAACTAAGTCTCAAAAGATTGAGGGGACTGTTTTCTATTACCTAGGTTTCAAATATTCAAACACCAAAATAAATCTAAAAATTTATGAGCATTTGAATTTTTTTCTGCCATCATTTTTGTGATTTCAAGACTTTACGGTCACACCACAGGCTTAAAACTCAACACCAAATAAAAAACTAAGTCTCAAAAGATTGAGGGGACTGTCTTCTATTACCTAGGTTTCAAATATTCAAACACCAAAATAAATTTCAAAAGTTATGAGCATTTGAATTTTTTTCTGCCATCATTTTTGTGATTTCAAGACTTTACGGTCACACCACAGGCTTAAAACTCAACACCAAAATAAAAACTAAGTCTCAAAAGATTGAGGGGACTGTCTTCTATTACCTAGGTTTAAAATATTCAAACACCAAAATAAATTTCAAAAGTTATGAGCATTTGAAGTTTTTTCTGCCATCATTTTTGTGATTTCAAGACTTTACGGTCACACCAAAGGCTTAAAACTCAACACCAAAATGAAAACTAAGTCTCAAAAGATTGAGGGGACTGTCCTCTATTACCTAGGTTTCAAATATTCAAACACCAAAATAAATTTCAAAAGTTATGAGCATTTGAAGTTTTTTCTGCCATCATTTTTGTGATTTCAAGACTTTACGGTCACACCACAGGCTTAAAACTCAACACCAAAATAAAAACTAAATCTCAAAAGATTGAGGGGACTGTCTTCTATCACCTAGAATTCAAATATTCAAACACCAAAATAAATTTCAAAAGTTATGAGCATTTGAAGTTTTTTCTGCCATCATTTTTTTGATTTCAAGACTTTACGGTCACACCAAAGGCTTAAAACTCAACACCAAAATGAAAACAAAGTCTCAAAACATTGAGGGGACTGTTCTCTATTACCTAGGTTTAAAATATTCAAACACCAAAATAAATTTCAAAAGTTATGAGCATTTGAATTTTTTTCTGCCATCATTTTTGTGATTTCAAGACTTTACGGTCACACCAAAGGCTTAAAACTCAACACCAAAATGAAAACTAAGTCTCAAAAGATTTAGGGGACTGTCTTCTATTACCTAGGTTTCAAATATTCAAACACCAAAATAAATCTCAAAAGTTATGAGCATTTGAAGTTTTTTCTGCCATCATTTTTGTGATTTCAAGAATTAACGGTCACACCAAAGGCTTAAAACTCAACACCAAAATGAAAACAAAGTCTCAAAACATTGAGGGGACTGTTCTCTATTACCTAGGTTTCAAATATTCAAACACCAAAATAAATCTCAAAAGTTATGAGCATTTGAAGTTTTTTCTGCCATCATTTTTGTGATTTCAAGACTTTACGGTCACACCACAGGCTTAAAACTCAACACCAAAATAAAAACTAAGTCTCAAAAGATTGAGGGGACTGTCTTCTATTACCTAGGTTTCAAATATTCAAACACCAAAATAAATTTCAAAAGTTATGAGCATTTGAAGTTTTTTCTGCCATCATTTTTGTGATTTCAAGACTTTACGGCCACACCAAAGGCTTAAAACTCAACACCAAAATGAAAACTAAGTCTCAAAAGATTGAGGGGACTGTCCTCTATTACCTAGGTTTCAAATATTCAAACACCAAAATAAATTTCAAAAGTTATGAGCATTTGAAGTTTTTTCTGCCATCATTTTTGTGATTTCAAGACTTTACGGTCACACCACAGGCTTAAAACTCAACACCAAAATGAAAACTAAGTCTCAAAAGATTGAGGGGACTGTTTTCTATTACCTAGGTTTCAAATATTCAAACACCAAAATAAATCTCAAAAGTTATGAGCATTTGAATTTTTTTCTGCCATCATTTTTGTGATTTCAAGACTTTACGGTCACACCACAGGCTTAAAACTCAACACCAAAATGAAAACTAAAACTCAAAAGATTGAGGGGACTGTTTCCTATTACCTAGGTTTCAAATATTCAAACACCAAAATAAATCTCAAAAGTTATGAGCATTTGAATTTTTTTCTGCCATCATTTTTGTGATTTCAAGACTTAACGGTCACACCACAGGCTTAAAACTCAACACCAAATAAAAAACTAGTCTCAAAAGATTGAGGGGACTGTCTTCTATTACCTAGGTTTCAAATATTCAAACACCAAAATAAATTTCAAAAGTTATGAGCATTTGAAGTTTTTTCTGCCATCATTTTTGTGATTTCAAGACTTAACGGTCACACCAAAGGCTTAAAACTCAACACCAAAATGAAAACTAAGTCTCAAAATATTGAGGGGACTGTTCTCTATTACCTAGGTTTCAAATATTCAAACACCAAAATAAATCTCAAAAGTTATGAGCATTTGAAGTTTTTTCTGCCATCATTTTTGTGATTTCAAGACTTTACGGCCACACCAAAGGCTTAAAACTCAACACCAAAATGAAAACTAAGTCTCAAAAGATTGAGGGGACTGTCTTCTATTACCTAGGTTTCAAATATTCAAACACCAAAATAAATCTCAAAAGTTATGAGCATTTGAAGTTTTTTCTGCCATCATTTTTGTGATTTCAAGAATTAACGGTCACACCAAAGGCTTAAAACTCAACACCAAAATGAAAACAAAGTCTCAAAACATTGAGGGGACTGTTCTCTATTACCTAGGTTTCAAATATTCAAACACCAAAATAAATCTCAAAAGTTATGAGCATTTGAAGTTTTTTCTGCCATCATTTTTGTGATTTCAAGACTTTACGGTCACACCACAGGCTTAAAACTCAACACCAAAATAAAAACTAAGTCTCAAAAGATTGAGGGGACTGTCTTCTATTACCTAGGTTTCAAATATTCAAACACCAAAATAAATTTCAAAAGTTATGAGCATTTGAATTTTTTTCTGCCATCATTTTTGTGATTTCAAGACTTTACGGTCACACCAAAGGCTTAAAACTCAACACCAAAATGAAAACTAAGTCTCAAAAGATTGAGGGGACTGTCCTCTATTACCTAGGTTTCAAATATTCAAACACCAAAATAAATTTCAAAAGTTATGAGCATTTGAAGTTTTTTCTGCCATCATTTTTGTGATTTCAAGACTTTACGGTCACACCAAAGGCTTAAAACTCAACACCAAAATGAAAACTAAGTCTCAAAAGATTGAGGGGACTGTTTTCTATTACCTAGGTTTCAAATATTCAAACACCAAAATAAATCTCAAAAGTTATGAGCATTTGAATTTTTTTCTGCCATCATTTTTGTGATTTCAAGACTTTACGGTCACACCACAGGCTTAAAACTCAACACCAAAATGAAAACTAAAACTCAAAAGATTGAGGGGACTGTTTCCTATTACCTAGGTTTCAAATATTCAAACACCAAAATAAATCTCAAAAGTTATGAGCATTTGAATTTTTTTCTGCCATCATTTTTGTGATTTCAAGACTTTACGGTCACACCACAGGCTTAAAACTCAACACCAAATAAAAAACTAGTCTCAAAAGATTGAGGGGACTGTCTTCTATTACCTAGGTTTCAAATATTCAAACACCAAAATAAATTTCAAAAGTTATGAGCATTTGAAGTTTTTTCTGCCATCATTTTTGTGATTTCAAGACTTTACGGTCACACCAAAGGCTTAAAACTCAACACCAAAATGAAAACAAAGTCTCAAAACATTGAGGGGACTGTTCTCTATTACCTAGGTTTCAAATATTCAAACACCAAAATAAATCTCAAAAGTTATGAGCATTTGAATTTTTTTCTGCCATCATTTTTGTGATTTCAAGACTTTACGGTCACACCACAGGCTTAAAACTCAACACCAAAATAAAAACTAAGTCTCAAAAGATTGAGGGGACTGTCTTCTATTACCTAGGTTTAAAATATTCAAACACCAAAATAAATTTCAAAAGTTATGAGCATTTGAATTTTTTTCTGCCATCATTTTTGTGATTTCAAGACTTTACGGTCACACCAAAGGCTTAAAACTCAACACCAAAATGAAAACTAAGTCTCAAAAGATTGAGGGGACTGTCTTCTATTACCTAGGTTTCAAATATTCAAACACCAAAATAAATCTCAAAAGTTATGAGCATTTGAAGTTTTTTCTGCCATCATTTTTGTGATTTCAAGAATTAACGGTCACACCAAAGGCTTAAAACTCAACACCAAAATGAAAACTAAGTCTCAAAAGATTGAGGGGACTGTTCTCTATTACCTAGGTTTCAAATATTCAAACACCAAAATAAATCTCAAAAGTTATGAGCATTTGAATTTTTTTCTGCCATCATTTTTGTGATTTCAAGACTTTACGGTCACACCACAGGCTTAAAACTCAACACCAAAATGAAAACTAAAACTCAAAAGATTGAGGGGACTGTTTTCTATTACCTAGGTTTCAAATATTCAAACACCAAAATAAATCTCAAAAGTTATGAGCATTTGAATTTTTTTCTGCCATCATTTTTGTGATTTCAAGACTTTACGGTCACACCACAGGCTTAAAACTCAACACCAAATAAAAAACTAAGTCTCAAAAGATTGAGGGGACTGTCTTCTATTACCTAGGTTTCAAATATTCAAACACCAAAATAAATTTCAAAAGTTATGAGCATTTGAAGTTTTTTCTGCCATCATTTTTGTGATTTCAAGACTTAACGGTCACACCAAAGGCTTAAAACTCAACACCAAAATGAAAACTAAGTCTCAAAAGATTGAGGGGACTGTTCTCTATTACCTAGGTTTCAAATATTCAAACACCAAAATAAATCTCAAAAGTTATGAGCATTTGAATTTTTTTCTGCCATCATTTTTGTGATTTCAAGACTTTACGGTCACACCACAGGCTTAAAACTCAACACCAAAATAAAAACTAAGTCTCAAAAGATTGAGGGGACTGTCTTCTATTACCTAGGTTTAAAATATTCAAACACCAAAATAAATTTCAAAAGTTATGAGCATTTGAATTTTTTTCTGCCATCATTTTTGTGATTTCAAGACTTTACGGTCACACCAAAGGCTTAAAACTCAACACCAAAATGAAAACTAAGTCTCAAAATATTGAGGGGACTGTTCTCTATTACCTAGGTTTCAAATATTCAAACACCAAAATAAATCTCAAAAGTTATGAGCATTTGAATTTTTTTCTGCCATCATTTTTGTGATTTCAAGACTTTACGGTCACACCACAGGCTTAAAACTCAACACCAAAATAAAAACTAAGTCTCAAAAGATTGAGGGGACTGTCTTCTATTACCTAGGTTTAAAATATTCAAACACCAAAATAAATTTCAAAAGTTATGAGCATTTGAATTTTTTTCTGCCATCATTTTTGTGATTTCAAGACTTTACGGTCACACCAAAGGCTTAAAACTCAACACCAAAATGAAAACTAAGTCTCAAAAGATTGAGGGGACTGTCTTCTATTACCTAGGTTTCAAATATTCAAACACCAAAATAAATCTCAAAAGTTATGAGCATTTGAAGTTTTTTCTGCCATCATTTTTGTGATTTCAAGAATTAACGGTCACACCAAAGGCTTAAAACTCAACACCAAAATGAAAACTAAGTCTCAAAAGATTGAGGGGACTGTTCTCTATTACCTAGGTTTCAAATATTCAAACACCAAAATAAATTTCAAAAGTTATGAGCATTTGAATTTTTTTCTGCCATCATTTTTGTGATTTCAAGACTTTACGGTCACACCAAAGGCTTAAAACTCAACACCAAAATGAAAACTAAGTCTCAAAATATTGAGGGGACTGTTCTCTATTACCTAGGTTTCAAATATTCAAACACCAAAATAAATCTCAAAAGTTATGAGCATTTGAATTTTTTTCTGCCATCATTTTTGTGATTTCAAGACTTTACGGTCACACCACAGGCTTAAAACTCAACACCAAAATAAAAACTAAGTCTCAAAAGATTGAGGGGACTGTCTTCTATTACCTAGGTTTAAAATATTCAAACACCAAAATAAATTTCAAAAGTTATGAGCATTTGAATTTTTTTCTGCCATCATTTTTGTGATTTCAAGACTTTACGGTCACACCAAAGGCTTAAAACTCAACACCAAAATGAAAACTAAGTCTCAAAAGATTGAGGGGACTGTCTTCTATTACCTAGGTTTCAAATATTCAAACACCAAAATAAATCTCAAAAGTTATGAGCATTTGAAGTTTTTTCTGCCATCATTTTTGTGATTTCAAGAATTAACGGTCACACCAAAGGCTTAAAACTCAACACCAAAATGAAAACTAAGTCTCAAAAGATTGAGGGGACTGTTCTCTATTACCTAGGTTTCAAATATTCAAACACCAAAATAAATCTCAAAAGTTATGAGCATTTGAATTTTTTTCTGCCATCATTTTTGTGATTTCAAGACTTTACGGTCACACCAAAGGCTTAAAACTCAACACCAAAATGAAAACTAAGTCTCAAAAGATTGAGGGGACTGTCTTCTATTACCTAGGTTTCAAATATTCAAACACCAAAATAAATCTCAAAAGTTATGAGCATTTGAAGTTTTTTCTGCCATCATTTTTGTGATTTCAAGAATTAACGGTCACACCAAAGGCTTAAAACTCAACACCAAAATGAAAACTAAGTCTCAAAAGATTGAGGGGACTGTTCTCTATTACCTAGGTTTCAAATATTCAAACACCAAAATAAATCTCAAAAGTTATGAGCATTTGAATTTTTTTCTGCCATCATTTTTGTGATTTCAAGACTTTACGGTCACACCACAGGCTTAAAACTCAACACCAAAATGAAAACTAAAACTCAAAAGATTGAGGGGACTGTTTTCTATTACCTAGGTTTCAAATATTCAAACACCAAAATAAATCTCAAAAGTTATGAGCATTTGAATTTTTTTCTGCCATCATTTTTGTGATTTCAAGACTTTACGGTCACACCACAGGCTTAAAACTCAACACCAAATAAAAAACTAAGTCTCAAAAGATTGAGGGGACTGTCTTCTATTACCTAGGTTTCAAATATTCAAACACCAAAATAAATTTCAAAAGTTATGAGCATTTGAAGTTTTTTCTGCCATCATTTTTGTGATTTCAAGACTTAACGGTCACACCAAAGGCTTAAAACTCAACACCAAAATGAAAACTAAGTCTCAAAAGATTGAGGGGACTGTTCTCTATTACCTAGGTTTCAAATATTCAAACACCAAAATAAATCTCAAAAGTTATGAGCATTTGAATTTTTTTCTGCCATCATTTTTGTGATTTCAAGACTTTACGGTCACACCACAGGCTTAAAACTCAACACCAAAATAAAAACTAAGTCTCAAAAGATTGAGGGGACTGTCTTCTATTACCTAGGTTTAAAATATTCAAACACCAAAATAAATTTCAAAAGTTATGAGCATTTGAATTTTTTTCTGCCATCATTTTTGTGATTTCAAGACTTTACGGTCACACCAAAGGCTTAAAACTCAACACCAAAATGAAAACTAAGTCTCAAAAGATTGAGGGGACTGTCCTCTATTACCTAGGTTTCAAATATTCAAACACCAAAATAAATTTCAAAAGTTATGAGCATTTGAAGTTTTTTCTGCCATCATTTTTGTGATTTCAAGACTTTACGGTCACACCAAAGGCTTAAAACTCAACACCAAAATGAAAACTAAGTCTCAAAAGATTGAGGGGACTGTCCTCTATTACCTAGGTTTTAAATATTCAAACACCAAAATAAATTTCAAAAGTTATGAGCATTTGAAGTTTTTTCTGCCATCATTTTTGTGATTTCAAGACTTTACGGTCACACCACAGGCTTAAAACTCAACACCAAAATGAAAACTAAGTCTCAAAAGATTGAGGGGACTGTTTTCTATTACCTAGGTTTCAAATATTCAAACACCAAAATAAATCTCAAAAGTTATGAGCATTTGAATTTTTTTCTGCCATCATTTTTGTGATTTCAAGACTTTACGGTCACACCACAGGCTTAAAACTCAACACCAAAATGAAAACTAAGTCTCAAAAGATTGAGGGGACTGTTTTCTATTACCTAGGTTTCAAATATTCAAACACCAAAATAAATCTAAAAAGTTATGAGCATTTGAATTTTTTTCTGCCATCATTTTTGTGATTTCAAGACTTTACGGTCACACCACAGGCTTAAAACTCAACACCAAATAAAAAACTAAGTCTCAAAAGATTGAGGGGACTGTCTTCTATTACCAAGGTTATAATATTCAAACACCAAAATAAATTTCAAAAGTTATGAGCATTTGAAGTTTTTTCTGCCATCATTTTTGTGATTTCAAGACTTTACGGTCACACCAAAGGCTTAAAACTCAACACCAAAATGAAAACTAAGTCTCAAAAGATTGAGGGGACTGTCCTCTATTACCTAGGTTTCAAATATTCAAACACCAAAATAAATTTCAAAAGTTATGAGCATTTGAAGTTTTTTCTGCCATCATTTTTGTGATTTCAAGACTTTACGGTCACACCACAGGCTTAAAACTCAACACCAAAATGAAAACTAAGTCTCAAAAGATTGAGGGGACTGTTTTCTATTACCTAGGTTTCAAATATTCAAACACCAAAATAAATCTCAAAAGTTATGAGCATTTGAATTTTTTTCTGCCATCATTTTTGTGATTTCAAGACTTTACGGTCACACCACAGGCTTAAAACTCAACACCAAAATGAAAACTAAGTCTCAAAAGATTGAGGGGACTGTTTTCTATTACCTAGGTTTCAAATATTCAAACACCAAAATAAATCTAAAAAGTTATGAGCATTTGAATTTTTTTCTGCCATCATTTTTGTGATTTCAAGACTTTACGGTCACACCACAGGCTTAAAACTCAACACCAAATAAAAAACTAAGTCTCAAAAGATTGAGGGGACTGTCTTCTATTACCAAGGTTATAATATTCAAACACCAAAATAAATTTCAAAAGTTATGAGCATTTGAAGTTTTTTCTGCCATCATTTTTGTGATTTCAAGACTTTACGGTCACACCAAAGGCTTAAAACTCAACACCAAAATGAAAACTAAGTCTCAAAAGATTGAGGGGACTGTCCTCTATTACCTAGGTTTCAAATATTCAAACACCAAAATAAATTTCAAAAGTTATGAGCATTTGAAGTTTTTTCTGCCATCATTTTTGTGATTTCAAGACTTTACGGTCACACCACAGGCTTAAAACTCAACACCAAAATAAAAACTAAATCTCAAAAGATTGAGGGGACTGTCTTCTATCACCTAGAATTCAAATATTCAAACACCAAAATAAATTTCAAAAGTTATGAGCATTTGAAGTTTTTTCTGCCATCATTTTTGTGATTTCAAGACTTTACGGTCACACCAAAGGCTTAAAACTCAACACCAAAATGAAAACTAAGTCTCAAAAGATTGAGGGGACTGTCCTCTATTACCTAGGTTTCAAATATTCAAACACCAAAATAAATTTCAAAAGTTATGAGCATTTGAAGTTTTTTCTGCCATCATTTTTGTGATTTCAAGACTTTACGGTCACACCACAGGCTTAAAACTCAACACCAAAATAAAAACTAAGTCTCAAAAGATTGAGGGGACTGTCTTCTATTACCTAGGTTTAAAATATTCAAACACCAAAATAAATTTCAAAAGTTATGAGCATTTGAAGTTTTTTCTGCCATCATTTTTGTGATTTCAAGACTTTACGGTCACACCAAAGGCTTAAAACTCAACACCAAAATGAAAACTAAGTCTCAAAAGATTGAGGGGACTGTTTTCTATTACCTAGGTTTCAAATATTCAAACACCAAAATAAATCTCAAAAGTTATGAGCATTTGAATTTTTTTCTGCCATCATTTTTGTGATTTCAAGACTTTACGGTCACACCACAGGCTTAAAACTCAACACCAAAATGAAAACTAAGTCTCAAAAGATTAAGGGGACTGTTTTCTATTACCTAGGTTTCAAATATTCAAACACCAATATAAATCTAAAAAGTTATGAGCATTTGAATTTTTTTCTGCCATCATTTTTGTGATTTCAAGACTTTACGGTCACACCACAGGCTTAAAACTCAACACCAAATAAAAAACTAAGTCTCAAAAGATTGAGGGGACTGTCTTCTATCACCTAGAATTCAAATATTCAAACACCAAAATAAATTTCAAAAGTTATGAGCATTTGAAGTTTTTTCTGCCATCATTTTTGTGATTTCAAGACTTTACGGTCACACCAAAGGCTTAAAACTCAACACCAAAATGAAAACTAAGTCTCAAAAGATTGAGGGGACTGTCCTCTATTACCTAGGTTTCAAATATTCAAACACCAAAATAAATTTCAAAAGTTATGAGCATTTGAAGTTTTTTCTGCCATCATTTTTGTGATTTCAAGACTTTACGGTCACACCACAGGCTTAAAACTCAACACCAAAATGAAAACTAAGTCTCAAAAGATTGAGGGGACTGTTTTCTATTACCTAGGTTTCAAATATTCAAACACCAAAATAAATCTCAAAAGTTATGAGCATTTGAATTTTTTTCTGCCATCATTTTTGTGATTTCAAGACTTTACGGTCACACCACAGGCTTAAAACTCAACACCAAAATGAAAACTAAGTCTCAAAAGATTGAGGGGACTGTTTTCTATTACCTAGGTTTCAAATATTCAAACACCAAAATAAATCTAAAAAGTTATGAGCATTTGAATTTTTTTCTGCCATCATTTTTGTGATTTCAAGACTTTACGGTCACACCACAGGCTTAAAACTCAACACCAAATAAAAAACTAAGTCTCAAAAGATTGAGGGGACTGTCTTCTATTACCAAGGTTATAATATTCAAACACCAAAATAAATTTCAAAAGTTATGAGCATTTGAAGTTTTTTCTGCCATCATTTTTGTGATTTCAAGACTTTACGGTCACACCAAAGGCTTAAAACTCAACACCAAAATGAAAACTAAGTCTCAAAAGATTGAGGGGACTGTCCTCTATTACCTAGGTTTCAAATATTCAAACACCAAAATAAATTTCAAAAGTTATGAGCATTTGAAGTTTTTTCTGCCATCATTTTTGTGATTTCAAGACTTTACGGTCACACCACAGGCTTAAAACTCAACACCAAAATAAAAACTAAATCTCAAAAGATTGAGGGGACTGTCTTCTATCACCTAGAATTCAAATATTCAAACACCAAAATAAATTTCAAAAGTTATGAGCATTTGAAGTTTTTTCTGCCATCATTTTTGTGATTTCAAGACTTTACGGTCACACCAAAGGCTTAAAACTCAACACCAAAATGAAAACTAAGTCTCAAAAGATTGAGGGGACTGTCCTCTATTACCTAGGTTTCAAATATTCAAACACCAAAATAAATTTCAAAAGTTATGAGCATTTGAAGTTTTTTCTGCCATCATTTTTGTGATTTCAAGACTTTACGGTCACACCACAGGCTTAAAACTCAACACCAAAATAAAAACTAAGTCTCAAAAGATTGAGGGGACTGTCTTCTATTACCTAGGTTTAAAATATTCAAACACCAAAATAAATTTCAAAAGTTATGAGCATTTGAAGTTTTTTCTGCCATCATTTTTGTGATTTCAAGACTTTACGGTCACACCAAAGGCTTAAAACTCAACACCAAAATGAAAACTAAGTCTCAAAAGATTGAGGGGACTGTTTTCTATTACCTAGGTTTCAAATATTCAAACACCAAAATAAATCTCAAAAGTTATGAGCATTTGAATTTTTTTCTGCCATCATTTTTGTGATTTCAAGACTTTACGGTCACACCACAGGCTTAAAACTCAACACCAAAATGAAAACTAAGTCTCAAAAGATTAAGGGGACTGTTTTCTATTACCTAGGTTTCAAATATTCAAACACCAATATAAATCTAAAAAGTTATGAGCATTTGAATTTTTTTCTGCCATCATTTTTGTGATTTCAAGACTTTACGGTCACACCACAGGCTTAAAACTCAACACCAAATAAAAAACTAAGTCTCAAAAGATTGAGGGGACTGTCTTCTATCACCTAGAATTCAAATATTCAAACACCAAAATAAATTTCAAAAGTTATGAGCATTTGAAGTTTTTTCTGCCATCATTTTTGTGATTTCAAGACTTTACGGTCACACCAAAGGCTTAAAACTCAACACCAAAATGAAAACTAAGTCTCAAAAGATTGAGGGGACTGTCCTCTATTACCTAGGTTTCAAATATTCAAACACCAAAATAAATTTCAAAAGTTATGAGCATTTGAAGTTTTTTCTGCCATCATTTTTGTGATTTCAAGACTTAACGGTCACACCAAAGGCTTAAAACTCAACACCAAAATGAAAACTAAGTCTCAAAAGATTTAATGGACTGTCCTCTATTACCTAGGTTTCAAATATTCAAACACCAAAATAAATTTCAAAAGTTATGAGCATTTGAAGTTTTTTCTGCCATCATTTTTGTGATTTCAAGACTTTACGGTCACACCACAGGCTTAAAACTCAACACCAAAATAAAAACTAAGTCTCAAAAGATTGAGGGGACTGTCTTCTATCACCTAGAATTCAAATATTCAAACACCAAAAGATTGAGGGGACTGTTCTCTATTACCTAGGTTTCAAATATTCAAACACCAAAATAAATCTCAAAAGTTATGAGCATTTGAATTTTTTTCTGCCATCATTTTTGTGATTTCAAGACTTTACGGTCACACCACAGGCTTAAAACTCAACACCAAAATAAAAACTAAGTCTCAAACGATTGAGGGGACTGTCTTCTATTACCTAGGTTTAAAATATTCAAACACCAAAATAAATTTCAAAAGTTATGAGCATTTGAATTTTTTTCTGCCATCATTTTTGTGATTTCAAGACTTTACGGTCACACCAAAGGCTTAAAACTCAACACCAAAATGAAAACTAAGTCTCAAAAGATTGAGGGGACTGTCTTCTATTACCTAGGTTTCAAATATTCAAACACCAAAATAAATTTCAAAAGTTATGAGCATTTGAAGTTTTTTCTGCCATCATTTTTGTGATTTCAAGACTTTACGGTCACACCACAGGCTTAAAACTCAACACCAAAATAAAAACTAAATCTCAAAAGATTGAGGGGACAGTCTTCTATCACCTAGAATTCAAATATTCAAACACCAAAATAAATTTCAAAAGTTATGAGCATTTGAAGTTTTTTCTGCCATCATTTTTGTGATTTCAAGACTTTACGGTCACACCAAAGGCTTAAAACTCAACACCAAAATGAAAACTAAGTCTCAAAAGATTGAGGGGACTGTCCTCTATTACCTAGGTTTCAAATATTCAAACACCAAAATAAATTTCAAAAGTTATGAGCATTTGAAGTTTTTTCTGCCATCATTTTTGTGATTTCAAGACTTTACGGTCACACCACAGGCTTAAAACTCAACACCAAAATGAAAACTAAGTCTCAAAAGATTGAGGGGACTGTCCTCTATTACCTAGGTTTCAAATATTCAAACACCAAAATAAATCTCAAAAGTTATGAGCATTTGAAGTCTTTTCTGCCATCATTTTTGTGATTTCAAGACTTTACGGTCACACCAAAGGCTTAAAACTCAACACCAAAATGAAAACAAAGTCTCAAAAGATTGAGGGGACTGTTCTCTATTACCTAGGTTTCAAATATTCAAACACCAAAATAAATCTCAAAAGTTATGAGCATTTGAAGTTTTTTCTGCCATCATTTTTGTGATTTCAAGACTTTACGGTCACACCACAGGCTTAAAACTCAACACCAAAATAAAAACTAAGTCTCAAAAGATTGAGGGGACTGTCTTCTATTACCTAGGTTTAAAATATTCAAACACCAAAATAAATTTCAAAAGTTATGAGCATTTGAAGTTTTTTCTGCCATCATTTTTGTGATTTCAAGATTTTACGGTCACACCAAAGGCTTAAAACTCAACACCAAAATGAAAACTAAGTCTCAAAAGATTGAGGGGACTGTCCTCTATTACCTAGGTTTCAAATATTCAAACACCAAAATAAATTTCAAAAGTTATGAGCATTTGAAGTTTTTTCTGCCATCATTTTTGTGATTTCAAGACTTTACGGTCACACCACAGGCTTAAAACTCAACACCAAAATAAAAACTAAATCTCAAAAGATTGAGGGGACTGTCTTCTATCACCTAGAATTCAAATATTCAAACACCAAAATAAATTTCAAAAGTTATGAGCATTTGAAGTTTTTTCTGCCATCATTTTTGTGATTTCAAGACTTTACGGTCACACCAAAGGCTTAAAACTCAACACCAAAATGAAAACTAAGTCTCAAAAGATTGAGGGGACTGTCCTCTATTACCTAGGTTTCAAATATTCAAACACCAAAATAAATTTCAAAAGTTATGAGCATTTGAAGTTTTTTCTGCCATCATTTTTGTGATTTCAAGACTTTACGGTCACACCACAGGCTTAAAACTCAACACCAAAATGAAAACTAAGTCTCAAAAGATTGAGGGGACTGTCCTCTATTACCTAGGTTTCAAATATTCAAACACCAAAATAAATTTCAAAAGTTATGAGCATTTGAAGTTTTTTCTGCCATCATTTTTGTGATTTCAAGACTTTACGGTCACACCACAGGCTTAAAACTCAACACCAAAATGAAAACTAAGTCTCAAAAGATTGAGGGGACTGTCCTCTATTACCTAGGTTTCAAATATTCAAACACCAAAATAAATCTCAAAAGTTATGAGCATTTGAAGTCTTTTCTGCCATCATTTTTGTGATTTCAAGACTTTACGGTCACACCAAAGGCTTAAAACTCAACACCAAAATGAAAACAAAGTCTCAAAAGATTGAGGGGACTGTTCTCTATTACCTAGGTTTCAAATATTCAAACACCAAAATAAATCTCAAAAGTTATGAGCATTTGAAGTTTTTTCTGCCATCATTTTTGTGATTTCAAGACTTTACGGTCACACCACAGGCTTAAAACTCAACACCAAAATAAAAACTAAGTCTCAAAAGATTGAGGGGACTGTCTTCTATTACCTAGGTTTAAAATATTCAAACACCAAAATAAATTTCAAAAGTTATGAGCATTTGAAGTTTTTTCTGCCATCATTTTTGTGATTTCAAGATTTTACGGTCACACCAAAGGCTTAAAACTCAACACCAAAATGAAAACTAAGTCTCAAAAGATTGAGGGGACTGTCCTCTATTACCTAGGTTTCAAATATTCAAACACCAAAATAAATTTCAAAAGTTATGAGCATTTGAAGTTTTTTCTGCCATCATTTTTGTGATTTCAAGACTTTACGGTCACACCACAGGCTTAAAACTCAACACCAAAATAAAAACTAAATCTCAAAAGATTGAGGGGACTGTCTTCTATCACCTAGAATTCAAATATTCAAACACCAAAATAAATTTCAAAAGTTATGAGCATTTGAAGTTTTTTCTGCCATCATTTTTGTGATTTCAAGACTTTACGGTCACACCACAGGCTTAAAACTCAACACCAAAATGAAAACTAAGTCTCAAAAGATTGAGGGGACTGTCCTCTATTACCTAGGTTTCAAATATTCAAACACCAAAATAAATCTCAAAAGTTATGAGCATTTGAAGTCTTTTCTGCCATCATTTTTGTGATTTCAAGACTTTACGGTCACACCAAAGGCTTAAAACTCAACACCAAAATGAAAACAAAGTCTCAAAAGATTGAGGGGACTGTTCTCTATTACCTAGGTTTCAAATATTCAAACACCAAAATAAATCTCAAAAGTTATGAGCATTTGAAGTTTTTTCTGCCATCATTTTTGTGATTTCAAGACTTTACGGTCACACCACAGGCTTAAAACTCAACACCAAAATAAAAACTAAGTCTCAAAAGATTGAGGGGACTGTCCTCTATTACCTAGGTTTCAAATATTCAAACACCAAAATAAATTTCAAAAGTTATGAGCATTTGAATTCTTTTCTGCCATCATTTTTGTGATTTCAAGACTTTACGGTCACACCAAAGGCTTAAAACTCAACACCAAAATGAAAACAAAGTCTCAAAAGATTGAGGGGACTGTTCTCTATTACCTAGGTTTCAAATATTCAAACACCAAAATAAATCTCAAAAGTTATGAGCATTTGAAGTTTTTTCTGCCATCATTTTTGTGATTTCAAGACTTTACGGTCACACCACAGGCTTAAAACTCAACACCAAAATAAAAACTAAGTCTCAAAAGATTGAGGGGACTGTCTTCTATTACCTAGGTTTAAAATATTCAAACACCAAAATAAATTTCAAAAGTTATGAGCATTTGAAGTTTTTTCTGTCATCATTTTTGTGATTTCAAGATTTTACGGTCACACCAAAGGCTTAAAACTCAACACCAAAATGAAAACTAAGTCTCAAAAGATTGAGGGGACTGTCCTCTATTACCTAGGTTTCAAATATTCAAACACCAAAATAAATTTCAAAAGTTATGAGCATTTGAAGTTTTTTCTGCCATCATTTTTGTGATTTCAAGACTTTACGGTCACACCACAGGCTTAAAACTCAACACCAAAATAAAAACTAAATCTCAAAAGATTGAGGGGACTGTCTTCTATCACCTAGAATTCAAATATTCAAACACCAAAATAAATTTCAAAAGTTATGAGCATTTGAAGTTTTTTCTGCCATCATTTTTGTGATTTCAAGACTTTACGGTCACACCACAGGCTTAAAACTCAACACCAAAATGAAAACTAAGTCTCAAAAGATTGAGGGGACTGTCCTCTATTACCTAGGTTTCAAATATTCAAACACCAAAATAAATCTCAAAAGTTATGAGCATTTGAAGTCTTTTCTGCCATCATTTTTGTGATTTCAAGACTTTACGGTCACACCAAAGGCTTAAAACTCAACACCAAAATGAAAACAAAGTCTCAAAAGATTGAGGGGACTGTTCTCTATTACCTAGGTTTCAAATATTCAAACACCAAAATAAATCTCAAAAGTTATGAGCATTTGAAGTTTTTTCTGCCATCATTTTTGTGATTTCAAGACTTTACGGTCACACCACAGGCTTAAAACTCAACACCAAAATAAAAACTAAGTCTCAAAAGATTGAGGGGACTGTCTTCTATTACCTAGGTTTAAAATATTCAAACACCAAAATAAATTTCAAAAGTTATGAGCATTTGAAGTTTTTTCTGCCATCATTTTTGTGATTTCAAGATTTTACGGTCACACCAAAGGCTTAAAACTCAACACCAAAATGAAAACTAAGTCTCAAAAGATTGAGGGGACTGTCCTCTATTACCTAGGTTTCAAATATTCAAACACCAAAATAAATTTCAAAAGTTATGAGCATTTGAAGTTTTTTCTGCCATCATTTTTGTGATTTCAAGACTTTACGGTCACACCACAGGCTTAAAACTCAACACCAAAATAAAAACTAAATCTCAAAAGATTGAGGGGACTGTCTTCTATCACCTAGAATTCAAATATTCAAACACCAAAATAAATTTCAAAAGTTATGAGCATTTGAAGTTTTTTCTGCCATCATTTTTGTGATTTCAAGACTTTACGGTCACACCAAAGGCTTAAAACTCAACACCAAAATGAAAACTAAGTCTCAAAAGATTGAGGGGACTGTCCTCTATTACCTAGGTTTCAAATATTCAAACACCAAAATAAATTTCAAAAGTTATGAGCATTTGAAGTTTTTTCTGCCATCATTTTTGTGATTTCAAGACTTTACGGTCACACCACAGGCTTAAAACTCAACACCAAAATGAAAACTAAGTCTCAAAAGATTGAGGGGACTGTCCTCTATTACCTAGGTTTCAAATATTCAAACACCAAAATAAATCTCAAAAGTTATGAGCATTTGAAGTTTTTTCTGCCATCATTTTTGTGATTTCAAGACTTTACGGTCACACCACAGGCTTAAAACTCAACACCAAAATAAAACTAAGTCTCAAAAGATTGAGGGGACTGTCTTCTATTACCTAGGTTTAAAATATTCAAACACCAAAATAAATTTCAAAAGTTATGAGCATTTGAAGTTTTTTCTGCCATCATTTTTGTGATTTCAAGACTTTACGGTCACACCAAAGGCTTAAAACTCAACACCAAAATGAAAACTAAGTCTCAAAAGATTGAGGGGACTGTCCTCTATTACCTAGGTTTCAAATATTCAAACACCAAAATAAATTTCAAAAGTTATGAGCATTTGAAGTTTTTTCTGCCATCATTTTTGTGATTTCAAGACTTTACGGTCACACCACAGGCTTAAAACTCAACACCAAAATAAAAACTAAGTCTCAAAAGATTGAGGGGACTGTCTTCTATTACCTAGGTTTAAAATATTCAAACACCAAAATAAATTTCAAAAGTTATGAGCATTTGAAGTTTTTTCTGCCATCATTTTTGTGATTTCAAGATTTTACGGTCACACCAAAGGCTTAAAACTCAACACCAAAATGAAAACTAAGTCTCAAAAGATTGAGGGGACTGTCCTCTATTACCTAGGTTTCAAATATTCAAACACCAAAATAAATTTCAAAAGTTATGAGCATTTGAAGTTTTTTCTGCCATCATTTTTGTGATTTCAAGACTTTACGGTCACACCACAGGCTTAAAACTCAACACCAAAATGAAAACTAAGTCTCAAAAGATTGAGGGGACTGTCCTCTATTACCTAGGTTTCAAATATTCAAACACCAAAATAAATCTCAAAAGTTATGAGCATTTGAAGTCTTTTCTGCCATCATTTTTGTGATTTCAAGACTTTACGGTCACACCAAAGGCTTAAAACTCAACACCAAAATGAAAACAAAGTCTCAAAAGATTGAGGGGACTGTTCTCTATTACCTAGGTTTCAAATATTCAAACACCAAAATAAATCTCAAAAGTTATGAGCATTTGAATTTTTTTCTGCCATCATTTTTGTGATTTCAAGACTTTACGGTCACACCACAGGCTTAAAACTCAACACCAAAATAAAAACTAAGTCTCAAAAGATTGAGGGGACTGTCTTCTATTACCTAGGTTTAAAATATTCAAACACCAAAATAAATTTCAAAAGTTATGAGCATTTGAATTTTTTTCTGCCATCATTTTTGTGATTTCAAGAATTAACGGTCACACCAAAGGCTTAAAACTCAACACCAAAATGAAAACTAAGTCTAAAAAGATTGAGGGGACTGTTCTCTATTACCTAGGTTTCAAATATTCAAACACCAAAATAAATTTCAAAAGTTATGAGCATTTGAAGTTTTTTCTGCCATCATTTTTGTGATTTCAAGACTTTACGGTCACACCACAGGCTTAAAACTCAACACCAAAATAAAAACTAAATCTCAAAAGATTGAGGGGACTGTCTTCTATCACCTAGAATTCAAATATTCAAACACCAAAATAAATCTCAAAAGTTATGAGCATTTGAAGTTTTTTCTGCCATCATTTTTGTGATTTCAAGACTTTACGGTCACACCAAAGGCTTAAAACTCAACACCAAAATGAAAACAAAGTCTCAAAACATTGAGGGGACTGTTCTCTATTACCTAGGTTTCAAATATTCAAACACCAAAATAAATCTCAAAAGTTATGAGCATTTGAAGTTTTTTCTGCCATCATTTTTGTGATTTCAAGACTTTACGGTCACACCACAGGCTTAAAACTCAACACCAAAATAAAAACTAAATCTCAAAAGATTGAGGGGACTGTCTTCTATCACCTAGAATTCAAATATTCAAACACCAAAATAAATTTCAAAAGTTATGAGCATTTGAATTTTTTTCCGCCATCATTTTTGTGATTTCAAGACTTTACGGTCACACCAAAGGCTTAAAACTCAACACCAAAATGAAAACAGAGTCTCAAAACATTGAGGGGACTGTTCTCTATTACCTAGGTTTCAAATATTCAAACACCAAAATAAATCTCAAAAGTTATGAGCATTTGAAGTTTTTTCTGCCATCATTTTTGTGATTTCAAGACTTTACGGTCACACCAAAGGCTTAAAACTCAACACCAAAATGAAAACAAAGTCTCAAAACATTGAGGGGACTGTTCTCTATTACCTAGGTTTCAAATATTCAAACACCAAAATAAATCTCAAAAGATATGAGCATTTGAAGTTTTTTCTGCCATCATTTTTGTGATTTCAAGACTTTACGGTCACACCACAGGCTTAAAACTCAACATCAAAATGAAAACTAAGTCTCAAAAGATTGAGGGGACTGTTCTCTATTACCTAGGTTTCAAATATTCAAACACCAAAATAAATCTCAAAAGTTATGAGCATTTGAATTTTTTTCTGCCATCATTTTTGTGATTTCAAGACTTTACGGTCACACCACAGGCTTAAAACTCAACACCAAAATAAAAACTAAGTCTCAAAAGATTGAGGGGACTGTCTTCTATTACCTAGGTTTAAAATATTCAAACACCAAAATAAATTTCAAAAGTTATGAGCATTTGAATTTTTTTCTGCCATCATTTTTGTGATTTCAAGACTTTACGGTCACACCAAAGGCTTAAAACTCAACACCAAAATGAAAACTAAGTCTCAAAAGATTGAGGGGACTGTCCTCTATTACCTAGGTTTCAAATATTCAAACACCAAAATAAATTTCAAAAGTTATGAGCATTTGAATTTTTTTCCGCCATCATTTTTGTGATTTCAAGACTTTACGGTCACACCACAGGCTTAAAAATCAACACCAAAATGAAAACAAAGTCTCAAAACATTGAGGGGACTGTTCTCTATTACCTAGGTTTCATATATTCAAACACCAAAATAAATCTCAAAAGTTATGAGCATTTGAAGTTTTTTCTGCCATCATTTTTGTGATTTCAAGACTTTACGGTCACACCAAAGGCCTAAAACTCAACACCAAAATGAAAACAAAGTCTCAAAACATTGAGGGGACTGTTCTCTATTACCTAGGTTTCAAATATTCAAACACCAAAATAAATCTCAAAAGTTATGAGCATTTGAAGTTTTTTCTGCCATCATTTTTGTGATTTCAAGACTTTACGGTCACACCACAGGCTTAAAACTCAACATCAAAATGAAAACTAAGTCTCAAAAGATTGAGGGGACTGTTCTCTATTACCTAGGTTTCAAATATTCAAACACCAAAATAAATCTCAAAAGTTATGAGCATTTGAATTTTTTTCTGCCATCATTTTTGTGATTTCAAGACTTTACGGTCACACCACAGGCTTAAAACTCAACACCAAAATAAAAACTAAGTCTCAAAAGATTGAGGGGACTGTCTTCTATTACCTAGGTTTAAAATATTCAAACACCAAAATAAATTTCAAAAGTTATGAGCATTTGAATTTTTTTCTGCCATCATTTTTGTGATTTCAAGACTTTACGGTCACACCAAAGGCTTAAAACTCAACACCAAAATGAAAACTAAGTCTCAAAAGATTGAGGGGACTGTCCTCTATTACCTAGGTTTCAAATATTCAAACACCAAAATAAATTTCAAAAGTTATGAGCATTTGAAGTTTTTTCTGCCATCATTTTTGTGATTTCAAGACTTTACGGTCACACCACAGGCTTAAAACTCAACACCAAAATAAAAACTAAATCTCAAAAGATTGAGGGGACTGTCTTCTATCACCTAGAATTCAAATATTCAAACAGCAAAATAAATTTCAAAAGTTATGAGCATTTGAAGTTTTTTCTGCCATCATTTTTGTGATTTCAAGACTTTACGGTCACACCAAAGGCTTAAAACTCAACACCAAAATGAAAACAAAGTCTCAAAACATTGAGGGGACTGTTCTCTATTACCTAGGTTTCAAATATTCAAACACCAAAATAAATTTCAAAAGTTATGAGCATCAAAAGATTGAAGTGGTGATTTTCAGTTCCTGGAACATTTTCTATCAACCCTTATTTCTATTTCTTTTCCTTCATGCATGTCTTAATAGATTCATTGATTTTAAAGACTTGAAATAGTTTATTGGACATCGATTAACATATCCTGTAACAGAAAAACCCTTGAAATTTGTAAAACAATCAGAATCGTCATTTCAAATTCATTGAAGTGGTAATTTGTTTAAACTTGTAAAACAATTGATATCGTCATTTCAAATTCATTGAAGTTGTGTTTTCACTTCCTGGAAGATTTTCTATCAACTCTTATTTCTATTTCTTTTCCATCATGGATGCCTTAATAGATTCATTGATTTTAAAGACTTTAAATAGTGTATTGGACATCGAATTAACATATCGTGTAACAAGAAATTTGTTTAAACTTGTAAAACAATTGATATCGTCATTTCAAATTCATTGAAGTTGTGTTTTCACTTCCTGGAAGATTTTCTATCAACTCTTATTTCTATTTCTTTTCCATCATGGATGTCTTAAGAGATTCATTGATTTTAAAGACTTTAAATAGTGTATTGGACATCGAATTAACATATATCGTGTAACAAGAAATTTGTTTAAACTTGTAAAACAATTGAAATCGTCATTTCAAATTCATTGAAGTTGTGTTTTCACTTCCTGGAAGATTTTCTATCAACTCTTATTTCTATTTCTTTTCCATCATGGATGTCTTAATAGATTCATTGATTTTAAAGACTTTAAATAGTGTATTGGACATCGAATTAACATATCGTGTAACAAGAAATTTGTTTAAACTTGTAAAACAATTGAAATCGTCATTTCAAATTCATTGAAGTTGTGTTTTCACTTCCTGGAAGATTTTCTATCAACTCTTATTTCTATTTCTTTTCCATCATGGATGCCTTAATAGATTCATTGATTTTAAAGACTTTAAATAGTGTATTGGACATCGAATTAACATATCGTGTAACAAGAAATTTGTTTAAACTTGTAAAACAATTGATATCGTCATTTCAAATTCATTGAAGTTGTGTTTTCACTTCCTGGAAGATTTTCTATCAACTCTTATTTCTATTTCTTTTCCATCATGGATGTCTTAAGAGATTCATTGATTTTAAAGACTTTAAATAGTGTATTGGACATCGAATTAACATATCGTGTAACAAGAAATTTGTTTAAACTTGTAAAAAAATTGATATCGTCATTTCAAATTCATTGAAGTTGTGTTTTCACTTCCTGGAAGATTTTCTATCAACTCTTATTTCTATTTCTTTTCCATCATGGATGTCTTCAGAGATTCATTGATTTTAAAGACTTTAAATAGTGTATTGGACATCGAATTAACATACATCGTGTAACAAGAAATTTGTTTAAACTTGTAAAACAATTGAAATCGTCATTTCAAATTCATTGGAGTTGTGTTTTCACTTCCTGGAAGATTTTCTATCAACTCTTATTTCTATTTCTTTTCTATCATGGATGTCTTAAGAGATTCATTGATTTTAAAGACTTTAAATAGTGTATTGGACATCGAATTAACATATCGTGTAACAAGAAATTTGTTTAAACTTGTAAAAAAATTGATATCGTCATTTCAAATTCATTGAAGTTGTGTTTTCACTTCCTGGAAGATTTTCTATCAACTCTTATTTCTATTTCTTTTCCATCATGGATGTCTTAAGAGATTCATTGATTTTAAAGACTTTAAATAGTGTATTGGACATCGATTAACATATCCTGTAACAGGGAAACCCTTGACATTTGTAAAACAATCAGAATCGTCATTTCAAATTCATTGAAGTGGTGATTTTCCGCTCATGGAAGATTTTCTATCAACCCTCATTACTGTTTCTTTTTCTTCATTCATATCTCAATAGATTCATTGATTTTAAAGACTTGAAATAGTGTATTGGACATCGATTAACATATCCTGTAACAGGGAAACCCTTGACATTTGTAAAGCAATCAGAATCGTCATTTCAAATTCATTGAAGTGGTGATTTTCCGCTCATGGAAGATTTTCTATCAACTCTTATTTCTATTTCTTTTCCTTCATGCATGTCTTAATAGATTCATTGATTTTAAAGACTTGAAATAGTATATTGGACATCGAATTAACATATCATGTAACAAGAAATTTGTTTAAACTTGTAAAACAATTGATATCGCCATTTCAAATTCATTGAAGCTGTGTTTTCACTTCCTGGAAGATTTTCTATCAACTCTTATTTCTATTTCTTTTCCATCATGGATGCCTTAATAGATTCATTGATTTTAAAGACTTTAAATAGTGTATTGGACATCGAATTAACATATCGTGTAACAAGAAATTTGTTTAAACTTGTAAAACAATTGAAATCGTCATTTCAAATTCATTGAAGTTGTGTTTTCACTTCCTGGAAGATTTTCTATCAACTCTTATTTCTATTTCTTTTCCATCATGGATGCCTTAATAGATTCATTGATTTTAAAGACTTTAAATAGTGTATTGGACATCGAATTAACATATCGTGTAACAAGAAATTTGTTTAAACTTGTAAAACAATTGATATCGTCATTTCAAATTCATTGAAGTTGTGTTTTCACTTCCTGGAAGATTTTCTATCAACTCTTATTTCTATTTCTTTTCCATCATGGATGTCTTAAGAGATTCATTGATTTTAAAGACTTTAAATAGTGTATTGGACATCGAATTAACATATATCGTGTAACAAGAAATTTGTTTAAACTTGTAAAACAATTGAAATCGTCATTTCAAATTCATTGAAGTTGTGTTTTCACTTCCTGGAAGATTTTCTATCAACTCTTATTTCTATTTCTTTTCCATCATGGATGTCTTAATAGATTCATTGATTTTAAAGACTTTAAATAGTGTATTGGACATCGAATTAACATATCGTGTAACAAGAAATTTGTTTAAACTTGTAAAACAATTGAAATCGTCATTTCAAATTCATTGAAGTTGTGTTTTCACTTCCTGGAAGATTTTCTATCAACTCTTATTTCTATTTCTTTTCCATCATGGATGCCTTAATAGATTCATTGATTTTAAAGACTTTAAATAGTGTATTGGACATCGAATTAACATATCGTGTAACAAGAAATTTGTTTAAACTTGTAAAACAATTGATATCGTCATTTCAAATTCATTGAAGTTGTGTTTTCACTTCCTGGAAGATTTTCTATCAACTCTTATTTCTATTTCTTTTCCATCATGGATGTCTTAAGAGATTCATTGATTTTAAAGACTTTAAATAGTGTATTGGACATCGAATTAACATATCGTGTAACAAGAAATTTGTTTAAACTTGTAAAAAAATTGATATCGTCATTTCAAATTTATTGAAGTTGTGTTTTCACTTCCTGGAAGATTTTCTATCAACTCTTATTTCTATTTCTTTTCCATCATGGATGTCTTCAGAGATTCATTGATTTTAAAGACTTTAAATAGTGTATTGGACATCGAATTAACATATATCGTGTAACAAGAAATTTGTTTAAACTTGTAAAACAATTGAAATCGTCATTTCAAATTCATTGGAGTTGTGTTTTCACTTCCTGGAAGATTTTCTATCAACTCTTATTTCTATTTCTTTTCTATCATGGATGTCTTAAGAGATTCATTGATTTTAAAGACTTTAAATAGTGTATTGGACATCGAATTAACATATCGTGTAACAAGAAATTTGTTTAAACTTGTAAAAAAATTGATATCGTCATTTCAAATTCATTGAAGTTGTGTTTTCACTTCCTGGAAGATTTTCTATCAACTCTTATTTCTATTTCTTTTCCATCATGGATGTCTTAAGAGATTCATTGATTTTAAAGACTTTAAATAGTGTATTGGACATCGATTAACATATCCTGTAACAGGGAAACCCTTGACATTTGTAAAACAATCAGAATCGTCATTTCAAATTCATTGAAGTGGTGATTTTCCGCTCATGGAAGATTTTCTATCAACCCTCATTACTGTTTCTTTTTCTTCATTCATATCTCAATAGATTCATTGATTTTAAAGACTTGAAATAGTGTATTGGACATCGATTAACATATCCTGTAACAGGGAAACCCTTGACATTTGTAAAACAATCAGAATCGTCATTTCAAATTCATTGAAGTGGTAATTTTCAGTTCCTGGAAGATTTTCTATCAACTCTTATTTCTATTTCTTTTCCTTCATGCATGTCTTAATAGATTCATTGATTTTAAAGACTTGAAATAGTATATTGGACATCGAATTAACATATCATGTAACAAGAAATTTGTTTAAACTTGTAAAACAATTGATATCGCCATTTCAAATTCATTGAAGCTGTGTTTTCACTTCCTGGAAGATTTTCTATCAACTCTTATTTCTATTTCTTTTCCATCATGGATGCCTTAATAGATTCATTGATTTTAAAGACTTTAAATAGTGTATTGGACATCGAATTAACATATCGTGTAACAAGAAATTTGTTTAAACTTGTAAAACAATTGAAATCGTCATTTCAAATTCATTGAAGTTGTGTTTTCACTTCCTGGAAGATTTTCTATCAACTCTTATTTCTATTTCTTTTCCATCATGGATGTCTTAAGAGATTCATTGATTTTAAAGACTTTAAATAGTGTATTGGACATCGAATTAACATATCGTGTAACAAGAAATTTGTTTAAACTTGTAAAACAATTGATATCGTCATTTCAAATTCATTGAAGTTGTGTTTTCACTTCCTGGAAGATTTTCTATCAACTCTTATTTCTATTTCTTTTCCATCATGGATGTCTTAAGAGATTCATTGATTTTAAAGACTTTAAATAGTGTATTGGACATCGAATTAACATATCGTGTAACAAGAAATTTGTTTAAACTTGTAAAACAATTGATATCGTCATTTCAAATTCATTGAAGTTGTGTTTTCACTTCCTGGAAGATTTTCTATCAACCCTTATTTCTATTTCTTTTCCTTCATGCATTTCTTAATAGATTCATTGATTTTAAAGACTTGAAATAGTGTATTGGACATCGATTAACATATCCTGTAACAGGGAAACCCTTGACATTTGTAAAACAATCAGAATCGTCATTTCAAATTCATTGAAGTGGTGATTTTCCGCTCATGGAAGATTTTCTATCAACCCTCATTACTGTTTCTTTTTCTTCATTTATGTCTCAATTGATTCATTGATTTTAAAGACTTGAAATAGTGTATTGGACATCGATTAACATATCCTGTAACAGGGAAACCCTTGAAATTTGTAAAACAATCAGAATCGTCATTTCAAATTCATTGAAGTGGTAATTTTCAGTTCCTGGAAGATTTTCTATCAACTCTTATTTCTATTTCTTTTCCTTCATGCATGTCTTAATAGATTCATTGATTTTAAAGACTTTAAATAGTGTATTGGACATCGAATTAACATATCGTGTAACAAGAAATTTGTTTAAACTTGTAAAACAATTGATATCGTCATTTCAAATTCATTGAAGTTGTGTTTTCACTTCCTGGAAGATTTTCTATCAACTCTTATTTCTATTTCTTTTCCATCATCCCTGTCTTAATAGATTCATTGATTTTAAAGACTTGAAATAGTGTATTGGACATCGAATTAACATATCGTGTAACAAGAAATTTGTTTAAACTTGTAAAACAATTGATATCGTCATTTCAAATTCATTGAAGTTGTGTTTTCACTTCCTGGAAGATTTTCTATCAACTCTTATTTCTATTTCTTTTCCATCATCCCTGTCTTAATAGATTCATTGATTTTAAAGACTTTAAATAGTGTATTGGACATCGAATTAACATATCGTGTAACAAGAAATTTGTTTAAACTTGTAAAACAATTGAAATCGTCATTTCAAATTCATTGAAGTTGTGTTTTCACTTCCTGGAAGATTTTCTATCAACTCTTATTTCTATTTCTTTTCCATCATGGATGTCTTAAGAGATTCATTGATTTTAAAGACTTTAAATAGTGTATTGGACATCGAATTAACATATCGTGTAACAAGAAATTTGTTTAAACTTGTAAAACAATTGATATCGTCATTTCAAATTCATTGAAGTTGTGTTTTCACTTCCTGGAAGATTTTCTATCAACTCTTATTTCTATTTCTTTTCCATCATGGATGTCTTAAGAGATTCATTGATTTTAAAGACTTTAAATAGTGTATTGGACATCGAATTAACATATCGTGTAACAAGAAATTTGTTTAAACTTGTAAAACAATTGATATCGTCATTTCAAATTCATTGAAGTTGTGTTTTCACTTCCTGGAAGATTTTCTATCAACCCTTATTTCTATTTCTTTTCCTTCATGCATGTCTTAATAGATTCATTGATTTTAAAGACTTGAAATAGTGTATTGGACATCGATTAACATATCCTGTAACAGGGAAACCCTTGACATTTGTAAAACAATCAGAATCGTCATTTCAAATTCATTGAAGTGGTGATTTTCCGCTCATGGAAGATTTTCTATCAACCCTCATTACTGTTTCTTTTTCTTCATTTATGTCTCAATTGATTCATTGATTTTAAAGACTTGAAATAGTGTATTGGACATCGATTAACATATCCTGTAACAGGGAAACCCTTGAAATTTGTAAAACAATCAGAATCGTCATTTCAAATTCATTGAAGTGGTAATTTTCAGTTCCTGGAAGATTTTCTATCAACTCTTATTTCTATTTCTTTTCCTTCATGCATGTCTTAATAGATTCATTGATTTTAAAGACTTTAAATAGTGTATTGGACATCGAATTAACATATCGTGTAACAAGAAATTTGTTTAAACTTGTAAAACAATTGATATCGTCATTTCAAATTCATTGAAGTTGTGTTTTCACTTCCTGGAAGATTTTCTATCAACTCTTATTTCTATTTCTTTTCCATCATCCCTGTCTTAATAGATTCATTGATTTTAAAGACTTGAAATAGTGTATTGGACATCGAATTAACATATCGTGTAACAAGAAATTTGTTTAAACTTGTAAAACAATTGATATCGTCATTTCAAATTCATTGAAGTTGTGTTTTCACTTCCTGGAAGATTTTCTATCAACTCTTATTTCTATTTCTTTTCCATCATCCCTGTCTTAATAGATTCATTGATTTTAAAGACTTTAAATAGTGTATTGGACATCGAATTAACATATCGTGTAACAAGAAATTTGTTTAAACTTGTAAAACAATTGATATCGTCATTTCAAATTCATTGAAGTTGTGTTTTCACTTCCTGGAAGATTTTCTATCAACTCTTATTTCTATTTCTTTTCCATCATCCCTGTCTTAATAGATTCATTGATTTTAAAGACTTTAAATAGTGTATTGGACATCGAATTAACATATCGTGTAACAAGAAATTTGTTTAAACTTGTAAAACAATTGATATCGTCATTTCAAATTCATTGAAGTTGTGTTTTCACTTCCTGGAAGATTTTCTATCAACTCTTATTTCTATTTCTTTTCCATCATCCCTGTCTTAATAGATTCATTGATTTTAAAGACTTGAAATAGTGTATTGGACATCGAATTAACATATCGTGTAACAAGAAATTTGTTTAAACTTGTAAAACAATTGATATCGTCATTTCAAATTCATTGAAGTTGTGTTTTCACTTCCTGAAAGATTTTCTATCAACTCTTATTTCTATTTCTTTTCCATCATCCCTGTCTTAATAGATTCATTGATTTTAAAGACTTGAAATAGTGTATTGGACATCGAATTAACATATCGTGTAACAAGAAATTTGTTTAAACTTGTAAAACAATTGATATCGTCATTTCAAATTCATTGAAGTTGTGTTTTCACTTCCTGGAAGATTTTCTATCAACTCTTATTTCTATTTCTTTTCCATCATCCCTGTCTTAATAGATTCATTGATTTTAAAGACTTTAAATAGTGTATTGGACATCGAATTAACATATCGTGTAACAAGAAATTTGTTTAAACTTGTAAAACAATTGATATCGTCATTTCAAATTCATTGAAGTTGTGTTTTCACTTCCTGGAAGATTTTCTATCAACTCTTATTTCTATTTCTTTTCCATCATCCCTGTCTTAATAGATTCATTGATTTTAAAGACTTTAAATAGTGTATTGGACATCGAATTAACATATCGTGTAACAAGAAATTTGTTTAAACTTGTAAAACAATTGATATCGTCATTTCAAATTCATTGAAGTTGTGTTTTCACTTCCTCGAAGATTTTCTATCAACTCTTATTTCTATTTCTTTTCCATCATCCCTGTCTTAATAGATTCATTGATTTTAAAGA
Source organism: Daphnia pulex (assembly GCF_021134715.1). Taxonomy (NCBI): domain Eukaryota; kingdom Metazoa; phylum Arthropoda; class Branchiopoda; order Diplostraca; family Daphniidae; genus Daphnia; species Daphnia pulex. The sequence continues at coordinate 12,785,558 of NC_060024.1, read as the reverse complement.
CTTGAAATAGTGTATTGGACATCGATTTACATATCCTGTAACAGGGAAACCCTTGACATTTGTAAAACAATCAGAATCGTCATTTCAAATTCATTGAAGTGGTGATTTTCCGCTCATGGAAGATTTTCTATCAACCCTCATTACTGTTTCTTTTTCTTCATTCATGTCTTAATAGATTCATTGATTTGAAAGACTTGAAATAGTGTATTGGACATCGATTAACATATCCTGTAACAGGGAAACCCTTGAAATTTGTAAAGCAATCAGAATCGTCATTTCAAATTCATTGAAGTGGTGATTTTCCGCTCATGGAAGATTATTCTATCAAACCTTATTTCTATTTCTTTTCCTTCATGCATGTCTTAATAGATTCGTTGATTTTAAAGACTTGAAATAGTGTATTGGACATCCATTAACATATCCTGTAACAGGGAAACCCTTTAAATTTGTAAAACAATCTATATCGTCATTTCAAATTTCATCGTCATTACCCAAACACAAATTCAAATTTAAAACCTTTATGGTTCCAGAGTTTCCATAATACATAGAGAGGAAATATTCAATTACCCAATAGGATTTCAGAAGAAATTCGTGTTTGAAAATCTACTTTCATCAATTTTTGTTGACATTTTCGTATTACGATTTCAATCCTTTCGGAGTGTGCCAAAGTCGAAATCCACGTTACCTAAACAAAAATTAAACTTTAAAACCTTCAGGGGAGTGACTTTAATACGTAAACAGGCGAATATTCCATTACCCAATAGGATTTCAAAAGTAATTCATGTTTGAAAATGTTCTTTCATCATTTTTGTTTACATTTTCGTGTTAAGATTTCAATACATTCGGAGTGTACCACAGTCGAAATCCGCATTACCCAAACAAAAATTCAACTTTAAAACCTTCAGGGGAGTTTCAATAATACGTAGAGAGGCGAATATTCAATTACCCAATAGGATTTCAAAAGTAATTCATGTTTGAAAATCTACTTTCATCATTTTTGGTTGGCATTTTCGTGTTACGATTTCAATATTTGTCGAGTGTGTCACGGTCGTAATACGCGTTACCCAAACAAAAATTCAACTTTAAAACCTTCAGGGGAGTGTTCATAATACGAAGAGAGGCGAATATTCAATAAACCAATAGGATTTTAGAAGAAATTCATGTTTGAAAATCTACTTTCATCAATTTTTTGTTGACATTTTCGTGTAACGATTTCAATCCTTTCGGAGCGTGCCAAGTTGAAATCCGCGTTACCCAAACAAAAATTCATTTTTGAAACCTTCAGGGTAGTATCCATAATACGTAGAGAGGCGAATATTCAATTACCCAATAGGATTTCAAAAGTAATTCATGTTTGAAAATCTACTACGGGAAAAATTTTTCCCATTTTTCCCAAATCACTTGCAAAAAAAATCAGCAAGGGAAATTGCGTTGCGTTAGGGAATTGCGTTGCTCACAATTTTACGGGCTCCGGTCGGTAGGAGCGCTAGCGTAGCACTGGTGAAGCGCGAAGTGTGGTAAGGAGATAGTTTTAGGGTGGGTTCTGAACGGGTGAATAAATGGGGCGGCGTCGTCTGCTGGCTCTCCCATTGAGTTTGTCATCTCCTTATCTCTGTAACGAACATACTTTTTTTTATTATCGTTCCCAACCCTGGTGATTTGTATTATGAATTATTGATTCAATGGACTTGAAATGGTGTATTTCCAATACGATCGTCGCTAGATGGCAAGGCAAAATTAAGTGGGTGATGTAGAAAATCTTCAAAAATGGTGTAAAATTTTCTAGATTTTCAATCGTCGATATCTCTTGCAATAAACCTCAGATAACAAAACGGTGTGATATGTCTGTAGAGGGGGGGGGGCAAAACCTTTGTTAGTTTTTTTAACGGTCTGGTTCGCCTGGATACTGATGTGAAAAATCCTAAAACTCTACAATTTCTGGTGGGCCCCCTTAGTTTTCCCTAAATTACTTAAAAACTATGCTAGCTAAAAAATTGCGGATTTCACCATTCGTTTTTTCACAAAATTTTAAACAAAACTGTTTAATCGGGGACTGGCTACGATGCCTCAGTCACCGTTTCCCCGAAAAATGAAAACCACAAAGACCCCAAATCCGGCCTCTGAGTGGTGGACTCATTGTTATTAAGATAAGATAACACTATCGGAGAAGAGTAATAATAAGAGCTTATCGAACTGGTTGGCGGAGTTAGTTTAACTATTTTTATAGTTCGAGAAGGTACTGATTTATACTGTAGCTATGGTGTTGGCCAAGTTTTACGTCACTTTAGATAAAGATAACTGCGTGTTTTTTCCTGGTCAAGAAATTACAGGAAGTGTTCACGTATGGAACGACAAACCCAAAAATGTGAATGGTATAATAAAGTCGACTAGAATGTTAAACATTAAGCCACAAACATTGTTATGCATCATCTTGAGTCTTATGTAATTTGCCTCTCTTATACATTTTTATTAGGTATTTACGTCGATTGCCGTGGATCAGCTCAAGTTTCTTTTACCAGGACAGAGCAACAAATGAATACGATTTATCGAAATGGACGTTCACACAACGTAGTAAAAAATATTACCACCCACTACCAATCCAACGAAAGTTACTTCCGTCACCGGATCACCATCAACGCTGGAGGTAAAATTTTAATGTATAGAAATCCCCTCTATAAAGCCTAATATGACAAATAACAGACAATAACGGCTTTTATAATTAATTTGACTGAAAAAAAAAAAATAATAGGAAGTGATCGTACGTTGGGTAAAGGGAAACATCAATTTCCATTTTCATTGATACTGCCGCATCAAATTCCGTCCTCATTTGAAGGAGTTCATGGCAACGTCCGTTACACCATTCGAGCTGTTTATGAACGGTATTTATTCACATTTTCCCCATAAATAATTTGTTTAGACGGTTTAAAGCTGTTTTTATACGATATTGTGTTATTATTTGATGACGACATATATTACAGACGTAGAAAGTGGAATCACGAATGCAAAATTCCTATAACTGTGAACTCCATAATGGACCTCAATCAAATTCCTGAATCTAGCGTAATTACTTACATAAAATAATTTGTTGATTGCACAATTTGAGCTTTTTTCGATAATTTATTGACAAGGTACCAGTGCAAGCGTCCGGTTATAAGACTCTGGGAATTCTTTGTTGCAAATCCAACCCGATAACTGCTAAATTTTGGCTGGATCGTTGCGGTTATGTTCCGGGAGAATCAATCATCTTCAACGCCGAAGTTGAAAACTTGAGCAGAAAGGCTATGCGTGGCACAAAAGTTCAGATCATAGAGGTAAAAGGCAAGAAAATTGTCACCAGACTAAAAAATCGGGTCTTTTACGTGACCTATTTTACGTAATGTTAATAACATAAGTCGTAATTTTTAGAAAACTAGTTATCACGCAACGCGTGCAACCGAATTCCATGAACGCGTTATTAACGAATCAATAAGAGGAAAATTCAAAGATTTTCAGGCATGGGAAAATTATGCCATCATTGTTCCTCCTATCGTCTCTTCAAATCTTCAGTTTTGCAATATCATCGACGTGTCCTACAGCATCATGGTGAGTCTCTTTTGTTTTGGGAGGAGAAACATTTGAACTGCGTTTTAAATCAGTCGGGCAGTTTGCTGTAGATCCTGGGGCATTTTCCTTCAATCTGAAGATTTTCCACAACCTTCTCATCGGTAATGTTCCTCTACGCAGCTCATTCGCTAATTTTCAGCAGAGAATCGCACACCCAAACTCGCAAACCCGGACCGAGAATTCTACGAGCATAACGAATCCGGGACGTGAAATAGCTTCCCCGATTTCAAACGACTATCCAGATCTTCGTAAATATAAGCATTGTTTACTTTTATACAAGTTGTCTAACTAATTATTAATTCGACTGTTTCCTCTTTTAAATATAGCGCCTCCGAGTTATGAAGAATGCATGTTTGGTGGAAACTTAAGAGAAACCGACGATTCTGAACATGTCGTCTATGGAGTCGGAGATTCCTATAAGCCTCGTTATTTGACTTACGGATAGTTGGTATTGAATTGTAATCCTGATGCGCTAATAATCTGAATTCGTCTGAATTAATCTTGTAGTTAATCACACAATCTTTTTGGAAGTTATATTCATAGTATACATATTAACTATTATTTTGAAATAATAGGTAAGTATAAATAATGAATTCATTTGTTAGACATCTAATAATTGCGAACTACACGTAAAAAAGAATATTTGTAATTACATGAATACATCTAATGTATAGGTTATCCAATAATAATTAAAAAGACGGAACGTCGTGTGCTGAAGTACAGGCCTGACCTGATAAGCTGATAAGGAAATAGCTTACAGTGAATTTGATGATAAATTGCAAAATATACGCCGCTGCATGGGTCTGTAACTATGTCATATAAGCACAGCGAGGCGTACAAGGATAAATTTGGCACGCAAGTTTCAAGGCAGTAGAATATAGTAAAACTTCCATGTTGGCATCTTTCAGCTCCTTTCCCACTGAAGTGCTGCTGCTGCATCATCAGGGCAAAAGCGCAGTTTGAATACAGAAACACCTGCATATTATAGCGTCTATGTAAAGATCTTATATAATTCCATCGTGAGTGTAATTGACCTTGCAGTGTTGTGAAACTACGCATGGCATATTCACGCTGGTGAGTATATCGCGAAATCTCCAGTTCCCAAACCGCCTATCTATATAGCTCTTATACACAATATTTGTGTTTTATCACACGTTACGTGGTTTTGCATAAAGGTCAATTCCTTTTGAGTTCCCCGAGATCCAGTTGTTTCAGTGCTGTTCAATCTGCGGTACAGTAAAATAGATGATATTGCGATATATTGCGTCCCGTTATATGTTGTATAACGGCCGTATAGTTTCATCGCTTTTTTTTTTTTTTGGGTCGAGCTGATGGGTGATGGCGGTTCTGGAATTCACTGCTGGCGAATTGTGGGCCACGTAACACTTCTGTAGTGAATATATATACGGAACGGTGCTTCATAAACTCTGCATTTCAGTGTACACCTTTACCGCTGCCGGATGATCTTTTTTGTTATGGACAACAAATTTAATTCCGAGCAGAAAGACTAAATGGCCTTTCAGCATTTGTGCTACCCATCCAATTCTGTTACAATTGAAACCGGCAATTAGCCTATGCCATTTAAGTGACCCACAACCAAATTTCGCAAGGAGCCATAACGTCGTTATTCACGTTGCTATCCTACATAGCCTAAGGCTGTTTGTTTTTTGTGTGTGTGTATGTTTATTTTCAGTTTCCAGTTCATGTTCTACTCACGTTCACGTATAAGTTCACGATTCGTCATTAAAAATATTGAATTGTGAGAGGTTATGACTTTGCACCGCTTTGGTCCATCCGGAAGAAAAAAAACTAAATTGCGGTCCTTTCTGCAGACTTCTTCAGACCGCAAACAACTCTCAGCTGATTAAAAAAGAACAGTCGGAAGTCTTATACGCGGAAACGGTAGGCCTATATAGTATCCTGAAGGCTTTACGAAACGCGTTACAAATTAAAGTGGCCATTTATATAGAAAAGAACATCATCCATCAGCAGCAACTTAAATCCGGGAAACTAAAATTAGTTTTTCTACTTTTTTAAAAAAAAGGAAAGAAAAACTAATTACCAAGTGTGATTCTTATTAGGCCTAATAGATTTGTCCTGCTAAATGCAAAAAATCTCTGCAATCAAAATGATTTTCACGTGTTCAAGTTTTGCAGGTCCTTTTTCGAGTTGTATCGGAAATCCACTCCGCGGCTATGAACTGTGTGGCTACCGCTACATTGCTGTATTATTTCGTTGCTTGTCATTGCTTACTGGCCTTCGCAACCGCAACGTTCTCATCTCCATTCACCTCGATTTTTCAAAATGACGTAGCACAGTCAGCAAAAGACGTTCCGCACAACACCAGCGGACATCGCTGGCTGTCTCGCTACGGCAAGCAATTTGACGAAAACGAGGAGGAAAGTATAGATGAAGCGAAAATAACAACGGTAGGATATATCAATGAGAGAATAATAATATGGATTCCATATTTTTAAAAAGTTATTATAATCATTCTTTGGGTATATTGCGACGAATAACACAGATGATAACTCTTTTTTTTCAACTTAATTAGGAGTGCAAAGTAATGAAATTTTCCTATCTTGATGCCCATCAAAAATTGTCTACAGGTCGAAATCATCGCCAGTCGAGGCTACCCTGTTGAAATCCACGAAGTAATCACTGAAGACGGTTACATTCTGGAACTGCATCGTATTCCATATGGTAAAGGCCAGGTGCCCAAGCACGATGTTGAAAAGCAGGTCGTCTTTATTCAACACGGATTTCTCAACACCGACAATGTGTGGCTCATCACTCCTAACGACCAAGGCCTCGGTAATTATATACGCGCTATATACGCAATTGTCAAAATTCTTATATTCTTATAATTGTGTCTGTTTTGATCTGTCCAACAAATTGCAGCTTACATTTTGGCTGACACCGGCGTGTATGACGTGTGGCTTGGGAACGCTCGAGGCAATACCTATTCACGCAAGCACGTTTATCTTGACCCTTCCGAAGAAGATTATTGGAACTTTTCGTAAGTCAACATTTAATTTTCCTAGACAGCGACGAGTGCAAAAATATATTTGAGCAAATAACTTGTCAAGAAAAGATTCGACGAAATGGGAAACTACGACATTCCTGCAGTGATCAATTACGTGCTGGCCAAGACGGGGCGCAGTACGATGAGTTATGTTGGTACGCAATATCTCGGTATTTAAAATAGTCTTATTCCTCACACGTTATAGCCTATTTCTTTTCGTTTCAGGCCACTCGATGGGATGCGCAATGTTTTTCATTTGCATGTCTTTGTGCCCCGAGTTGAACGCGAAGATTGATGTGATGATTGGTCTAGCACCAGCGTCATCTGTTGCAGAGTCCCAGACTGGCCTTCGTTTCCAAGCTCCGTTCGTGAACCTGTTAGTTGTACGTCACTATATAATTAAATAATCGCCAGAATTATTTGCAAATGAACTCATTCTGTGTTTTTGAATGCTGCTGGAGTTGATCAGAATCTCTTCCAAATTCTTGGAGTGCGCATATACGAGCCAGTGGATTCGCCACGGAACAGTTTGAGAAAAAGGTTTTGCGGGCCTAGTCTTTTCTTGCGTTACTCCCTCTGTCAAAACCCTATATTTGCTACAACTAGTGACGAATACCGGGATATAGATGTGGTAAGTTTAAGCGGTATGTGTAATATTTTATATTTGTATATATAATGCATTGGAATATAGCGCTTATTGTATTGTTTAAATATGACGCGAGCTCATATTAATCTTCTCAATATTTATTATTTCAATTGGACTTCAATTGGTATTATTAAAATAGAATCTCCTACCTGTTATTGACGGTCACAATCCGGCGGGAACTTCAGTTAGAACAGCCGCTCACTTTGCTCAGAATTTCAACGCGGGTATTTCATATTTATCCCGACCGATTTTAAACTAAATTTGTTGTCGGAAATTGTTGAAATTCAATTGCAGGTCAGACTTTCCAGCGGTATGATTTTGGTCCAACGGAAAATCAGCTGCGTTACGGACAAGCTACACCTCCCGCTTACGATCTGAGTCAAGTCACATGTCCCGTTTTCCTTTTCTGGGGACAAAGTGATAAAGTATTGCACACAAAATCTATTCTTGAAATATTAATTTGATAGAAACTATGAAGCGCAGCATATTTAAATTAATTCGTTCAATTTTATTCCCCAGGTTGTTGATCCGAGGGTATATAGCCATTTCTTCCTCCCTCCACGTCCACTGATTGATTGCAGATTGACTAATTGCTTGTCTCTTTCTCGTTTTGGTATTAGGATGTTGCCTGGTTGGCTTCCAAATTGGGAAATTTGAAGGCTTCTATTCAGGTCGAAGATCAATCGTGGAACCACGTAGATCACTTATTTTCACCGGACGCCAAACGACTAGTTTATGATAAGTTCATTCCCCTCCTTCCAAAAGCAAGCTAAAAAATTTCAACTAAAATAGAGCTTTGAATTCACGTTAAAACATATTTTTATTACCAGACATACCCAATATTTGTCCGATTGTCATTATAAAATATTATTATTATTATGATCTTTTTTACCTGAATATTTTTCAATGAACCACCCATCACATTAAATTGTAGCCTATCAATCGGGAATTACTATTCCAGTGATATATATTTTCAAACTCACCGACAAATTTATGGGCTAGGTTAATAAGATATTGTAACGGTTCTTGCAGATTTTGGTGTTTTGCAAAAAACACCTTTTTTTTTAGGTTTATTGGTCGAAACAAGGACAATCTTCATATCTCTGCAGAATAAAGTGATGGTAAAATGAAGGAAACCTTGACCCTAAAGTGATTTTAATGTTTTATTACTCTTCTTCTAACGTCCTTGAAATGCTATATGGTGCCAAAAAAAAAACGGGTATTCCTTTTGTATGTTTCTAGCACATACATATGTAGCTACAGTGCTTGTCTGCTTACCCAGTATCCAGTTCAGTTCATGTTGGACCTTGCGCACAATCGGACATTTTATTTCGTCTTGTCGACACGCAACAGTTAAAATTTTTAAAAGTAAAAAAAACTGATTTCCACAAATTCTACATAAGGACGGTAACATTCGTGAAATTCATTTCAATAATTTGTGTTATTCTAAAATTATTTTATTTTTTCATCCTCTCCCTCATATTTTTTCCATTGTCTTTTCAAGCCCATACAATATGAATTGTACGACAAGAATTTATTTTTATATTGCTTGCTTCTTTTGCTTCCCGTTGACTTGGACAACGCCATTATCTTCAGTACTGCTGCCTAGTCAATACAGATTGTTTTTAATAAATGGAACGCAGCTTGAAGAAATAGGTCAGCACTGGAACGAGACTGAACTTATTTCTGCCATTGGCGATCAACTTTATCAAAACGAAGGACGAGATCTCAGTGAAGCAAAAATGACAACGGTAAGATAATAAAGCTTGCATGGTGCGTTGATTCAAAATAACTATTTTATTGAGCATAACTTTGTATCGTCTTATAAACCGGTACGGAGTAAGAGATGCCAACCGGAAATTATAATATATTTCATATCCTTATTATTCCGTTCCGTGTATATAAAATTCAGGTTCAAATCATTGCCAGTCGAGGATATCCCGTTGAAGTTAACCAAGTGACTACCGATGATGGCTACATTCTCGAAGTGCATCGCATTCCGCACGGTAAAAGTGAAGTCCCCAATCCCGATATTAAAAAACCGGTCGTCTTTATTCAACACGGATTTCTCAACACTGACAGTGTGTGGCTCATCACTCCCAACAGTCAATCTCTCGGTAATATCACCTGGATTCCATCCACACTGTGCCACCATATCGTTGTTAATGTCATTTTCTTTTTCTGTTCTACAAATAATCAACTATAAAACTGCAGCCTACATCTTGGCCGACAGCGGCAGGTACGACGTGTGGCTTGGGAACGCCCGAGGCAATACTTATTCACGCAAGCATGTCAGTCTCGACCCTGCAGAGGAAGCTTATTGGAATTTTTCGTAAGTATAATATAATACCAGCAGTTGATTGGTGCGCAACCAAGACGACAAATTTATTTCAACAATTTTTGCAAGGATATAGATTCGACGAAATGGGAAACTACGACATTCCCGCAGTGATCGATTACGTGCTGGCCAAGACGGGGCGCAGTACGATGAGTTACGTTGGTGAGCAATTACATTAAATAAGCTGCATTCACATTGGATTTTATTATTACGCAATTGGCACACGTATATATTTTCCCGACAATTGATTTAGCTTTTCGTTATAATTGTTTAGACCAACGAATGTAGGGAGAAACAGTGTATTAACTGAAGATGTAATCGACAGACGTTGAGAGCACAACGTTAGGCGGGGACGAGCTTGTCCAGACTGACCCTACGCTCTCACTAGCGTCGTCTGCTTCACACACTCTGTGAAGTCAATACATGCCCTTTCTTTCCGGGTTTGCTTTCTTTTAATACATAAAAAAGGAAAAGGGGGCATGGCTGTTTTGAGGGACAACACGAAACAAAATACGGACGCGTTTCGGCGTTGTCACGATGTCCAGGTGCCGGACTCGAATTCCTTTCGGACGACGTCGTTTTGTTGTTGTTGTTGCTGGCGGCGGGGGTAAAACGGCGCTTCTTGGGCGAGGCGACCAAGCTGAGGGCCTCGTTCTGTTCAGCGGCATCGGCGTCGATGGCCTCTTGTTCTTCCTGTTGCTGTTGCTGCTGCTGTTGCTGCTGCTGTTGCTGCTGCTGCTGCTGGGTGAACTGCTGGCCGATGTTGGCCAAACCGGCGGCAGCCGGATGGATTCCGGCTCCAATGGAGTTGACGATGTGGTTGAGAGCGGTATTGGGAGACTGCTGTTGAGGGAAGAGATGATGCGGAAGTGGGCCGTAGGGCGTCCGCAAGAACGGAGTCGACGTCAAACCGAGGGCGGCCATATCGCCGTTTCGCAATCCGCGGTCGATAACGCGGCCTCGTTGCAATTTGCTCAATTCAGATTCCTCGCCGGTAACAGAGTTGGCCGAAGATTTCTGGCTGTTGGCGATGACGTGATGATGGGAGCGCTGCTGTTGCTGCTGGGCGGCGGCAAAGCGGGACAGAGTGTTGTCCACCCACTGGGCCAAAGACGAGGCCAATTCCGATTTCAACATTTCAGCCAAACCTTCCAGTTCCGTGTTGTTGGGCGAGGAGTCCGGCTCCTTTGGGGTGCTGGTCATTTGTTGAACGGGCTGCTGGGTCGTCGGCAATGGCTGTTGCTGCTGCATCTGCTGGACGGCGGATTTGATAGGCGCTTGCTGGCGTTGCTGCTGTTTCTCCATGAGCATGCGACGGGTGGCGTCCAGGTAGGCCGCATGAGCCTGGGAGACGTGACTTAAATCGCTGATTGGAACGCCTACCGAAATTGATGGGCTGATTGAGGGCGTTGCGGGAGCGGCCGGCGTCGTCTCGGACATGCCGGCGGATTTGCTGCTGCTGCTAGGCCGGCTCGCTGCTGGATTTCTCGGCCCGTTGGTGCTGCTGCTGCTGTTGGAGTGCGGTGAAGCGCTGCTGGTGGAGCGAAGCGATGCGCTCCTGAAGGGATCATGCTGCTGTTGCTGCTGCATCTGCATCGTGTCGAGCGGCCGGCGTCGTCTCGGACAGGCTGGCGGATTTGCTGCTGCTGCTGGGCCGGCTCGCTGCTGGATTTCTCGGCCCGTTGGTGCTGCTGCTGTTGCTGGGCGGAGCTGGAGCGAGAGGAAGCTTGAGCGCGGGCCATGCTGAGATCGTGTTGTTCCTCTGACAGTGAATCGTTGCGATCGTCCGCTGTCTCGACGTCCTACTCCTCTCCCTCGTTGGTGAATTTGTGTCCGTGCTGCTGGGGCTGGTAGAGTTTGCGCTTCTTGCCGCCGTTGATTTCAGCCGGGGTCGAGGTGCGCATCGTCGATACGATCGACTCGACGCGGGCCCGTTTGTTCTTCTCTTCTTCTTCTTCCTCGTCGTCGTCTTCCTCTTCTTCCTCGGGACCCGAATGGCCGGCCGACTCTTTTTCGATTCCTCGATTTCGTCGTCGATGTCGTCGAGATCGACTTCGGCGGCGGCGGCGGCTGCTTCGACGTCGGAAGGGCTGGAATCGTGTCGAGGTCGTCGGACGCCGCGAGCCGGCGATGTGGCGGCGTCGAGTACTTCATTGATGGTTGACAGAGCCAGAAATATCTTCCCTCTTTCTTCCTGTACGCCGAATGAATCGCGTTCAGCTTCCAGATCGAAAGATGGTGGTGAACCATAAGGCTTAAATGCTCTGGGTGGATTCACTATTGGCTGTTGCGGAGCTGCATTGGCTGCGGCTGCTGCTGCGGCGGCGATGGCTGTGGCCATGATTGTGGTTGCGAGCTTATTCTACAGCGAGAATATAAAGGATGAGTGTGATGTCGACCCACTTGTACTGCGACAGAGTGACGACGCGCTGCATGCATGTGATTGCGTAGATTGATGTGATATCAATAGGCGAAAATCAGGAGTGTATCCCTTGATGGGGCGCTCCTACCGGAGGCGTGGGGTAACTAAAACTGGGGGTAGCGTGTGGCGCCACCGTTTCCGGAATATGCGATTCCAGGCCGTGTGATACGGATCGTGATGAATAAAGTTCGGTTACCGAAACTCTTGATGATAAAAGAAAGGTTGCTCGTGAGAATGCCGTAAGTCGAAGTAATGCACATAAACCACCGAGATTGACGAAACTGTTGTGTTGCGCGCCTGGCGGCAAAAATGTGCGGCACCACGCTAGCTCGACGTTCGTTGGAGTGGTTTTGAATACCGAAATACTGGGCACACGGAAACTTCGATTTTAGAGAGAATCGTCAATCAAAGGAGTCTGGGTACCCCAATTTTGTCGAAGGGCAATACTAATTCCAATTGTAACTGCGAACTACTCTGGTGTTGCGAACCTAGCGGCAAATTTGTGCGGCGCCACGTGAGATTGGCGATCGTTGGTGGAATGTCGATGCAGAAATTCTGAACACTCGGATAATTTTCTTTGTGAAACAATCAGCAAATGGAGGTGTAGGAGTTAACCAACTGCGCCATGTTTAGACCAACGAATGTAGGGAGAAACAGTGTATTAACTGAAGATGTAATCGACAGACGTTGAGAGCACAACGTTAGGCGGGGACGAGCTTGTCCAGACTGACCCTACGCTCTCACAGCAGCGGTAGAATACTTACCTTAACATACTTTAGTGGGCCAGGATTACTTACAAGACGAAACTACTTACGAGCTTAACATACTTAAATAGTTTTTTCATACTTACATTTTGTAAGTAACGAGTAAGCATGTAAGTATGTGCCTCCAACATACTTACTTGAATAAAAGAAAAGCCTTCTGTAGGAATCGAACACGGGTCTCTCGCATCACAGTCAGATGCTGATCCGCTGTGCCATTCTTGATATGATTTAACTAATTAATTAACCGTTATGAATCAACGGGGGGGTTTAGGACTTAGAGATTTTTATGTCCAAACATTATATTCAATTTTCTCTCCTAAAGCGGCGAGCATGTGCCCTTATTCATTTTTTTCACAAAAATGATTTACAGGAAAGCTGCTTTAAACTCGGTACTACCAGTTCCTTCAGTAGATATAAATAGGGCAGCAAATTTTTCCTACAATTAATGAAAAAAAAGGAGTTATATTCCTTAAACAAGTAGTTTACATGTATTCTAGAGTTCTACCTGAACGATGGCCATATTTCTTGAATAATGCTCATGGATGGACTGAGAAACAAAGAGCAGGGCCTCGTAGGTCAGGAAATATCTTTGTCGCAACATAAGTAGCAAGCCAGCCTCCCATTCAAATTCACTAAACGCAGCACCATGAGTGAAAAGGAGGGATTCAATTTCACGATGAGCAGCAGGAACCAAATTTTGCTGGCCAAAATGTTGGGGTTGTTGTTCGTGATCAAAATCATGCCTATCTTCCGGCTATCTTCAGCTGATGATTGTTCAAGACCAGCCCTGACGCCAGCATCAGTTGTGTTACTACTAGCAATAACAACATCTTCAATGGACGTGGGATCACTAGCCTCGTCGACTAACAAGTTGAATCCAGTAGTCGATATATATAGGCTAAGCTCAATCAAATTTCAAAAGTGAGCAAAAGTACAAGTACAAAATACAAGTATGTTATTAGCTGTTTAAGTATGTATACGACGAAAATAAGTATGAAAAATAGGTATAAGTATGTTCGTCCAATATACTTACAAATTTACAATACTTACAAATAGTTGAACATACTTACAACTCCCTAAACTACTTGATATTTAAAAAAGATAGTGCTTGCAAGTATGAAAATGAGTTGTAAGTACGTTAAAAAATATTTCAAGTAGGAAATTTTCCAAATTAAGTATGAAAAAAGCCCTACTTGACAAATTCAGTACTTTTAACCTACTAACATACTGGAAATTAAGTATGTTACCGCTGCTGTGCTCACTAGCGTCGTCTGCTTCACACACTCTGTGAAGTCAATACAATAATAATGTAGGCCACTCAATGGGATGCGCAATGTTTTTCGTTGGCATGTCTTTGCGCCCCCAGTTGAACGCGAAGATTGATGTGATGATTGCTCTGGCACCTGCGGCAGCTGTTGCGCAGTCACAGACTAGCATTCGTTTTCAAGCCCCGTTCGTCAATCAGTTAATGGTATATATAAACATGTATGATCAAATCAAGTAAATAGGCTAACGTTTTCTTATAAATTAACCTGGGATTTTCGAGTTCAGTTGATCTACCAAACTCTCAGAATCAGAGCGTACGAACCTGTCGATTCGCCAAGGCACAATTTCCGCAAGGCTTTCTGCGGTCCCAATCTTTTCCTGAGGAATTCCATTTGTCAAAACCCCACAGTTGCAATTACTGGTGATGACTACCGTGGTATGGATGTGGTAAGTGATGATAGTCTTGTTTATGCATTTATTTATTATGGCTAATAACTGACCGCTCTTTTCTTAATTGGAATGTCAAACGAAAAATGTTGCGCAAAATCATTTTTTTTTTTTGTTATGGCGTTGCGCATTTCAATTCAACGATGTCTATGGTTTCAACAGAATCTTTTACCTGTATACGATGGCCACAATCCGGCGGGAAGTTCATTTAGAACAGCCGCTCACTTTGCTCAGAATTTCAACGCTGGTATATAAATTCTATTAGCCTAGAAATTACTCTATATGGTTAATCAGTGCATATGCAAACGATTGAAAGGAATTTTGGAATTACAGGACAGACTTTCCAACGATTTGATTTCGGCTCGGCGGAAAACCAAAAGCGCTACGGGCAGTCTACCCCTCCTGCTTATGATTTGAGTAAAGTCACCTGCCCCGTCTACCTTTTCTGGGGTCAAAATGATAAAGTATACTGAATAATATTTTTTTTTTTTTATTGTTATTTGTATTAAGTCTCGCCAATAATATTTTTTTTTTCTACAGGTTGTTGCCCCAGGGGTATGTTTGAAATAGATTCTTTTTTATTTTTCATTTTCGTTTGTCACACACCTATTTTCTTAAAAATAGGATGTTGCCTGGTTGGCTTCCAAATTGGGAAATCTGAAGGCCTCAAATAAAGTAGACGATCCACTATGGAACCACGTGAACCATCTCTTTTCACCGGACGCTAAACGACTTGTTTACGATCAATTTATTCCACTGCTTCCGTCGTCGTAGTCCTCTATCGTTGGACTGTGGTTTCCTAATTTATTTTCGAGCCAATAACGATATAGCAGAAACGTTTCGAGTAAAACATTTTACGCAACGACTCAGGCACGTTGCAAGCATTCCTGTATTAGGTTCTCAGTGTCCGATAAAATAAAAGATGAGTATAGAAAATTGTTCTATACTCTAATCAAAACTCATTTTTATTTCATCGACCTAACTTTTCCTTTTTGGCCTATATAGCCTATTTGCTATTTCACTGAGTTTTTTATTTGGGATTTTAAACTTTACTACAGTTCCTCGCGGGTTTTTCACACATCGCTGATTACGTCCTTGGTTGCTGAGTGGCTTCCGGGAACGTCACAGGTAGGCGATACTATCAGATGCGGACATCGAGGCAGACCGTTTCCCAATGTTTTTCGAGGTTACTAGGTCTCCTGGAAGCAGCATAGGATAGCTACAGTCTATTTTATCTCGCACTAGCTTCTTCTAAATACAACGACAACCTGCGCTATAGAGTTTCCATATACCTAGTGAAGTCTAACACAGCACACACGGGGTGAAGATATACCCGAAGGCTGAAGGTGCATTCAGCCAGCAGTCGACTGGCGAACACGCAACACGGTTGGTGACTCTTTAAATGAGTGTGTCTGTGGCAGGCAGCAGTCTTCTTACACCACTCTTCCAGAACGCCAGTTGCTTAATTCTGTAATACCGCGCGCGGTTCCAAAATTAGTTGATTCATTTGTGTGTTTGTTTTTCCCTCTACATTTTACTGTACATTTTGAGAGTGATGGTGCCGTGGCTTCGGACAGATCTCGTCGTCCAGCTTCTCGTCTTTTTAGTTGTGCTCGTGACCCACAGCAGTGAGAGCAAAACGACAACTGCCGCGCTACTGGGCAAAATCAAGTGGCGCTCCATCATCAAATGGACAAATCTGTGGATCAAAACCAAGAGGAGGATCTCTCAAAAGCAGGACGCCAATCCCGAAATTTCCATGACTTCCGTGAATATTCCGTTTTATTTTATTTTTGATTGAGTTTCTAAAATGCTAATGCGTTTGAAATTTTGACTTTTCGCTAAAAGGTTCGTTATAGTCTATAAATTTTTAATGAATTTTTAGCTAACTATCTGTTGGTTATTAAATGGACGCGGAACTACAATTGACTTCGCCGATGAAATGTCCACAAAGCGTAGCGCGTCATCTTCATATTTCTGTCTTTCAGATGATTTTATATTATAGGCAAACTCACGAAAGTAGGCGAAGTATTAGCCCCAAAAGTGGCGAATAGGAATGCTGCCGGACTATAGCGTGAGGCTACTTGGCACGATGACTTGGCAGGTTTTCTAGCTATTGAGGCGCGTTCGGGAAATGCACAGTCACTGGCGCTCTTGCTTGTGTCTTGTCAGAGCCTATTCACATCGTTTGGCATATGCGTGCTATGGTATAGAATCTTGTATGTATGGCCCATACAGATGGAAATCAAGAGCAGCAAGACACACATTAGAATATCGCGGTCATAAGTAAAAGCCAAGGTAAAAGCGGTCAGTCGGTTTGTCTTCCACGTGCTTTTGGAAAGCAGCAGGTATAGGCTACCCAACACACGAAAAAAATAGAATTGAACAACGGTAAATCTGTTTTGAGAGAAGAAGAAAAAAGAAAAAGAATGTAAAACCATCCATTTCCCTGTTCAAACAATTGAAGTGGGTACAGTTAGCGTGTATATAATAAAGGGTTGTTTGCGGTGGCGAAATAACAAATTCGCTCATTATTATTACAACCGTACCTTACAGGAACTAGGCTAACAGCATATGGCCACAGCAGGGAAAGTCCCGGATAGAAAATTCCGCATTTAAAATTTCCAAATTCCCAAGTGAGAGTTGATGTATACTAATAATAACTCAAGACTCGGTGTATGTCGTTGATCAGGTGGAAATCATTTCTAGTCGAGGGTATCCAGTGGAAGTGCACACGGTAGTTACCGATGACGGCTATATCCTTGAAGTCCATAGGATACCGCACGGCAAAGGTCAGTCGACAGACTCGAGCACACCTCTTGGTAAGCCAGTCTTCTTACAACATGGTTTTTCGACCAGCGACGCCGACTGGCTCATCAGTCCGTCTGATCGATCGCTAGGTAAGTCGTCGCTCCCTTTAAAACAATGCTATATTATCCTATTATTATTCTAATTATTTTAAAAATATCTATATTGACGCAATGAGCAGCTTTTCGCCTGGCCGATTTGGGATATGACGTTTGGTTAGGTATGAATTTTATAACTATGGGTATTTTCCAATAACATGTTATTATATGCTGTCCTCCCTCTTTAGGCAACGCGCGTGGGAATATCTATTCACGCAAACATGCAAATATTGACCCATCAAGTGAAGCATATTGGAAATTTTCGTATGCATTTTTTTATTATTTGAGTTTATATTTAGATTTAGTTAACGGACAAAATTCTTTTCGGTTCGGAAAACAAAAATGCACAACACAACAGATGGGATCAAATGGGAACGTTCGACATTCCGTCCGTGGTGAACTACATTTTGACAAAGACCGGAAGAGCTAAACTAAGCTACATTGGGTAACTTTGGCATCACATTTCACAGTTGTGCTTCCGTACTTTGTGTCAATTTCATTTTCTTTGTCGTGTTAATGTGATGATGCAAGCCACTCTATGGGTTGCGCCATGTTTTTCGTTGCCATGATCAATCGGCCAGAGTTGAACGATCGAATCGAAGTCATGATGGCACTGGCTCCGGCCACAGCTTTGGCCCAAATGAAGAGTCCAATCCGCTACTTTGCGCCCTTCGCCACGCCACTCCAAGTTTGTCTAATTCTAATATATATATATATAATCATCAGTTTTTGTGTACCTGCCGACAGGAGCAGCTTTGTATTATTGTATTAAAAATTTGTCCTTCCGTTTGTTTTTCTTACGGCAGATCGTCCTGAGGCTATTGCGAACGCGGGCTTTTTTGACTCGGGATGATTTGATGCATCGGCTTCAAGCGGCTTTTTGCCGTGAACAGGATCGACACAAAACTTTCTTTTGTCGAAACATGGTTTTTGCTCTGGTCGACGATGATTTGCGCAACATTTCCCCGGTAATAAATATCTGATGATGACACCACCGATTCTATATTCATCAACTAGTTACTTTCAGTCCAGTCGAATTCATATAGAAATAAATGGTTCATTTCCGTGTCTATGTATAGGATCTCTGGCCCGTCATGGATGGCCACGTACCTGCGGGCACTTCAGTTCGCACGGCAGCGCAATTTGCCCAAAATTATAACTCAGGTAATATGACACAATTCATATTATTATTAGCAATAGAAATATTAAATATCGTCAAGTATGTAAAACACCTTCTTTGTTTGACGTATAAAGGCGAGACTTTCATACCCTACAGTTACGGTTGGTTGCGAAATTTGCAGCGGTATAATGGGCGGCTCACCCCACCACCCTACGAACTAAATAAAGTGACGTGCCCCGTCTACATCTTTTACGGGTATATCCCTAGTTATTCGTTTTATTTTAATAAAATTTATTCCATCATCATGTCTACATAATAAATGAAAATATTTTTGTATTCCAGTGACAATGATCTTTTAGTTGGTCCGGGGGTATGTACGATTTGTTATTACGCAATCATTTCATCAACTTGTAATTGAAACTGTAATTTAAATGGCATTTTTTTTTTCATTTGCTTTTTGAACGCAGGATGTTGCCTGGCTGGCTGGGAAACTGGGGAACGTGAAAGAATCGATTAAAGTGGACCACGAACTGTACAATCATTTCGACTTCTTGTGGGCAACGGACAACAATCGAGTCCTTTACGATCCAATCATATCCCGTCTGCCATCGGCATTGTGATTGTGATCTATTCGAAACGAACTTTGCTGAGCATTGTTCTTGTACATATAAAGTCTCATTTTTATTTATTACTCCGTGGCGCATTCTATGTTGACACAGTCAATCGACCATTCAAGAGATAAATATTTTTGATGCGCATTATTATTAGCTACGGTATATTATACTTGCCATATTTATAAAAACACTCGAAATGATTTAATATGAAATACGGACGCCATAATGTGCGCATTCTTATGATTTCCCGTTATTTATATGATGATATAATCATTTAACTATATAGCTTTGCGTAGTATGAAGAAATGGACAATGGAGTTGCATCTATCCGGTATTGCATCTATATGGGGTCTGAATTTATTTTTACATACATTTATCGGACCAGCAAAAAATATTGATGCAACTATTAGACACATTTTATTTGTTCCTCGCAAGGTATAAACGGCGAACTGTTTCATCTTTATGGACTTACTATAAGAAAAAAGGTTCTGACTATAGGTGAGACGGTAAACTAAGAAACCAAAAAGAAGTTCAGCCTCGATCAAGGTTGCCAACGAAAAAAGGACCATTTCTTTCTACTACATAGTTCGTGTTTTGTGTATAAGTTTCACGCGCCATTGTGGTCGCAGCACCGTCAAACACGTTTGACCAGTCGATCGGAAGGTGGCTTCATTCCGCAGCGATTTGCATTTTAAATCACATTACTATTCTGTGACGTCACATTACACATACTTATAAGGTCAAACCAGTTTTTTGTACTACGCTTGCTTCGCCAAACGGCATTTTCATCTTAAAATAGAGAATAGAAAAATATAAATTCCCTTTATATAATACAAACTCTCGTGATTCTTCATTCTTGGCAATTTTGGCATCTGCTGCTTGCCAGGCGGACTGTAGGGAATGGCTGTTGAACTCGCCCAGCCGCAGAATTTGTATCATAGCCAACAAAAAAGATAAAAAATAAAAAAAAAAAAAGCTGCTGGCTATGTATGCGAAAAACAATTCTAAAACGGTTTTCTTCTTCAGACTGCTGGCGCTTATAGTTTGAAATCGGATATACACAGACAGAAAAAAAGAAATAAATTCTGGCCAGTTTCAAAGTTCAGACGGTCTGTATATATTTGCAATTTCCATACGGGTATTATTGGCGGGCATATAGATGTAGTGTCGGGAAAAAAAACCCCTCTCATTCTCACCTTATTGGCCTTTGGGCATTTCACCTCTTGTATAGACTTCTCTTTGGAGTCTGATGGCTGATAAACATGTTGTTTGAGCAGGTGGAACGTGGCTTGAACAGGTTGCTCTCCTACACAGCATCGTGTAGTTATTTCGACTTTTCAAAAGCGACTTGCACATTCGAAGGGAGCGTCAGTTCACAAATGTCTGGCCCCGAAACGGACCACTTCAACACTCTTCGTTCCAGCCGTTCAAAAAGTCGGACAAACAGCAATTTTGCGCAAGTTTTCATTTGGTTTTAACATTTGCTGCAGCCGAGTTACAACACAGGAGACATATAGGGGTTGTAATGGTACGCTTACCATCGCTCATTCCGTTTCTCATCTTCATAATGTGTCTGTATTTGGTGAGTCAGTTAAGTCAATGCTCAACAGTTTTAAATCACGAGCGCCGAAGCAACAGCAGTGGCCGAAGCATTTTTCGTCGCAATGTCCACCAGTCCGTCACTAAAGTGTTGAGTCAAATGTGGCAGTTTTCACCGAGAGCTCACTTTACGAAAAAGCAGCTGGAAACCGACGACAAATTCATCAATTTGACAGCTTTGCCGAGCAATGACGAAAGAGCTATGAACGCGGTATATTTGAACACTTCCTATATAGTTCCTTCCTATATGTTATGTGATGACCTTGTGACCTATTAAGTGCTCCTTCTAACTGTCTATATAGGTGCAAATAATCATTAACCGCGGCTATCCAGTAGCTTCGTATTCAGTCACGACGTCAGACGGATACATTTTGGAATTGCACCGAATCCCTGGGCGTAAAGGTCAGACCTCCGATTTGGGCACTGGCAAACCTGTCTGGCTACAACACGGACTCCTCTGCTCCTCAGCTGACTGGCTAATTACTCCCTCCGATCAATCTTTAGGTATAAAACTCTGACAACTGAAGATTGTTCTTTTTTTTTTTTTTAATATGTGTGTATAGTTAAAGTGACCATTTGTGTCAAATATGAAGATGACCAGAGATTGAATCTATGTACGCTCTTTGATTACAGCATTCATCCTAGCAGATCTTGGTTACGGTAATATATAATTATTAATAAGGACTTATATTTGCGCAAACCAAAATGCCAGTCAAATAACCGAATCGATATATGAATTTTAGATGTATGGCTCGGCAATGCTCGCGGCAACGTTTACTCACGCAAGCATAAGACCCTGACTCACACCCAAAAGTCTTACTGGGATTTCTCGTCAGTATTAAAATCATTTTTTCTTTTCTTTTTTTTTAATAATTCGTTTGAAATGAAAATATTGATTAATTCATGCAAAATATGGTATTATTAGATGGGACGAAATGGGCAAATTTGACATTCCGGCTGTGCTGAACTTCATCCTCTTCAAAACGGAACGCAAAAAATTAATTTACATCGGTAAATAATAGCACAGCAAATCTGCAATTGTTATTGTTTCGTCATATTATAATCAATCATCATTTGTTGATCCGATAAGGGCATTCTATGGGATGCAGCATGTTTTTCGTAGCAATGGCCACATACCCGGAACTTCAATCGAAAATCGAAACGATGGTTGCCTTAGCTCCAGCGACGTCGCTAGCCCACATGACCAGCCCTCTTTTTCGTCTAGCTCCCTTCATCAAGCCCTTAGAGGTTGTCATTTTATTTTATTTAAAAATTCAAAACATTTTTTTTTTTTTTTTTTTTTTGCTTTTTTTAGCTGTCTTTATTAGCGTTAAATTTTATTTTCTCTCCTCTGAGCAGTTTTTGTTCAGGCTTTTAAAGACTCGAGCTTTCCTTTCGCAAGAGTCGTATCTGAACTATTTCCAAAGGAAGTTTTGCTTGAAAAATATAGGATGGGCTGGACTGTGCCGAAATGTTCTCTTTTTGCTGCTTGGAGACGACACGACAAACATAGATGTGGTATGAGAAATTAGAAAAAAAAACATCCGCAATTGATGATAAAAGTGTGCATATTATTTTTGAATTTTTTAAGGAAATTCTGAGAGTTTTAGATGGGAACACCCCAGCAGGGACTTCAGTTCGCACTGTCGCCCAGTTCGCCATGAATTTTAACTCCGGTATACATTATAATGCTCAGGCTATATATAGAAGTATTTTTATTAAAAAAACAAACAATTGTTGACGCCATCATTTCTGATTTTATTCAGGTCCCACATTCATTCCGTATGATTTCGGACCTGTTGGCAACTATCTTCGCTACAAGCAATTCAGACCACCTCCTTACGACTTGGGTAAAGTTAAAGTACCGGTCTACTTATTTTATGGGGAAAACGATCGTCTCGTAACGCCCAAGGTAAGACCAGCAATTTCGCCACATTCATTTGCATGCGCGAGGAATAGTTTATTTTTTGTTCGGTCTATTAATGAGCTAACGAGCTGTCACGCATTATTGTGTTGCAGGACATCGAATGGCTAGCGTCCAAATTGCCCAATGTCAAAGAACT
The DNA here is from genome assembly GCF_021134715.1 of Daphnia pulex. Taxonomy (NCBI): domain Eukaryota; kingdom Metazoa; phylum Arthropoda; class Branchiopoda; order Diplostraca; family Daphniidae; genus Daphnia; species Daphnia pulex. The sequence goes on along the minus strand of NC_060024.1, from coordinate 12,762,745 downwards.
CGTCAAAGTCGATGACAAACATTACAATCATGCCAGCTTTTTGATCAGTAAGAACAATAATGTCCTTCTTAACAATCAACTGATATCATTCCTACCATCCCCAAATTGACGATGGATATTTAGTACAAATGAAATTATAAAATGTTTCCCGATTTTACATCTCTTGAATGCTCACCGTCAATCCTGCCATTCAAAAAACCAATTCTATTTATGTCTTTGCTTGATCATAATAATAAAGTATACAATAATGAATCGCGAAATTGTAGTGTAAAATCGCGGGGACGCGGGTCCTCTTGTAATGTCAGTGATGCGGACTTCAACAAACAAATTATATATTTGAAGTCCTACTTGATTTCAAAACGCGAACTAGATGGCGTAAACTGTATATCAGATTTGGGCGACGCGTATTATATAATATCCCGTAATGCCATCACTACAACTATATACTTGTGAAGATACTTGGGAAAGAAAATGTTATTGTGTCAGTATATTAACATTTATAACACCTGTCCTACCATTTATCCGTTTTTATGATTAATCAATCATTTCCATTATTTATTACAACCATACGCGATCAAATAAAGGTGTAAGTATTAGAGTGTTTCAGTATCAATCGAACGGCTCCAGACGGAAGATGATGTGGACTACATTCGCCTGAAAATGTGGAACAATGGAATAATACCTCAGGCCTGATAGAAAATGAATTGGTGAAACCGTTAGTCACTCAGTCCAAATGGCTTTCGGCAAGGTAAGAAAACTATAACAAGGAAGCTAGCTGTACCTACTACTTGTGTGTAATATCATAACCAGAAGCTACGAATTAATGAACGAGCTTATTACAATAATTTGTATATGAAACTTCTGTATGAATGAATATTGATATTATACACGCGCTAGGGTATATTCATTTGAAATTTGACCAATTCAAGCTTGAAGGCATTATTTTAATACCTTCCTTGATTTTGCTTTTTAGTGCAATTAATTTTATTTCCTTTATTTTGAATTAATTTAGCGATGGCAGTTTTTCACATTTTGATATACTATTGAGTTGAATCGTTCCCGAAGGCTGTCAAAATTGTCTCCGTAGAAAATGGTAACGGGTCCACCCTGACCTGATTGCAAGTATGTATAGAAAGCCAATCAAGTCCTAGATCGGCTGCCACAAGTGCCACAGAAATATGAGTTATATAATATGGTCTGCTTTCAATTGAATATATCGCGTCTGATTTGAAGTTCACGATAACCAGCAGCAGCAGTAGTGCTGCGCTCTCATGGGTTTTCCGCAACCGAGTCGTGTAGCCGAGTTTTGACCATATAACACGACTGCAGCAGAAGCAAATAAGACAGCTGCAAGTGGGGGGGGGGGGATGACTAAATTATACAGTATTCAAAAATATGTTAGAGGAACAACGTGGAAACTCATTTCAATATGCCATCAGTTCTGACTCGGTTCGCAAAGCATCGGCATGCTGGAGCGTGTTTGCCAGCTAGCGCCGAGGAATATACAAAAAACCCAAAGGTGTACAGCAGCAACAGCGCTGTCTTGAAACGTATTAATCGCGCGGTGCTTAATTTTATTGGGCAGAAATTCGATATTGACCAAAAACTTATTGGAAGTGATGAGTGGCCGTATCTCTGCCCTTGTGTGTTTGACGTTAATCATAGCCAAAGTGCAACTGTGCTGGTCTCTAGACTTGATTAGAACTAATCATCCTCGACCTAGTCATCAGTTCCAGCACCGTAATAAGCTCGATTATCCGTGGCTGGCCAAACAGCAGTTACTATCACAAACAGTTGCCAACGTACCGGTGTTTGACGAAGTGATGACGCCGTTTTTGGCCAAGGCGCAGAAAAAAGATAAAACACCGCTGCCGGATAATCCTGAAGCCAGGATGACATCGGTAAATTTCAATTATTATCCGCAACAATTTTTATTAATAATGCTTCATGCAAAAGAGTGAAAAGACGGGATCTGCTGGAATCTCACACAGCTATAATATTTAATGTTGTATCGAAAATAGTAACACGGTAACGGCGTTTTTGAATTATCATGGCTGGCTGTTTGGAAAATTCATATCGTAAACTTTTTGTCTCCGCTTTCTCTTTCTTACGTCTATATTTTTTAAAATGACTTTTTTTATCAGGCTTTTATTGAATGTTATAACTTCCTCCAAGTGTTTGTTATTTAATTTTATTTTGCGCTATTATGTTAATTGACTGAGTTGCATAATTGACATTGAATGGGCGGTGTAGATATCATATTTGTTTTGAGTGAGAAATCCACCCGTTATAATATTGCATAGATTGAAATTATAACTGGTAGAGGTTACCCTGCTGAAACCTATTCAGTGGTTACCAAAGACGGCTACATCCTGGAACTTCATCGTATTCCTCACGGAAAAGGAATCAACTCAGGTCCACCTTACGGCAAACCCGTTCTTCTCCAGCATGGATTTGGCGGCAGTTCCGCTGACTGGCTCATCAGCCCAACCGATCGAAACTTGGGTACCTACAGTTATTATTTTCAATTATATCCCATCAAACAAAAACAAAAAAAAGCATACAATAATTTTTTTTTAAACCAATCAAATGCCCCACAGCATTTCAACTGGCGGATTCGGGATTTGATGTCTGGATTTCGAACGCCCGCGGAAATACTTACTCCCGGAAGCATCAATACCTCGATCCGTCTGAAGAGGCATTTTGGAATTTCTCGTCAGTTACATAATTAATTTACCAGTCAATCATTTAACTGACTATTATCAAAATTTATAATATCCTTTTTGTTGTTAAATAGATGGGACGAAATGGGAAAATACGACATTCCCGCCGTCGTTGATTTCGTTCTGGCCAAAAATGGAATCGCAGATGGGAAATTGAGCTATATAGGCTATTCCATGGGAGCTTCCATGTTCTTCGTGGCAGCCATCGCCGATCCGCAATTCAATTCCAAAATCCAAATGATGATAGCCCTGGGCCCAGCTGTTTCTTTGGCCCACATTGCTAGTCCAGTCGTTCGAGCCATCGCTCCCCTTATTAAATACATTGAGGTTTGATCGAGTTCGCTTTTATATATATATCCGTACTATTATTATACACGGTTAATTCATTCCCTCACATTCAAATAACATTTTGCAAATTGTCCAAGTGCATCGGCAGTTTCTCTTCCGCATTTTACGGGTGCGAAATTTCATGTTCAACGACATGAGGCTCAACAAAATGAGGGGAAGCTACTGCGTTCAAAATTACTTGCGCGCCGCAATCTGCCGCAACATTCTCTTTCTCATCGTTGGACACGATAACGGACATTTCGATCTGGTAAGTCAACCGTCAAAACATTTTTGATTGCGGTTTAAGCTATTTGAAGCTATTTGAAATTAAATCTTTTTCATTCAGAATCTGTTGCCTGTGATCGATGGCCACCTACCAGCAGGCACATCCGTCCGCACTGGAGCCCATTTCGCCATGAATCACAATTCAGGTATATAAATAATAAATTGAATTGAGAATTTGCTATACTATATCATCTTTAAAGGCGAAACATTTAGCGCTTATAACTACGGATATTTCGGAAACTTGCGACATTATGGATCGCTCAGACCTCCTTCATACGATCTAAGCAAAGTCACGACGCCTGTCTATCTCTTTTATGGCTCAAGTGATTATTTGTCGACGAGTGAGGTATTATAATATATTATAGTTTCAATCAAATAGCAGATGTAAATATAATTTTGTTCCGACAAGTCCTCTTAATATAATACTCTTTATATTATAGGACGTTGCCTGGCTATCGCGTCAGTTGCCAAATCTCAAAGAGTTGATTAAGGTAGACGACACGCATTACAATCATTTCGATTTCCTCTGGGCCAAGGATAACAACCGGCTTCTCAACAGCCGCATCATTAGCATTTTACCTCCACCAGCAGCATAGCCGAGTGGCGCTTATTTTATTTTCATTTTCAATGCGTTGCAACTAAACAAAAAAAAACTGTTTCATTTGTTGTTGTTGTTGTTGTTTTGCGTCACGTGCGATGACGCAAACCTCGAGAGAGATATAATTGATTGACGCTTCTGAACAGTATTTACTTTTGGCTTAGAATGTTTATTTTTGTTACGATTATGCGTATCTGGTTAAAGCTTGTGCAGCGGAACGAGCCAGACTTTCTAACTCTATTCCATTTGATTCACTGCGCTTGATATGCTGATAACTAAACGCGTGACATAGTCTCAGTGGTTATACTTACAATGGTATACAAAAGTGTGAGTATAATATGACTTGCTATAAAACGCGATGGGAAATTTTATAGACAGTTGGAAAGCGAAGATGCGTGCGCTTGCCATCATTTTTGTCCTGGTAGGTTTGGCCAATGCGTCTCCTTTATTCGACAAGGGAGGACATTCGGGTCGTGGTGACGAAGAGATTTACATGACAACGGTACGTTTTGAACAATTATCTGATTTACATTATTGTGACCCTAAGTTCATTTCTGATTGATGTTGTATAATAGGCTCAAATCATTGTCAACCGTGGTTATCCGGTCGAGCTGCATTACATCGAAACGACTGACGGCTATTTACTTGAGGCCCAGCGTATACCGTACGGGAAAAATTCCGGACCTGCACCCAACAAGCCGGTCGTATTCCTACAGCACGGTTTACTATCGTCCTCGGCCGACTGGATAATTGGATCGACTGAAAGTGCTCTCGGTAAAATCCTTATTTTATTATTTATTTATCATTGCAATTGCAATCAAGAATGAAAGTAAAATTCCAATTTTGAAGGCTATCTTTTGGCGGATGCTGGATACGATGTATGGCTCGGTGCCGTCCGAGGTAACACATACGGCCGGAATCATACAACGCTCAGTCCGGATGACGATCCTTCATTTTGGGATTTTTCGTAAAAAATTAGTTCACAAGAATTTTCCCAATGATTTTATATTTATACCGTTTAATAACATCATCAAGGTTTGATCAAATTGGCAAGTATGACGTCCCAGCAAATCTGCGCTACATTTTATCCTACACCAATCAACCTTCGTTGAGCTACGTGGGTCACTCGCAAGGGACGCTCACGTTTTACATCGCCATGGAAACCAATCCCGACTTGAACGAGAAAGTCAACCTGATGTTCGCTCTGGCTCCCATTACCACTGTTGCCCACATGAGAAGTCCCCTGCGACTCATTGCTCCATACGCCGATAACCTAGAGGTGGAAAATCGCCTATTATATCGTCCCATAATTGACATGAATTATGATTTTCGTGGAAATATAATGTGTATAGGTTATTGCCAATTTATTGGGCATTGACGAATTCCTGCCCAGCAGTGATTTCTTCGACCTGATGGGCCAAGAAGAATGCCAAGCCAATACCACCACTGCACTCGTCTGTGAAAGTATTCTCTTCCTGATATGCGGACCGGATGTGGCAGAACTTGATCCGGTAAACTCTCACATCATTATTATGTTTATCTCATACCGTATACTTATATTGGCTTATATTCATTTCATTGCTTTCCAGGAGTTGATTCCACTAATTGTGTCCCACACACCGGCTGGTACAAGCGTTCAAAACATGCTTCATTACGCTCAAGAGTACAACTATGGTATTTGACTGTCGTCTACTATTTCGGTTTAATTTTGTTATTTTCCGCTAATAATTATATTTGTCAATTGAACATGATGTTATATAGCTTATTACGCGCATTACGACTTTGGAAGGCTGGGAAACCTTAACAGCTACGGGCAGGAGACTCCACCGCTTTACAACGCCGGCAAAGTGACGGCGCCCATGATCACATTTTGGGGGGACAACGATTGGCTGGCCGATCCGGTGGACGTTGCCTGGGCGGAATCTCAGTTCCCCAATGTCAAGGAGAGCGTCCACATCGCCCACTTTAATCACCTCGACTTCCTCTGGGCTATCCACGTCAAGGGCCTTGTAAATGACGTCATTCTTGCCAATCTGCCCATCAAGCCCCAAGTCTAAGGATGCGGCGATAAAATTGACCTGTGGATTTTTAAAAATCGCTCGCTTAACTTTTATTCGATTACTTTGCATTTGTATAATTGGCCCGGCTGCTAATGAAATTCCCCTTCCAATGTAGCAGAGAAATCTGTTTTTAAAAAAACGGATTATTCAAATTGATGCGACGATTGATTGTAAAAGGCACAATACAGTTTCAGCATGTCCAAATATTAGAAGAGACATTGAGTAACACATTCCGATTGACTTGCACAGCGATTGTCATCAACAATTCTATGACGCAGAGTCCCTACGCTATCATCAAACAGATGGAATCATAAAAGCAACCTGATCTTATCGATGTGGCTATATTATATACTCGCCGAAAGATAAATCTGACAGACAGTAGAATTTAGCCAGCAGTTATATTATTCAATTCTTCTCGGCTTATTATAATATGACATCAAGATGAGACGTATGTGTATAGTCAGCGTGCCAAAAGTCTCGTGCCGGTTCACAATACAAAGTCAAAGGCAGCAGCAGCAGCGAAAAAGAAATGTGAAGAGAAAAACTTGATAGTCGAGTCTATTTTTCACGCCGCTAGAAGGAGCTGGTGCGCATGACAGTAATCACGCGGGAGTGGCCGGGTATAGTATGTATAGAAATACTTTCTCTTGCTGTTTTGAAATTCAAGAAAAGAAAGGTCCATACGCGTCTATTATATATACGCTCGCCAGCATCAGGGCAAAACTCTCAGCGCGAGCGCTATGCAGCGTTCGTCTATTAACCGGGCAGACAGACAGATCGTAAACTTCACGGCGCTTCGATTGCGCAGCAGCCGCAGTAAGGTTTTTTCTCGAATTTACGACCCATCGTGCTGCAATCAGCAGAAGATGCACAAAAAGAAAAGAAAAGGTAAAAGGACAGCGCAGAGAGAGAAACGAATTGTTACATCGGTGCTGGGGGGAATTCAAAGTGATATCCATATCGATATTTCGGGAGAAACTATAGCTGGTTTTCTCCTTGTGGGTGCAATGTGCAATATACGAAATATTCCGAGACCGTGAGTCTCGACTTCTCGACTATAGATGATGACATCATCCGATGCGTATATAGGCCCTTATTCATTTAAATATACCAAGTCCAACAACAACAACATTCTAGCTATAAAGAAAATCGCAAACGCATATACAGCTTATACACTTCAACTCTTAGCAAGAGATAAGAGGACGTCGACGTAATGTACCAACGGGATCAGCTCTCATCGGTGTGTGTTTGCAACTTTCCCCATCGACACACGCCGTTTCTATTTCAGGCCATATTACATTGTTGAATTCAAATCAGCTCGAGCGTGTATCAAGTTTATGCGTTTTGGCTTCAAAGCGGCATGAATGGTGGGTTGTCGGCCATATTTGCATACAGCGCGCATTGCGTAACCACACTGGTGAAATTTTTTTTTTTTTTTAAATCTCGCGCCCTCCATAGCGAGATGAAAATACAGCGCTATTATTTCCTTTTGTATTTGACATCGCAAGGGCCCCGTTGCCGTTGGAGATTCTTTTCACATGAATTCCCCCCCATTGAAAATCACGGTGCCGACTATTAGATATATTCTGCGTCATTTAACAATCTAAAATTAAACGCTTTGAAAACGGACCGCAGAGGAGACTCTGCTCTATCTCGACAAAATTCGGGAACTTGCGGGATCCCATAATAGCAGGGGTACTTTAAAATAGTTTGGCATTTCTCATAAAAATTTGAAAATTAAAAATTGAGCTGTCCATTAATGGCAACGAACATTTCTTCGGGATTTCCAGTAAGAACTTCCATTTCCATGTGTCAACTATACAGCAATTTTTTTGGAGAATTCGGGACTTGAACCCACAGTCTCTGTCTTAGGAGGCCGACGCCTTATCCATTAGGCCACAGATACATCGTGTTCCGACTGCGAAAAGTCAAGTAGATCTAGAACCCCAAGGCGTCTGTAGCCTATAGTGATTCGATTTAATTCACATCGAGATGTGCAACCTTAGCGCAATGGTTAGAGCACACTGTATCCCACCAAATTGTCCCGTGTTCGATTCTCTGTCCCTCCAAATTGTATAATGCTCCTCATATATGTCTGCTTAACACTACTAACATACTAACCCAACTAACTAACTAACTCAACTAACTACTCATAATAAACTACTAACTACTCACACAACTGCTAATCTCTACGTGTCAATTTACTTCTAAACTCACCTCCCCGATCTATTAGGCGTCCTGTTGCTATAAAGGACGTCTATCTATAAAGATCGTTACCCATATAACCCTGGTATTCTTGACTGGCTGGCACACGCTCTGAAGTTGTGTCCTTAAGTTCGTACGATTAGCCCCTGAGGGTCATCGACGGTTGCCGTTCACTCGGTAGCACTAGATGGCACAATTACGGCCCAGTATGCAGCCAATGAAGTAAGAGCGTGGCTCCTGGTCAGATACCACTCCCAGAACCTTCCCTTTTGGCAAATTCAATAAAATTATCACAACAAAAATTCATTCATTTGTTTTTCCCCTTATGCATTTTGGGTGGGCCTTCATCATGATGAAAGGAAGATGAAATATTATGGATTATGTCATCTGCTGGTTTTCTTGGAAAATTCATCGAATCTGTGCTCTGTGAAACAGCAATTTTCCAATCTGGCAAAGTGCAACAAATTTAGGGGATGCGCCAAAATGAATCTATATTATAACTGCATATCCATCAGGTTTTATTATGTTCATAGCGCCAGAATATAATTTGAAAAAATGCGAGTCAAACAATTCCTTGAAGCGTGCGTGTTCAGCAGTTGTTGGTATCTAGATCATGCGAAGGGTGGCGGCCGAGTGTAGCCCCGTCACGATGACCGACAAATAACACCGGTTCGATATGCTCGCGGCAGGTTGTTGAAACTATAAATACTTTTTTTTTATTTATTTTTTTTTCGTGGTTAACCAAGAATTTATTTGAAATTTATGTATTTAGTCGAATAAAAGAATGAAACCATAAAAAAACATCAAATAAAAAGAAAAAAGCGTTGAAGAAAAGAATAATTGAAAATTATAAAGGAAAAGCTCGCACCGGCTCATCACTCACGAAGGTGAAAGAGGAAGGCAGGCACCCGCTAAAATTGGCGATGCATAATAATGAATGAGCGCTCGCAACTCTATATCTCAGCATTTTATATTTTATTTCATATTTTTTTTTCCTTGATAATATATTGAACAATGGATAATTACTATCCGACCTAAAGAGCGAGAATCTAAAAAAAGAGAGAGTTATTATGGATGTGTTCATCATTTGGTTTCCGGTGCCTTCGAATAAAAAATCATATAATTTTTTTACAACTTTTTCCCTATTCGTTTGATGACGTTGTGGCGGTGAAGCAATCAAGTCTTTTGATTCTCTATCCGACGTGCACGTCTAAAGAGGCTATCCGAGATTTTTTAAAAAAATGGGTGAAAAGAAAAAGAGAAAGAAATGGAAAGTGTCGTGTCGTGCGTGTTGGCACCAACGTTCAAGTATTCCGTCTTTTTCTTCACGTTGGCAACTATAGACGTATACACAAGTTGTTGCTGGCATTCTCCAGCTGTACAGCTTCTCGCATACGTCCGTAAAAGGCTCGAGCGCGATTCAGATTGAATCAGCGTTTTCTTTTCTCCAAACGCGCGATAGATGAAAATAACGTCTGCTGCCGCGCCGGTGCTGATGCTGGTGTTCTCTTTCAACTTCTTCCTCGTCCGACATCGACAGAGTTCGCCATACGGGAAACTATATAGCGTTGGAAACATGGCGTCCAACAACCAACAGACTTTCTGGTCAAAATGTGTCACGCGGGCTGGCTGCTGCTGGATGTGGGTGATGTGTTTATCGCGACTCTTGTCGATAATGTATTCACAAAAGAGAGAAGAAGAAGAATCAAACGACGACGCTTCTTTTGTCCGCTCTATAGACTATAATACAACATGTAATCAGGAGAAAGGAGGACTGTGGCTCTAAGCTAAATGTGAACAGAGTGAAATATAAAATAGATAAGACACACAACACATCAGCAGATGAAAATGAAAGCTATCTCGGCCCAGAGGCCTTCAAGGACGGGAGACCTGTGCGCACCTGGGAAGGAAATCATTAACAGCTACATCATCTCAACTTTTCAGCGTCTATACTAGTGTACTGTATATCCCCTCCAGACATTTGTGTTTAATCATCAAGTTGTCACGTCATGCTCTCTTCCTTCATTCGTTTCATTTATTGGGGGGTTGCCCTCGCTATTGTTAATATATACGTGTATAGACGTAAAAGGTTGGATTCACGATGGCAGGGCTTCAACAGCTTTTCCCTCGACTCCCATCTATCCCTCCTCTATACGGACTTTACGATAGCGCCACGGTATTATATTATGTGCATATACTTGAGAGTTTTGACTGTACGCACTTGGCGTTTCCAGCCATCGCACGAATGTCGGCTACACGCTGAACGACAATATACAGCAGAGAATCGTGAGTGGCGGTGAGCAGCAGGTTTTCTCTTTCGAGCGCTTATACATATACTCGAAATGAGTATGTAACCGAATGAAACGCAGCATCAACGGCCCAACAGGGCCATAAGTGATATATCACCGGATGGAAGGCGCACTGACACTGTTGACCTGCTTAGCTCAATTTGCTTTTGTGTGATGTTTGTTTCGTATTTTTTTTTTACAACTTTTGTGTGTCGTGATTTGGCAGACAAGAAGGCTATTAAGAGGAAATAGGCGGGACGCGGAAATGGGCTGATGAATCGGTTGCTAGCACAATTCGTTCTCCCAGAAAGGGAAAACAAAAATAATGTTGAACGTTTCAAATAAATTCGAATGACGTTCGCGGAGAAAGCTATTTATTGAGTAACGTGTAATAATTACGGTTTGAATTGAAGATTGGGGTCGATTTTTAATTGTTTAGTTTTTCAATCGATTTCTAATTAAAGAAAGAAAGTGTCGTCTGCTTTCGAAATTGCAAGTTGCAAAAATGAGTCAAAGTTGATTTGAAGCAGTTGAGGATTAAAAAAACGGAGATGACATTCTAAATTGAGCTGAACCCTGAAGGTAAAATAAAAATACAATTTGAAATGATTAAACAGTGAAATTTTGAAGTATTTTGATGTTTACAATCTATCTGGGAAGCAATCGTGCTGATCTTGCGAAAACGTGGTCGTCACGAAATTTTCTGTTTGCTCTTGAATACTGCATTAATTGTGCAGCAAACATAAGGCTATACCGTATGTGGGAAAATCAATCCAGTGTTGTTCCTTCAGGAAAATCATATAGGTTCATGTGAGAACAATCATGGCTATGTAACATAAAATCGGTCAACCTAAAATTTTCATTTCCATTCAAGTTCATTATTAAGCTGTTTCATGCTTCAGTAGTGATCATTGTAGTCAGCAGTTTACTTTGCAAACATATTCTCACATTCTCTATTTAAAATATTCTGATTTTCCTGGAGGGCCAGCAATGGAATGACTTGCCGAGAAACCTGTGTTTCACAATCTGGATTGTTGAAAGAATTTCAAATTAAAAACCGTTTTTACTTTTTTCTCTAAAAGCAACAATTGCAACAAGAACATTTTACATGACAAAGAGGGACCTGCCGAACCTCTCTCGTTGGAAAAATCCCGATTGTAATCCGCGGTTGACGGTGGCCACTGTCGTACGCTAAACACGACAAACAAAACTTGTCCCGTCTTGTTTTCGGTCAAATTGGGTGGGGCCAGTTGAACAGCAGGTCAAGATATTGATTTACTTACCATCTATTTTGTTTGTAGAATTGCTGGTTTGACCGGTCGATTACTTCCATCATCGCCATCATCATCTTCTTCCTGAAATGATTAGAAACTTCGGAGAGGAGGAGGAGGAGGGGGGACTTAGAAAGTGACTCCAACTACATTTTTGCTTTGCCTACGCGTTTTCGCTGACTCTTGCTTTCTCGACCGCTTTTGTTACAGTCGTCTCTTTTGGCATCACCAGTGAAAACGAGACTGTCCGAAAGAAAGACGGAACCTGACACACGATGATCAACTACTGCGATAGCACTAGTGACAGGATCTACTGGTGCGGAATGCGGGTGCTCGGCAGCAACTATACACGTACGCATTTTTGAAAAGAGAAAAAAACAAAATCCAGCTGCAACGAATGATAATAACAACTGCAGGTTGAGTGTGTATAACTCCACGCATTGTATGTTGTTGCCATCATTATTCGAATTTTTTTTCTTTTCAGGGGAATAGCAGTCGAGAAAATGCTTGTTTTTTGTTTCATTCTTCCCATCTCGTCATCATATTTTCACCGAATTAGCAAGTCAGATGATGTTGATGGTCGCGTTGACGACCGAGAGAAACCAATCGATCACATTTCTTCTTTCCTCGGTGCACGCCGCGTCAACAACGCCAGTCAAAATGAAATTAATGTCATCGTTGTGAATTCGGAGAGAGACGAAAAAATAAGGTAAAAAAAAAGAAAAAAAGCTTTCTCCATTTTTCCTTTCAATCTTTTCACGGTGCGTGTAATATATATCCTAGGTGGGGAGACGGAGTAGGTACCCCGTCTGGATTAGTTACATGGCTGCGAGTAGAACGGGCTTTCCCTTCTTTCGACCCCCATCGAGAGTGGGACGACTTTTTGGCTAGAGCTCCCGGTTCGATGCTGCTGTGATTTTTCTCCTTTTCTTTCCAAGAAGAAAACTCCGCCTCCTCTCTTGTATAATAACACACCAAACTCCTTGGGCAACGTGTGTCTGTTGTGTTCCCCGTCTGAGAAGCTGCTTCCCCACCACCCCGTCACCCACCTTGGGTCTCCGACTATATAACCGAGTCGGCTTTGGGTCTTCAGCCGTGGTCACTATCAAACCTTGACTCTCGATTGAGCTTGTGCTTCTCGTCTTGCCCCAGTCCTACCAGCAACTCAGCAACAACACTGCCACTGAGCTTGGGTTTTTATTTTTCTGGCTTTGTTTGTTATTATCCGAAACGCTCCCGTGGTTCATCACACCTCAAACGTATGTTGTTTTTCTTTTACTTCAAAGACGATTATTTGTTCTAATCTAATGTTTCATTCGCGCAGGGGATCACAAGGATCTCCACAGAGATTGAAGATGTCGAACCACTTTCTAGTGACCATATGTGCAATCGTCTTCATCGCCGGGGTAAGTCCACACTTTGAATTATATTTAGTTTCTACTCTCTCGTTTTGGACTGATCGATTCGATGTCGTTAAAAAAGCGTAGAGTTATATAGTTGAAATTTTGTTGTCAAAAGTCTCGTTATCCGACAAGATCAAACAGACCCAACTTTCTCCGCGGCGTGCCGCCGCCGATGCTATCACTCCATTTGGTGAAATGGGAAGGCATGTTAAAGAGTTTCGCGATTGCTAAAAAGAAACGAAAAAAAAGACATCAAAGCGGCCGGCCCGCTCAAGCTGTTGCGGGCCACTCTAAGGGAAAACGGGGGAGAAATAACATGCAAGATTTGCCTTTGAGTTGTTTCAAGCGCTCAGCAGCCCGAAACGCTTTCTTCTGCTTTGCAAATAGGACGGCGCGAATCTCTAAGCGCGCGATATTACAAACAGACACGAGAAGAGATTTTTCCTTTCTTGTCGCGATGCCAAGAAGGAAAGAAAGAAAAGAATAGGAATTACAGGAACGCTGAAAAGAAAGAAAGAAAGAAGAAAACGGTACGTAATAAATAATGATGGGAGAAAACGCGCAGGTGGGGGGGAGAGAGAAGCCGCAAAGCGCTAGGAAATGTTGTAACCTATTGTGTATAGATTGCGTTCGTTTTGTGTTCAACTTTTTTCCCCATGACACTTGGGCCGCCAGCAAGCCATTGGGTATTTTATAAAAATAGATATGGGCGCGGAAGGAGAAGAAGTGAATGGAGCATCCGAAGAAGAAGAAAACGGGACGCTACGCCGGCTGCTGGTGACTGCAGAGATGTAGTTGTGATAAAAAAAGAAATAAAAAAGAAAGAGAGAGTTCAGGGCGTGAAAGTGGCGGGGTCACGGCGTGATTCAACGATACGTGGATACGCGCGGAGGTCTATCTCGACGCACAGAGAAGTGCTGCAGCTTCATCCAGAGTTGTTTGTTGCTTGTAATTTCTCTTGTTGACCTAGTAACTTGCGCTTGCTTCATCTCGTCTGTATAATGGTCGCCGAACGCGCCAACACTTTGGCGCATGCCACGAAACGTTCGTCATTCGTTAGAAACGGGAAAAACAAGAAACTCATCAAACGGTTGTAAGATCTTTGTCCGTTGATTGCTTGCGTTCGATTTTCACGGAAGGAGAGAAAGAGAAAAGAGACGCTGATCGCGGAGAGAGTTTTTTTCTCGAACGGGTTCACTTTCTTGAATTTTCGTCTTCCTGTTTGGCAAAGGATTTTTGTTTCTATCGTGTTTGTTATTTTTATTCTCGAAAGAATAAAAAAAAAACTCGTTTGTATAAGCGCCGAGCCTGGGAAATCAGAAAACAAAAGACGTACTAATCAAACACACACACGTCGTATGTAGAGAAGCCAGCCCCCCTCCGAAAGAGATGAAACCCAATTTCATATCCCAGCCATTATTAAAACCGAAAACGAGCCGACTAGGGCCCATTCTCACTTTGTGTTGATGATTCGTTTTGGATAAAGAAACACACACCACCACCTGTTTGGCCGATTATATACGGCCTATGGCAGCAGGTCCCTTCATTTCCCTTTCCGAAGCTCGAGGCCGTCGTGCTGGTCTTTCTCCTCCTCATTCTTCTCGCTCACACAGGAAGAAAGGCCCAAAGAAAAGAGAGAAAGGGAGAATATTAAGCACGCACAGTGAAAGTGGTTACGTTACCTATACCCTTACACACCTTACCTGCGAGTTTTTGTCCAGTGAAAAAATGCTTTCTTATCTTTCAAGTTTCTTCAGTCTGTTGCATATAATATATAAGATGGGGTTCCTTTTCTTTCTCTTCTCTCGGCTAGCCAGCAGCCAGTCAGACAGGTAGAAAAACGAGTTGTGTACAATTTTTTGGCATTGCAGAAAATGGAGGTTGAAAGTCAACTCTTTCCCGGTGGTATTTTTAACTTAGTGTCTAACGAGACCGACTTGAAGAGAGAAAGAAAGAAATGAATGCTAACAAGTGACAAGTCACGATTCTTGGCACCTGCAACCAAAGAATAAAACGAAGATCTCGGCAACTTGTTGGATGGTCGGGAGACCAACTTTCCCTCGTATACACTAGACGTTGGGGCGGTTTTTGAGTGGCGAACATCCACATGCACGCAGTCTCGACCGTAAATGGTGGACGATGACTCTTGTCGGGTGATTTCAACGCTCGGCATAGAAGAGATGATGCACCCACGCATCCTCTTTATTTTTTTTTTTTAATGGTTCCCTATGTGGGTCATCTGCCACACAGCACAGCTGCTGCCAGTGAACCCCGCGGTACATTTGCGAAATCGGCGGAAGATTTTCGGACGTCACGCTGTGTGGATGCGGAGGGTTGCGCCAATTCAATGTAGGACGGTGACACGGAGTTGGCGTCGAGCCATTTGGGCTCAATTGATACGGCCGATTATAATAGGAGGAGGAGAAGGCAGACGTATAATTTCACCTCGACAGATCGCCACTTTTTCCCAGCAGTATAGTTCGCTCTTTTTTGGCAACCAAATATGTGTACATAGTGAAAAAGAGAAAAGATAACCTTTCTCTTTCTTTCTTTCTTTATGAAATTGTTAAGCGTCTGCTCCCGTCGGGTTTTCCCTATCGCCATTTTTTCGTTTGGCCTCGCAGCAGCACAGGAAGGTGCGCGCAACTTTGGCACTCGTTTGCGTGAAAGTCTCGTGTTTGTTTAATTTTGTGGGTCACTGAACCTTATTGTCGATGCCACGTAACCGTTGCCAATGTCATAAAAAAACACGCGCAAGTTTCTAATGTATAGCAATTTGATACATCTGATATCGCTGGCATGTTTTATTACATTTTGTACTATATTTGATTGCTTAACCAATTATTTCAGGGAGTGCGGAGCGTTCCCCTGATGATGAACATGCCCCAAATCAGCAAAATGGAGGTGCAGTGCGCCAAAAGTGGCATGAGCGTCGAAGTCGAGTTTGATCTACCCTTTGATGGCATCATTTTCAGCAAAGGACATTTCTCCGATCCGGCTTGCAGGTAGGAAATGATCATTTTGTTTTTCTTCTTTCATTAGCAGTTTTGTATTTCCTTTGTCGGTTGATCTCTAGTTTTTAAAGCCTATAGAGGCGCTTGCCCGTTCATTTTGCGTTCACTTTTTGAAACCGGCCAAAGGAAAATGATTTAAATTGTCTTTTGAACGCTTTTGATCTAAAAAACAAACGAAACAGTGAGCCGTAGTGTTCGACCTTCTTATCTTGCCTGTCACTATCTATTTTGTTTCTATCGTGACGCCATTGACTGTTTTCGAGAACAAAAAAGAAAGAAAAAAAAATAATCGCAATAAATCCATCCGTTGTTAGTTTGATACTATTTAAAAACCACTGAGCTTCGAGCTTTTAAATCTCAATCAAACATTCCTTTCCTTTTCCCGTTTTCCGCCTCTCTCGTTCCCCACCTTCCTCTCTTCCGTCTCTCTTACACCTGGTGAAACTTGACTGCGGATCGCCGCACGACCCAAATTCCCCCACCGAAATCATCCACCTTTGCGCCCCTTGAATTCACCCCACCGTCCGCCCACCAAAATAACACAACCAAAAATCAGGTACGTGGGAGCCAACAGCAATGTGGCACGCTTCAGCTTTGTGGTGCCGATGCAGGGCTGCGGCACAAACAACGACGCCGACGGCGGCATGAAAATCGCTTCCAACGTCATCGTCATTCAGAACGACGCCGTCGTCCAAGAGATTTGGGACTCGGCCCAGAAACTCAACTGCCGCTGGACAGATCGCGTGACCAAGACGGTCAGCGTCCGCCCGCTGACCATCGACATGTTGGAGGCCGTTGAGGCGAAATTCACCGACGCCGACGACGACGCCGTTGAAGTCTGGATGGATTTGCAGAAGGGGCGATGGCCGACGTCGCAATCGATTGATTCGGCGGTTCGCATCGGCGAACAGCTTTCACTAGTCGTCGGAATCAACGATCCCTCGGCTGAAATGGACCTCCAAGTTCGTGATTGTTACGCTCACTCCACCCCCGAGCTGGTCGATCCGACGGCCTTCCGCGTCCAACTGACGGATGCTCAAGGTTGCGTGATGAAAGCTAAACTGCTGGGCCCGTTCGCCAAAGATCGTGCCACTACTGGTCCCTACGCCGGAAGCTTAGTCAAATGGTCGGCCGTTTCGGCCTTTTCCTTCCCGGACAATATGCAAGTCTTTACGAGCTGCAACGTCGAAATCTGCAAAGGAGGTTGCGAGCCGAATCCTTGCCAACCGGAAGAAAATTATCCTTCTGATGGCGTACTCTTACCAGAGGCGGACACGACCACCGTCAAACCCACAACTATTCAACCGGTTGTCGTTTTGTTCCCGACTCTTGCTCCTCCACGGACTCCAGCGCCGACACTTGCTCCAGTGACAGCTCCAGTCACGACCGTTCGTGTCACGACGACGCCGACTTACACTACTCCCCCGCCACCACCTCCGCCAACTTCTCCGACAGTGATCCGAACACTGGCGCCAGTCACTACTCCGGCCCCGACACAGCCACCACCTGTCCAAAATGAAGTCCTGCTACCTACGCTCGACTATCTACCGCCATCGTTGGATTACCTGCCTCCGCTACCGCCTTACAAACAGGTCTACAATCCCGTTCCAACTGTGGGCGAACCGGAATGCGAATTCGGCAGCAATGATCCGCGGTGCTTTGTTCCAGCTCAACCGAAAGTCACACTGCCGCCAAACATCACGCCTCCTACAACGACTCTGGAGCCGCCACCACCACCTCCTCCACCAGTCACGTCTTACGTTTGCCAACCAGGATCGAACGATGCCCGCTGCCCGACATCTCCCCCACTTCCGCCTGCCACGATTCCGCCGGCAACTCTTCCGCCAGCGACTGTTCCGCGAGCGACTGCTCCACCAGCCACTGCTCCGCCAGCCACTGCTCCGCCAGCCACTGCTCCGCCAGCCACTGCTCCGCCAGCCACTGCTCCGCCAGCCAAGATTCCACCGGTCACAACTCCAGCCGCCAAGACGGTGAATTGCTATCAAGGATCGGACAATCCCGATTGCCTGGATCGACCTCCCAAGGATTCCCAGTATCCAGTTACTCTCTGCCCGCCAGGATCTCTTGATCCGGAATGCATTTTCGTTCCAGGAGGATCCAACGACTCGCCCGTCACTTCTGCTACCGTCAAGACGACTCGCCCGACGGCTCGCCCGACTCCCGCCCCAACCAAGGCCCGCGCTTCGACAGAGAAAGTGGCCACGAGCGAATCCCAAAAAGAAAAAGGTTCCGCCGATAGCTGGAAGGGCGACCCGTCCACTCACGCCTTTCACATGTTCCATTTCCAGCGCGGAGATGGCCGACGTGACCGTAAAGTCCTTCAGAACAAGAACAAACGCTCCGTCGACGGCACGGAAATGGCCAACGGTCGAATGGAAATTGCCCAGGTCAGACTCACGCGTTCAGTCAGAGTCTTGCCGGCAGCTTTGGCCGTTGAACCCGTTTCAACTTCCTTCGAATACTTCCGGCAACCCGATGAATATCCAGAATTCAGCGGCAGAACCCTATCGCCCACGGAAGATACGAGAACCTTTTGCGTGACGACTTTCTCCCTGGCGGCCAGCGCCGTACTCATCATTACATCATTATTGGGCCTCATCACAATCATAGTTTTCCTCGCCGTCAAATACAGCACTGCCAGTAAACGATTGAACAAGTTGGCATCGCGCCTGTGAACAAGTTCTTTCCAACAATTTTGACCACCTAATATCACATTACCAAACAAGCCACCCATACAACTAACCAAAAAACAGCTGAATCACTACCACCTTCTGGCTCCTTTTATCATCTTCCTTTGGAATCTGGCGCGAATTTTTGGAAAGTATTCATGTGGCAGTATTGCATAACGACGGGTAGTACGTCAGGTCACGTGCTCAAAAAAAAAGAAAGAAAGATTATTCAAAAAAACAAAACGCGATACCCAAGAAAATGCGAGCCATTTCATTCAAACGACAACAAACCCAAATAAGGGAGAGAAAAAAACTAAAAAACCAATTTCGCAAAGAAGAAGAGCGCGCCGGACAATTTTAAAACTCCCAAGAAAAATTATTTCAGCGAAAAATCGATGAGGAAAATGGAAGTCCAGAATTTTTTTGAAAAATGAAGCATTCCTCGCGTTCTGTATATGCTTTTGTTACATACTCGTATACAACGTTAATGACTTTACAACATATATTTTTAAGTGTAAATGTAGTCAATACAGGTGAGAGATTTATTACAATATATCAACCGAAAAACAGACTAATGAATATGGAATTTCCACGCAAAACTATTTTTCTTATTTCGCTGTCGATTGTGACCGTTTTCATCGTGTTTTTAACGCTTCGCTTTCCACACTCCAAACTTTGTGTGCCTTTTAATGTGAACTTAATTGCTTTTGGTTTTGATTTGATAATTTTTCTTTCCGCATTTCCTCCCGTGGCCCATGGATGCTACAAAAAAAAAAAGATTCGTCCATAAAGGTAGCGGCTCAAGCACGTTCGTCTTTATGGTGCCGGGTGACGGTTGCGGGACTGAATCGGTGGCGGGCAAGCTGAATTTCAGTTTCCACAACGTTCTGGTATTCCAGATTGAAGACAGCCATCAAGAAGCCTGGGAGAACAGCCGACAAATTCAGTGCTTATTCAAGTCAGACACTCAGTCAGTGGCTTTTCAGCCTCCGCTGAGTGTTGTCGATGGCAAGAATGAAGAGATCCGAACGCAAGTTGTCATTGGCACTGGAATTGACGGACCACCCGTCAGTCAAGACACTCGGATCAAAATCGGAGATCCTGTGACGCTACTCTTTTACATCTTTCAAGACTACGCCGACATGTTTGTCAAGAACTGTTTCGCATCCGACGGGCTGACCAATCGAGTCCAACTGACGGACAGCAACGGATGTACGCTCCGCCCAAAATTGCTGAAAAATTTCCGGCGCACCGACAATATTGTGCACGCGTCAATGACGGCGTTTAGGATCGCCGACAGTGCGAAACTTTCCCTTTCTTGCGAAGTCGAACTCTGTGTCGAAATGTGCAACAATCCAACAACTTACACCGCGGAATTTTACCCGTTCATTACAACAAAACAACCCGCAACTGTAACCTCACTTCCACCAACGGATCCTCCAATTCATTCGATTCTTCCGCCTTACCGTCCAACAGTCGATCCCTGAGTAATGGCTACGCCCGTAATCCGGTCATCCGTTTGAAGGATACTCAATCCAGCAGCAGTCAGTGCAAAATGAATCTGGAATATGATGATCCTTAAATGGAAAAAAAAAAAAATTCACGTCGGAAATAAAGAATAATTATTTGTTCTATTTTTTGTTTGTGACATTATTGGGGCTTAGCTTTAGCTTGTGCTTACTAAAAGATTGCTAACGTGTTCACCTTTCTAACCACCTGGCTTCTTCAAATACCCCGAGAGCAACAAAGGGTACACAAAAAATTCCAACAACATTTCTCTAGTTCCTTATCTCGTGAAATTTTCATTCATTATCATATTATGTGAAAGTGCAAGAACTTTATTCCACCGGCCAAACCCTGAACTGTGTAAACCTTTCTTTTTTAAACAAATCTTTCAAAAAATCCCCTTACTTTCCCCCATTAACTCTACCCTTTCTCAATCAAACAAAAGAATGACCAGAAAAGAAAGTCAAGGAAACTTCTTTATTTTGACCTAGTGAATAATCCCCCGATAAAATACTAATAATCCAAGTCCTTTTCACATCCTTTGCCGACATTTCAGACTTTTTCTTTTTTATCGTTGTCAATTTTCGAGTCCCAAACAAGTTGTGTTGTCTTTTCTTGGTGCGACATAATGTCCAACATATCCGACAGGGAAAAGAAAATGAAGCGTGTTCGAATGTGAAATGAAACAGGTAGGTTGGTATAGGTGAGCTTTTCTCCAGCACCTTTTTTTTTTGGCCTGAACACGAGCTCTTTCGCTTCCACGTCTAGTTCTGTTCACTTTGATTTTCAAAACTTTCTCACACGACATGTCTTCTTCTTTCAATTCATGTCATTTTCCGTACGTAGTTTGTCCAAACAGTAATAACAACAACAAAATGTCCCTGTAGAAACCTGGAATTGATATCACGCGATGTTAGAACTTTTGAAAAAATAATAATTTAATAGCATAGATTGAGAGTTGAAAATGTTTACACTAAAAGGGAAAGAATGACGCACCTTACCCAAGGACATGTAGTATGCTAGGAAGGGCTTTCATTTTATCGAGTAGATGGATCCTTTTCTCTCTTTTTGGCCAAGTAATAAAAAAAAGAAGACGACACAGTCACGCTTCTTCTGTTGAGAAATCACGATGACAATGACTATGAGACTTTCGGCCGACTCTATTATGTCCTCAGAAAAATCTAAAAAAAATAGACGAATAATAAAGAAGAGAACTGTCAGACCTTCGAAGGTAATCTATGCATGTGTTTAAAGCAACGGCGCTCCTTTCGACGTGTTATTCTAAAGCCCGGGCTCTCATCATAAAAATTTCCGACAAGAAAATATTTAAAATATTTATTTACCTTTTTTTTTTCACGACGGATTCCTCGTCTTCCATTTCCTTCGCACTCGAGAAAAATCGGCTCGAATTTTCTTCAAAACTACCAAGTATCTCCATTCTTTCTTTGTTACAACTCCAATCGATCGTAGGTACGTGGCATTAGGTAGCAACCGCTCAAAGTATTCGTTCGTCGTTCCGGCCGAAGGTTGCGGGACAATTGCTGTGGACGGCACTCAGTCCAACATCCTCATTTTTCAATCGGATCCCATCGTTCAGGTATACATCCATAATATTTTATTTTATGTTTCATTAAAATAGGTTAGCGTTAATACAAGACCAAATTTATCAGGAAATATGGGACGTATCACGAAAGATCAGTTGTCGGCTGTCGGAAAGGATCACCAAATACGTTACCTGGAGCCCGTTGACTGTCGAAATGCTCGATGTCCAAAGCAGCGGAAAGAGTGGAGAAGTGGATTGCTGGATGGACGTTATGAAAGGCGTTTATCCTGCCGTAAGTGTGAAATGACTTAACTACAAAAAATGAACTGCAAAATTTCATTTCTTTTTTTAATGGCGCAATTTCAGACGAAACCGATTGACGGAAACTTGAAAATTGGAGAGGAACTGAGTCTTATCATTTACTTGAGAGATCTCTACGGCTTGTACGATATGGCCGTTCGTGACTGCTGGGCTTACGACGACAGTAGCATTGATGTGGAATCCACTTTAAAGTTGCAACTCACATCGACAGATGGATGCGCCAAGTATGTATAAATCAGATGAACTAACAGTTAAAATTGACTAAATGTGAACTAAATCGATTCAGGAAGCCCAAATTGATGCATTTCTGGCGGCGAACGGACCAAGTGGGTGACAGCAATGCAACGCTTGTTACTTATTCCAACATTACGGCCTTCCGCTTCCCAACGAAAAGTGAAGTTTACTTTACCTGTAACGTTGACATCTGCGAGGGGTCATGCAATCAGCGCAACTGCGTTGAAGAAGAGTCGCAGATTAGCGTCGTGACCAAACCGCCCACCGTCGTCACGACTCGCCCGACTACCACGGTTGCCCTGGCCGTTCAAACGACGACAATTGCCCCTATCGCAGAGACGACGACGCCAAGGCGACCGACAGAGCCCTCGGTTGAAGCGACTACTCCGCTGGATTGCCTTTCGAATCCGTTTGATTACAGGTGCCCAACAACGACCAGATCCCCCGTCAGCATCCCCAACTGCAACTTGAGACCCGAAGATCCCAGATGTCCGCCACAGTTAACCCAAAGACCTTGCTTTCCTGGTGCGGATTATCCTGGATGTCCGCCTCCACCTCCGCCATCAACAACGCTCGCACCGCCTGTCACGCCAGTGGTTTGTTTCCCAGGCTCCAACGATCCCAGATGTCCAACAACGACCAGCCGGCCTATTGTTGTAACGACTCTGCCTCCTCTGCCACCTCCGCCCTTCACGACACCTGGTTGTTTCCCAGGATCGACTTCACCGGGATGCTCAACAGCTCCAACGGTCCCAACTCCACCGACTTGCTTTCCAGGATCTAATCAGCCTGGATGTCCAACGACGACTAGTTCGCCAATCATCACTGAGCCTCCAACAACCTGCGTCCCAGGCTCTTACAATCCGCAATGTCCACCTCCCGTCTGCGTCCCAGGTTCTAATAATCCGCAATGCCCACCTCCCATCTGCGTCCCAGGTTCTAATAATCCGCAATGTCCACCTCCCATCTGCGTCCCAGGTTCTAATAATCCGCAATGTCCACCTGAAATCCCACTCAGAACTACGACAGCACGCCCACCGTGTGTTCCTGGATCGAATCTCCCGGGATGCCCGACGACAGCAACTCCAGTTCTACCGACTACAACGGAAGCGACAACGGTTCCTCCCTGTTATCCCGGATCAAAGAATCCCAAATGCATCACCCCCGCAACAATAACTACTACGCCGTCACTGCCTGATTGCTCTCCTGGAACGAACGATCGTAGGTGTCCACTTATAATCACTACACCAGCACCATTGGTCTGTCGACCAGAATCCAAAGATCCCAGATGCCCTACTACACCGCAGCCGCCCCCTGTATGTTATCCTGGATCAAATGATCCAAGGTGTCCAACTACAACAACAGTTGCTCCAACAACCAGCACTACAACAACTCCGGTTCCTCCAGTTTGCTTCCCAGGTTCTACCGACCCCAGGTGCCCTACAGCTCCGCCCAAAATTACAACGCCATCACCGCCTGCCTGCCTTCCTGGGTCAAATGATCCCAGATGCCCGACTGAAAGGACAACAACAACGCCTTCTCCTCCAGTCTGTGTGGTTGGATCAACCGACCCAAGATGTCCAACTACAACCACTGCCAAAACAACACAGCCACCTCCAGTTTGCACTCCCGGTTCGACCGATCCACGCTGCCCAAAGACAACACCAGCCCCACCAGTTCCACCAACAACACCCATCACAACTACAACCACAACTCAGCAACCTTTGATTTGCACTCCTGAATCGAATGATCCCCGCTGTCCAACGACAATCCCGACAACGAAAGCGCCTCAGATTTGCGTGCCTGGATCCAAAGATCCTCGCTGTCCTCAACCACCTCCAACTTGTACACCGGGATCTCCACTGTGTCCACTGCTACCGTCTACACCGCCATCAACAGTAGCAACAACTACTACCACCACCACCACCACACAACCCCCATTAGTTTGCATACCCGGGTCGACTGATCCTCGTTGCCCGACTACTTCAACACAGCGTCCTTTTATTTGTACCCCTGATTCAAAGGATCTGCGCTGCCCAACAACAACAGTCGCAACAACGCAACCGCCTCTGGTATGTAAACCGGGAACCAAGGATCAGCGTTGCCCACCACCGCCATCCACGACTTCCACAACCACAACTCAGCGTCCATTTGTTTGCATTCCCGGATCGAATGATCCACGTTGTCCAACAACAGCGGCAACAACTCAGCCACCCGCGAGATGCATTCCTGGAACAAACGATCCTCGCTGCCCAACGACAGCAACAACAACACAACCACCATTAACTTGTAATCCAGAATCCTCAGATCCAAGATGTCCTACTTCTCCTCCCATATGTGTTCCAGGTTCAAGCGATCCTCGCTGCCCTGCCTCTACCGTCACCACCACCACAGTCAGAACTACCACACAGACTGTTACAGCCGCTCCTGTCAGTACCACTACACGGAAGCCATCAACAGCCGCTTCCGTCGTTGACGATCCTGGAAAGCCCGGTTGGGAAGGAGCCGATCCTAGATATCACGCCTTCCATTCCTGTAAGTTCACGCGTTTGAAATATAATTGCAGTACTACTAATAACCACTAATTACTTTATGCCGTGAATTAACACGCTGATCTTATTTTTCAATATTAGGGTTGTACCAGCCAGCACCAAGACCAAGAGGCAACAAGATAAAAACTTCGTTGAAGACAGCTAGCAACATTTGATTTTTGTTTAAATTTTCTTGATAAAATTGGATTGAAATTCGTTTCCACCACTGTTTTTCTGTGGATCTGCAAAATTTTTTATTGTTCATTAATAGGCTAAGGCAGTCAGCCAAAAACTTTTTCGTGTATAAGACGAATTTCTGAATAAACGATGCGATATTTTTCGGAAATAAATCCACATTCGTGATTTTTACACTGAAACACACGTGCTTGACTCATTCCAATGCTGATGAAAATGACTGCATTTTTTTGTCAGGGGTCTGTCAGCAAGTGTCAATATAAACCAGGAGAAATCAGTTCAGTTGTCCCTTAATCAGACAGATGGAAGAGATTTGAAGTGGAAAACAAATCAATGAGCAACACATTAAATTGTGACACCAAGGACAGCAGCAATACAGCTTTAACTAAATATATCTACAAGTTATCAATAAAATATCTTGTTCTACGTGTTGAGTACTAAGCCTGTGGTGTGACCGTAAAGTCTTGAAATCACAAAAATGATGGCAGAAAAAACTTCAAATGCACATTACTTTTGAAATTTATTTTGGTGTTTGAATATTTGGAACTAGGTAATAGAAGACATTCCCCTGAACCTATTGAGACTTAGTTTTCATTTTGGTGTTGAGTACTTAGCCTGTGGTGTGACCGTAAAGTCATGAAATTACAAAAATTATGGCAGAAAAAAATTCAAATGTTCATAACTTTTGAAATTTATTTTGGTGTTTGAATGTTTGGGACCTAGGTAATAGCGGACATTCATCTGAACCTTTTGAGACTTAGTTTTCATTTTGGTGTTGAGTACTAAGCCTTTGGTGTGACCGTGAAGTCTTGAATTCAGAAAAATTATGGCAGAAAAAACTTCAAATGCACAAAACTTTTGAAATTTATTTTGGTGTTTGAATATTTGGGACTTAGGTAATAGAAGACATTTCCTTGAACCTTTTGAGACTTAGTTTTCATTTTGGTGTTGAGTACTAAGCCTGTGGTGTGACCGGTAAGTCTTGAAATCACAAAAATTATGGCAACAAATGCACATAACTTTTGAAATTTATTTTGGTGTTTGAATATTTGGAACCTATAGGTAATAGAGGACATTCCCCTAAACCTTTTGAGACAAAGTTTTCATTTTGGTGTTGAGTACTTAGCCTTTGGTGTGACCGTAAAGTCTTGAAATCACAAAAATGATGGCAGAAAAAACTTCAAATGCTCAGTACTTTTGAAATTAATTTTGGTGTTTGAATATTTGAAACCTAGGTAATAGAGGACAGTCCCCTCAATCTTTTGAGACTTAGTTTTCATTTTGGTGTTGAGTATTAAGCCTGTGGTGTGACCGTAAAGTCTTGAAATCTCAAAAATTATGACAGAAAAAAAATTCAAATGCTCATAACTTTTGAAATTTGTAAAAACCCTTGACATTTGTAAAACAATCAGAATCGTCATTTCAAATTCATTGAAGTTGTGATTTTCAGATCCTGAATAGGAAATAGGAAAATAGGAAATAGGAAAATAGGAAAATAGGAAATAGGAAAATAGAAAATAGGAAAATAGGAAAATAGGAAATAGGAAATAGGAAAATAGGAAAATAGGAAAATAGGAAAATAGGAAAATAGGAAATAAGAAAATAGGAAAATAGGAAAATAGGAAATAGGAAATAGGAAAATAGGTAATAGGAAAATAGGAAAAAAGGAAATAGGAAAATAGGAAAATAGGAAATAGGAAAATAGGAAATAGGAAATAGGAAATAGGAAATAGGAAAATAGGAAATAGGAAAATAGGAAATAGGAAAATAGGAAATAGGACAATAGGAAATAGGGAAATGGGTAAATAGGAAATAGGAAAATAGGAAATAGGAAAAAAGGAAATAGAAAATGGGAAATAGGAAATAGGAAAATAGGGAAATAGGAAATTGCTATTTCCTATTTCCAAATAGGGAAATAGGGAAAAATTCCTATTTTCCTATTTTCCTATTTTCCTATTTTCCTATTTTCCTATTTTCCTATTTTCCTATTTTCCTATTTTCCTATTTTCCTATTTTCCTATTTTCCTATTTTCCTATTTTCCTATTTTCCTATTTTCCTATTTTCCTATTTTCCTATTTTCCTATTTTCCTATTTTCCTATTTTCCTATTTCCTATTTTCCTATTTCCTATTTTCCTATTTCCCTATTTCCCTATTTTCCTATTTCCTATTTTCCCATTTCCTAATTTCCTATTTTCCTATTTTCCTATTTCCTATTTTCCTATTTCCTATTTCCTATTTTCCTATTTCCTATTTTCCTATTTCCTATTTCCTATTTCCCTATTTCCCTATTTCCCTATTTCCCTATTTCCTATTTTCCTATTTCCCTATTTTCCTATTTCCCTATTTCCTATTTTCCTATTGTCCTATTGTCCTATTGTCCTATTGTCCTATTGTCCTATTGTCCTATTTCCTATTTTCCTATTTTCCTATTTCCTTTTGTCCTATTTTCCAATGTTCCTATTTTCCTATTTTCCTATTTTCCTATTTTCCTATTTTCCTATTTTCCTATTTTCCTATTTCCTATTTCCCTACTTTCCTATTTCCTATTTTCCTATTTCCTATTTTCCTATTTCCTATTTCCTATTTCCTATTTCCTATTTTCCTATTTCCTATTTCCTATTTTCCTATTTCCTATTTTCCTATTTCCTATTTCCTATTTCCTATTTCCCTATTTCCCTATTTCCCTATTTCCCTATTTCCCTATTTCCCTATTTCCTATTTTCCTATTTCCCTATTTTCCTATTTCCTATTTCCTATTGTCCTATTGTCCTATTGTCCTATTTCCTATTTTCCTATTTTCCTATTTCCTTTTGTTCTATTTTCCAATGTTCCTATTTTCCTATTTTCCTATTTTCCTATTTCCTATTTCCCTACTTTCCTATTTCCTATTTTCCTATTTCCTATTTTCCTATTTTCCTATTTTCCTATTTTCCTATTTTCCTATTTCCTATTTCCTATATCCCTATTTACCTATTTCCCTATTTCCCTAGTTCCTATTTCCTATTTTCCTATTTCCTATTTCCTATTGTCCTATTTCCTATTTTCCTATTTTCCTATTTCCTATTTACCTATTTTCCAATGTTCCTTTTTCCTATTTTCCTATTTTCCTATTTTCCAATGTTCCTATTTTCCTATTTTCCTATTTCCTATTTCCCTACTTTCCTATTTTCCTATTTTCCTATTTTCCTATTTCCTATTTCCTATTTCCCTATTTCCTATTTTCCTATTTCCTATTTTCCTATTTCCTATTTCCTATTGTCCTATTTCCTATTTTCCTATTTTCCTATTTCCTATTTTCCTATTTCCTATTTTCCTATTTCCTATTTACCTATTTACCTATTTCCTATTTTCCTATTTTCCTATTTCCCTATTTACCTATTTTCCTATTTCTCTATTTCCCTATTTCCCTATTTCCTATTTTCCTATTTCGTATTTCCTATTTTCCAATTTTCCAATTTCCTATTTTCCTATTTCCTATTTCCTATTTTCCTATTTCCTATTTTCCTATTTCCTATTTACCTATTTTCCTATTTCCAATTTCCTATTTTCCTATTTCCTATTTTCCTATTTCCCTATATCCTATTTTCCTATTGTCCTATTTTCCTATTTTCCTTTTGTCCTATTTTCCAATGTTCCTATTTTCCTATTTTCCTATTTTCCTATTTTCCTTTTGTCCTATTTTCCAATGTTCCTATTTTCCTATTTTCCTATTTCCTATTTCCTTATTTTCCTATTTCTTATTTTCCTATTTTCCTATTTTCCTATTTCCTATTTCCCTATATCCCTATTTCCCTATTTCCCTATTTCCCTATTTCCTATTTTCCTATTGTCCTATTGTCCTATTTCCTATTTTCCTATTTTCCAGATTTCCTTTTGTCCTATTTTCCAATGTTCCTATTTCCCTATTTTCCTATTTTCCTATTTCCTATTTCCTATTTCCCTACTTTCCTATTTCCTTTTTTCCTATTTCCTATTTTCCTATTTTCCTATTTTCCTATTTTCCTATTTCCTTTTGTCCTATTTTCCAATGTTCCTATTTCCCGATTTCCCTATTTCCCTATTTCCCTATTTTCCTATTTCCTATTTTCCTATTTCCTATTTCCTATTTTCCTATTTTCCTATTTCCCTTTTTCCCTATTTCCCTATTTTCCTATTTTCCTATTTCCTATTTCCTATTTTCCTATTTCCCTACTTTCCTATTTCCTATTTTCCTATTTCCTATTTTCCTATTTTCCTATTTTCCTATTTTCCTATTTTCCTATTTTCCTATTTTCCTTTTTTCCTATTTCCTATTTCCTATTTCCCTATTTCCCTATTTCCTATTTTCCTATTTCCTATTTCCTATTTTCCTATTTCCTATTTTCCTATTTCCCTATATCCTATTTTGCTATTTTCCTATTTCCTATTTTCCTATTTCCTATTTCCTATTTCCTATTTCCTATTTCCCTATATCCCTATTTCCCTATTTCCCTATTTCCTATTTTCCTATTTCCTATTGTCCTATTTCCTATTTTACTATTTTCCTATTTCCTATTTTCCTATTTCCTATTGTCCTATTTCCTATTTTCCTATTTCCTTTTGTCCTATTTTCCAATGTTCCTATTTTCCTATTTTCCTATTTCCTATTTCCTATTTCCCTACTTTCCTATTTCCTATATCCCTATTTTCCTATTTTCCTATTTTCCTTCTATTTCTATTTCCTTCTCCTTCTCCTTCTCCTTCTCCTTCTCCTTCTCCTTCTCCTTCTCCTTCTCCTTCTCCTTCTCCTTCTCCTCGAGGAGGAGGAGGAGATTGAGGAGGAGAAGGTTGAGGAGGAGAAGGATGAGGAGGAGGAGGTTGAGGAGGAGGAGGTTGAGAAGGATGAGGTTGAGGAGGAGTTGTTTGAGGAGGGGAAGGTTGAGGAGGAGGAGGTTGAGGAGGAGGAGGTTGAGGAGAAGTAGTTTGAGGAGGAGAAGGTTTAGGAGGAGGAGGTTGAGGAGGAGAAGGTTGAGGAGGAGGAGATTGAGGAGGAGGACTTTTGAGGAGGAGAAGGTTGAGTAGGAGGATATTGAGGAGGAGGAGGTTAAAGAAGAGGAGGTTTAGGAGGAGGAGGTTGAGGAGGAGAAAATGAGGAGGAGGAGGTTGAGGAGGAGGAGGTTGAAGAGGAGGAGGATGAGGAGGAGAAGGTTGAGGAGGAGGAGATTGAGGAGGAGAAGGTTGAGGAGAAGGAGGTTGAGGAGGAGGAGGTTGAGGAGGAGTAGGTTGAGGAGGAGAAGGTTGTGGAGAAGGAGGTAGAGGAGGAGAAGGTTGAGGAGGAGAAGGTTGAAGAGGAGAAGGTTGAGGAGGAGAAGGTTGAAGAGGAGGAGGTTGAGGAGGAGGAGGAGGTTGAGGAGGAGGAGTTTGAGGAGGAGAAGGTTGAGGAGGAGGAGGTTGAGGAGGAGGAGGTTGAAGTAACCTGTCACATATAATGAGTTTTCTCTTATAAATATTGTAAAATAAAGTATTCTACACTGATTAAAAACGAAAAATACCATTATAAATTATAGGAAAGGTCTCCACCACGATTTTGAAATATTTTAGGCTAGATGTTTGGGACGTTTTTTGGTATTTCTTCAGCACCTATGCAACCTGTCACATGTAATGAGTTTTCTCTTATAATTATTGTAAAATAGAGTATTCTTCACTGATTCAACACGAAAAATACCATTACATGTGATAGGAAAGGTTTCCACCACGATTTGGAAATATTTCAGGCTTGAACTTTAGGATTTTTCTTTTGTTTTTTTCTTCAACACCAATGTAACCTGTCACATATAATGAGTTTTCTCTTATAAATATTGTAAAATAAAGTATTTTACACTGATTAAAAACGAAAAATACCATTATAAATTATAGGAAAGGTCTCCACCACGATTTTGAAATATTTTAGGCTAGATGTTTGGACGTTTTTTGGTATTTCTTCAGCACCTATGCAACCTGTCACATGTAATGAGTTTTCTCTTATAATTATTGTAAAATAGAGTATTCTTCACTGATTCAACACGAAAAATACCATTACATGTGATAGGAAAGGTTTCCACCACGATTTGGAAATATTTCAGGCTTGAACTTTAGGATTTTTCTTTTGTTTTTTCTTCAACACCAATGTAACCTGTCACATATAATGAGTTTTCTCTTATAAATATTGTAAAATAAAGTATTCTACACTGATTAAAAACGAAAAATACCATTATAAATTATAGGAAAGGTCTCAACCACGATTTTGAAATATTTCAGGCTCGATGTTTGGGACGTTTTTTTGTATTTCTCCAGCACCTATGCAACCTGTCACATGTAATGAGTTTTCTCTTATAATTATTGTAAAATTGAGTATTCTTCACTAATTCAACACGAAAAATACCATTACATGTGATAGGAAAGGTTTCCACCACGATTTGGAAATATTTAAGGCTTGAACTTTAGGACTTTTCTTTTGTTTTTTCTTCAACACCAATGTAACCTGTCACATATAATGAGTTTTCTCTTAAAAATATTGTAAAATAAAGTATTCTACACTGATTAAAAACGAAAAATACCATTATAAATTATAGGAAAGGTCTCCACCACGATTTTGAAATATTTCAGGCTAGATGTTTGGGACGTTTTTTTGTATTTCTTCAACACCTATGCAACCTGTCACAAGTTTTCTCTTATAATTATTGTAAAATAGAGTATTCTTCACTGATTCAACACGAAAAATACCATTACATGTGATAGGAAAGGTTTCCACCACGATTTGGAAATATTTCAGGCTTGAACTTTAGGATTTTTCTTTTGTTTTTTCTTCAACACCAATGTAACCTGTCACATACAATGAGTTTTCTCTTATAAATATTGTAAAATAAAGTATTCTACACTGATTAAAAACGCAAAATACCATTATAAATTATAGGAAAGGTCTCCACCACGATTTTGAAATATTTTAGGCTAGATGTTTGGGACGTTTTTTGGTATTTCTTCAGCACCTATGCAACCTGTCACAAGTTTTCTCTTATAATTATTGTAAAATAGAGTATTCTTCACTGATTCAACACGAAAAATACCATTACATGTGATAGGAAAGGTTTCCACCACGATTTGGAAATATTTCAGGCTTGAACTTTAGGATTTTTCTTTTGTTTTTTCTTCAACACCAATGTAACCTGTCACATATAATGAGTTTTCTCTTATAAATATTGTAAAATAAAGTATTCTACACTGATTAAAAACGAAAAATACCATTATAAATTATAGGAAAGGTCTCAACCACGATTTTGAAATATTTCAGGCTCGATGTTTGGGACGTTTTTTTGTATTTCTCCAGCACCTATGCAACCTGTCACATGTAATGAGTTTTCTCTTATAATTATTGTAAAATTGAGTATTCTTCACTAATTCAACACGAAAAATACCATTACATGTGATAGGAAAGGTTTCCACCACGATTTGGAAATATTTAAGGCTTGAACTTTAGGACTTTTCTTTTGTTTTTTCTTCAACACCAATGTAACCTGTCACATATAATGAGTTTTCTCTTAAAAATATTGTAAAATAAAGTATTCTACACTGATTAAAAACGAAAAATACCATTATAAATTATAGGAAAGGTCTCCACCACGATTTTGAAATATTTCAGGCTAGATGTTTGGGACGTTTTTTTGTATTTCTTCAACACCTATGCAACCTGTCACATGTAATGAGTTTTCTCATTATTGATCATTGTAATCATTATCTAATTATTGTAAAATAGAGTATTCTTCACTGATTCAACACGAAAAATACCATTACATGTGATAGGAAAGGTTTCCACCACGATTTGGAAATATTCCAGGCTTGAACTTTAGGATTTTTCTTTTGTTTTTTCTTCAACACCAATGTAACCTGTCACATATAATGAGTTTTCTCTTATAAATATTGTAAAATAAAGTATTTTACACTGATTAAAAACGAAAAATACCATTATAAATTATAGGAAAGGTCTCCACCACGATTTTGAAATATTTTAGGCTAGATGTTTGGGACGTTTTTTGGTATTTCTTCAGCACCTATGCAACCTGTCACATGTAATGAGTTTTCTCTTATAATTATTGTAAAATTGAGTATTCTTCACTGATTCAACACGAAAAATACCATTACATGTGATAGGAAAGGTTTCCACCACGATTTGGAAATATTTCAGGCTTGAACTTCAGGATTTTTCTTTTGTTTTTTCTTCAACACCAATGTAACCTGTCACATATAATGAGTTTTCTCTTAAAAATATTGTAAAATAAAGTATTCTACACTGATTAAAAACGAAAAATACCATTATAAATTATAGGAAAGGTCTCCACCACGATTTTGAAATATTTCAGGCTAGATGTTTGGGACGTTTTTTTGTATTTCTTCAACACCTATGCAACCTGTCACATGTAATGAGTTTTCTCATTATTGATCATTGTAATCATTATCTAATTATTGTAAAATAGAGTATTCTTCACTGATTCAACACGAAAAATACCATTACATGTGATAGGAAAGGTTTCCACCACGATTTGGAAATATTTCAGGCTTGAACTTTAGGATTTTTCTTTTGTTTTTTCTTCAACACCAATGTAACCTGTCACATATAATGAGTTTTCTCTTATAAATATTGTAAAATAAAGTATTCTACACTGATTAAAAACGCAAAATACCATTATAAATTATAGGAAAGGTCTCCACCACGATTTTGAAATATTTTAGGCTAGATGTTTGGGACGTTTTTTGGTATTTCTTCAGCACCTATGCAACCTGTCACAAGTTTTCTCTTATAATTATTGTAAAATAGAGTATTCTTCACTGATTCAACACGAAAAATACCATTACATGTGATAGGAAAGGTTTCCACCACGATTTGGAAATATTTCAGGCTTGAACTTTAGGATTTTTCTTTTGTTTTTTCTTCAACACCAATGTAACCTGTCACATATAATGAGTTTTCTCTTATAAATATTGTAAAATAAAGTATTTTACACTGATTAAAAACAAAAAATACCATTATAAATTATAGGAAAGGTCTCCACCACGATTTTGAAATATTTTAGGCTAGATGTTTGGGACGTTTTTTGGTATTTCTTCAGCACCTATGCAACCTGTCACATGTAATGAGTTTTCTCTTATAATTATTGTAAAATAGAGTATTCTTCACTGATTCAACACGAAAAATACCATTACATGTGATAGGAAAGGTTTCCACCACGATTTGGAAATATTTCAGGCTTGAACTTTAGGATTTTTCTTTTGTTTTTTCTTCAACACCAATGTAACCTGTCACATATAATGAGTTTTCTCTTATAAATATTGTAAAATAAAGTATTCTACACTGATTAAAAACGAAAAATACCATTATAAATTATAGGAAAGGTCTCAACCACGATTTTGAAATATTTCAGGCTCGATGTTTGGGACGTTTTTTTGTATTTCTCCAGCACCTATGCAACCTGTCACATGTAATGAGTTTTCTCTTATAATTATTGTAAAATTGAGTATTCTTCACTAATTCAACACGAAAAATACCATTACATGTGATAGGAAAGGTTTCCACCACGATTTGGAAATATTTAAGGCTTGAACTTTAGGACTTTTCTTTTGTTTTTTCTTCAACACCAATGTAACCTGTCACATATAATGAGTTTTCTCTTAAAAATATTGTAAAATAAAGTATTCTACACTGATTAAAAACGAAAAATACCATTATAAATTATAGGAAAGGTCTCCACCACGATTTTGAAATATTTCAGGCTAGATGTTTGGGACGTTTTTTTGTATTTCTTCAACACCTATGCAACCTGTCACATGTAATGAGTTTTCTCATTATTGATCATTGTAATCATTATCTAATTATTGTAAAATAGAGTATTCTTCACTGATTCAACACGAAAAATACCATTACATGTGATAGGAAAGGTTTCCACCACGATTTGGAAATATTCCAGGCTTGAACTTTAGGATTTTTCTTTTGTTTTTTCTTCAACACCAATGTAACCTGTCACATATAATGAGTTTTCTCTTATAAATATTGTAAAATAAAGTATTTTACACTGATTAAAAACGAAAAATACCATTATAAATTATAGGAAAGGTCTCCACCACGATTTTGAAATATTTTAGGCTAGATGTTTGGGACGTTTTTTGGTATTTCTTCAGCACCTATGCAACCTGTCACATGTAATGAGTTTTCTCTTATAATTATTGTAAAATAGAGTATTCTTCACTGATTCAACACGAAAAATACCATTACATGTGATAGGAAAGGTTTCCACCACGATTTGGAAATATTTCAGGCTTGAACTTTAGGATTTTTCTTTTGTTTTTTCTTCAACACCAATGTAACCTGTCACATATAATGAGTTTTCTCTTATAAATATTGTAAAATAAAGTATTCTACACTGATTAAAAACGAAAAATACCATTATAAATTATAGGAAAGGTCTCAACCACGATTTTGAAATATTTCAGGCTCGATGTTTGGGACGTTTTTTTGTATTTCTCCAGCACCTATGCAACCTGTCACATGTAATGAGTTTTCTCTTATAATTATTGTAAAATTGAGTATTCTTCACTAATTCAACACGAAAAATACCATTACATGTGATAGGAAAGGTTTCCACCACGATTTGGAAATATTTAAGGCTTGAACTTTAGGACTTTTCTTTTGTTTTCTCTTCAACACCAATGTAACCTGTCACATATAATGAGTTTTCTCTTAAAAATATTGTAAAATAAAGTATTCTACACTGATTAAAAACGAAAAATACCATTATAAATTATAGGAAAGGTCTCCACCACGATTTTGAAATATTTCAGGCTAGATGTATGGGACGTTTTTTTGTATTTCTTCAGCACCTATGCAACCTGTCACATGTAATGAGTTTTCTCTTATAATTATTGTAAAATTGAGTATTCTTCACTAATTCAACACGAAAAATACCATTACATGTGATAGGAAAGGTTTTCACCACGATTTGGAAATATTTAAGGCTTGAACTTTAGGACTTTTCTTTTGTTTTTTCTTCAACACCAATGTAACCTGTCACATATAATGAGTTTTCTCTTATAAATATTGTAAAATAAAGTATTCTACACTGATTAAAAACGAAAAATACCATTATAAATTATAGGAAAGGTCTCCACCACGATTTTGAAATATTTTAGGCTAGATGTTTGGGACGTTTTTTGGTATTTCTTCAGCACCTATGCAACCTGTCACATGTAATGAGTTTTCTCTTATAATTATTGTAAAATAGAGTATTCTTCACTGATTCAACACGAAAAATACCATTACATGTGATAGGAAAGGTTTCCACCACGATTTGGAAATATTTCAGGCTTGAACTTTAGGACTTTTCTTTTGTTTTTTCTTCAACACCAATGTAACCTGTCACATATAATGAGTTTTCTCTTATAAATATTGTAAAATAAAGTATTCTACACTGATTAAAAACGAAAAATACCATTATAACTTATAGGAAAGGTCTCCACCACGATTTTGAAATATTTTAGGCTAGATGTTTGGGACGTTTTTTGGTATTTCTTCAGCACCTATGCAACCTGTCATAAGTTTTCTCTTATAATTATTGTAAAATAGAGTATTCTTCACTGATTCAACACGAAAAATACCATTACATGTGATAGGAAAGGTTTCCACCACGATTTGGAAATATTTCTGGCTTGAACTTTAGGATTTTTCTTTTGTTTTTTTTTCAACACCAATGTAACCTGTCACATATAATGAGTTTTCTCTTATAAATATTGTAAAATAAAGTATTCTACACTGATTAAAAACGAAAAATACCATTATAAATTATAGGAAAGGTCTCAACCACGATTTTGAAATATTTCAGGCTCGATGTTTGGGACGTTTTTTTGTATTTCTCCAGCACCTATGCAACCTGTCACATGTAATGAGTTTTCTCTTATAATTATTGTAAAATTGAGTATTCTTCACTAATTCAACACGAAAAATACCATTACATGTGATAGGAAAGGTTTCCACCACGATTTGGAAATATTTAAGGCTTGAACTTTAGGACTTTTCTTTTGTTTTTTCTTCAACACCAATGTAACCTGTCACATATAATGAGTTTTCTCTTAAAAATATTGTAAAATAAAGTATTCTACACTGATTAAAAACGAAAAATACCATTATAAATTATAGGAAAGGTCTCCACCACGATTTTGAAATATTTCAGGCTAGATGTTTGGGACGTTTTTTTGTATTTCTTCAGCACCTATGCAACCTGTCACATGTAATGAGTTTTCTCTTATAATTATTGTAAAATTGAGTATTCTTCACTAATTCAACACGAAAAATACCATTACATGTGATAGGAAAGGTTTCCACCACGATTTGGAAATATTTCAGGCTTGAACTTTAGGACTTTTCTTTTGTTTTTTCTTCAACACCAATGTAACCTGTCACATATAATGAGTTTTCTCTTATAAATATTGTAAAATAAAGTATTCTACACTGATTAAAAACGAAAAATACCATTATAAATTATAGGAAAGGTCTCCACCACGATTTTGAAATATTTTAGGCTAGATGTTTGGGACGTTTTTTGGTATTTCTTCAGCACCTATGCAACCTGTCACATGTAATGAGTTTTCTCTTATAATTATTGTAAAATAGAGTATTCTTCACTGATTCAACACGAAAAATACCATTACATGTGATAGGAAAGGTTTCCACCACGATTTGGAAATATTTCAGGCTTGAACTTTAGGACTTTTCTTTTGTTTTTTCTTCAACACCAATGTAACCTGTCACATATAATGAGTTTTCTCTTATAAATATTGTAAAATAAAGTATTCTACACTGATTAAAAACGAAAAATACCATTATAAATTATAGGAAAGGTCTCCACCACGATTTTGAAATATTTTAGGCTAGATGTTTGGGACGTTTTTTGGTATTTCTTCAGCACCTATGCAACCTGTCACATGTAATGAGTTTTCTCTTATAATTATTGTAAAATTGAGTATTCTTCACTAATTCAACACGAAAAATACCATTACATGTGATAGGAAAGGTTTCCACCACGATTTGGAAATATTTAAGGCTTGAACTTTAGGACTTTTCTTTTGTTTTTTCTTCAACACCAATGTAACCTGTCACATATAATGAGTTTTCTCTTATAAATATTGTAAAATAAAGTATTCTACACTGATTAAAAACGAAAAATACCATTATAAATTATAGAAAAGGTCTCCACCACGATTTTGAAATATTTTAGGCTAGATGTTTGGGACGTTTTTTGGTATTTCTTCAGCACCTATGCAACCTGTCACATGTAATGAGTTTTCTCTTATAATTATTGTAAAATAGAGTATTCTATACTGATTCAAAACGAAAAATACTAAAACATGTGATAGGAAAGGTCTCCACCACGTTTTGGAAATATTTCAGGCTAGATGTTTGGGACGTTTTTTTTGGTATTTCTTCAACACCAATGCAACCTGTCACATGTTCTGAGTTTCTTATTATAATTATTGTAAAATAGAGTATTCTATACTGATTCAACACGAAAAATACTAAAACATGTGATAGGAAAGGTCTCCACCACGTTTTGGAAATATTTCAGGCTAGATGTTTGGGACGTTTTTTTGGTATTTCTTCAACACCAATGCAACCTGTCACATGTTCTGAGTTTCTTGTTATAATTATTGTAAAATAGAGTATTCTATACTGATTCAACACGAAAAATACTAAAACATGTGATAGGAAAGGTCTCCACCACGATTTGGAAATATTTCAGGCTAGATGTTTGGGACGTTTTTTTGGTATTTCTTCAACACCAATGCAACCTGTCACATGTTCTTGAGTTTCTTCTTATAATTATTGTAAAATAGAGTATTCTATACTGATTCAACATGAAAAATACTAAAACATGTGATAGGAAAGGTCTCCACCACGTTTTGGAAATATTTCAGGCTAGATGTTTGAGGCGTTTTTTTTTTGTATTTCTTCAACACCTATGCAACCTGTCACATGTTCCGAGTTTCTTCTTATAATTATTGTAAAATAGAGTATTCTATACTAATTCAACACGAAAAATACTAAAACATGTGATAGGAAAGGTCTCCACCACAATTTGGAAATATTTCAGGCTAGATGTTTGGGACGTTTTTTTGGTATTTCTTCAACACCAATGCAACGATTTTCTTTGAACCATTTTTTTTAACTATTTCTTCATGAATTGCTTTATGAATTTATTGATTCAATACACTTGAAATGGTGTATTGGACATCTTTAGCACATCCTGTCATAATGAAATGGTTTTAACAAGTAAAATAAATATTTTAGAAACTTCAATCTCATAAAAAGGTTTTTTCGCAGTTCCTGGAAGATTTTCTTCGAACCATTTTTCAAAAACGATTTCTTCATGAATTGCTTTATTAATTTATTGATTCAATACACTTGAAATGGTGTATTGGACATCGATTCACACATCCTGTAATAAAGAAATGGTTTTAACAAGTGAAATAAATATTATAGAAACTTCAATATCATAAAAGTGTTTGTTCGCAGATCCTGGAAGATTTTCTATGAACCATTTTTCTAAAAC
Source organism: Daphnia pulex (assembly GCF_021134715.1). Lineage (NCBI taxonomy): Eukaryota > Metazoa > Arthropoda > Branchiopoda > Diplostraca > Daphniidae > Daphnia > Daphnia pulex. The sequence continues at coordinate 12,722,964 of NC_060024.1, read as the reverse complement.
TATTTTGTCATGAATTGCTTTATGAATTTATTGATTCAATACACTTGAAATGGTGTATTGGACATCGATTCACACATCCTGTAATAAAGAAATGGTTTTAACAAGTGAAATAAATATTATAGAAACTTCAATATCATAAAAGTGTTTGTTCGCAGATCCTGGAATATTTTCTATGAACCATTTTTCAAAAAATATTTCTTCATGAATTGCTTTATGAATTTATTGATTCAATAAACTTGAAATTGTGTATTGGACATCGATTCACACATCCTGTAATGAAGAAATGGTTTTAACAAGTGAAATAAATATTATAGAAACTTCAATATCATGAAAGTGTTTGTTCGCAGATCCTGGAGGATTTTCTATGAACCATTTTTCTCAAACTATTTCTTCATGAATTGCTTTATGAATTTATTGATTCAATACACTTGAAATGGTGTATTGGACATCGATTCACACATCCTGTAATAAAGAAATGGTTTTAACAAGTGAAATAAATATTATAGAAACTTCAATATCATAAAAGTGTTTGTTCGCATATCCTGGAAAATTTTCTATGAACCATTTTTCTAAAACTATTTCTCCATGAATTGCTTTATGAATTTATTGATTCAATACACTTGAAATGGTGTATTGGACATCGATTAACACATCCTGTCATAAAGAAATGGTTTTAACAAGTAAAATAAATATTTAAGAAACTTCAATCTCATAAAAAGTTTTTTCGCAGTTCCTGGAAGATTTTCTACGAACCATTTTTCAAAAACTATTTCTTCATGAATTGCTTTATGAATTTATTGATTCAATACACTTGAAATGGTGTATTGGACATCGATTAACACATCCTGTAATAAAGAAATGGTTTTAACAAGTGAAATAAATATTATAGAAACTTCAATATCATGAAAGTGTTTGTTCGCAGATCCTGGAAGATTTTCTATGAACCATTTTTCTAAAACTATTTCTTCATGAATTGCTTTATGAATTTATTTATTCAATACACTTGAAATGGTGTATTGGACATCGATTCACACATCCTTTCATAAAGAAATGGTTTAAACAAGTAAAAAAAATATTTTAGAAACTTCAATCTCATAAAAAGGTTTTTTCTCAGTTCCTGGAAGATTTTCTTCGAACCATTTTTCAAAAACGATTTCTTCATGAATTGCTTTATGAATTTATTGATTCAATACACTTGAAATTGTGTATTGGACATCGATTCACACATCCTGTAATAAATAAATGGTTTTAACAAGTGAAATAAATATTATAGAAACTTCAATATCATAAAAGTGTTTTTTCGCAGTTCCTGGAAGATTTTCTATCAACCATTTTTCTAAAACTATTTCTTCATGAATTGCTTTATTAATTTATTGATTCAATACACTTGAAATGGTTTATTGGACATCGATTAACACATCCTGTAATAAAGAAATGGTTTTAACAAGTGAAATAAATATTATAGAAACTTCAATATCATAAAAGTGTTTGTTTGCAGATCCTGGAAGATTTTCTATGAACCATTTTTCTAAAACTATTTCTTCATGAATTGCTTTATGAATTTATTGATTCAATACACTTGAAATGGTGTATTGGACATCGATTCACACATCCTGTAATAAAGAAATGGTTTTAACAAGTGAAAAAAATATTATAGAAACTTCAATATCATAAAAGTGTTTGTTCGCAGATCCTGGAAAATTTTCTATGAACCATTTTTCTAAAACTATTTCTTCATGAATTGCTTTATGAATTTATTGATTCAATACACTTGAAATGGTTTATTGGACATCGATTAACACATCCTGTAATAAAGAAATGGTTTTAACAAGTGAAATAAATATTATAGAAACTTCAATCTCATAAAATTGTTTTTTCGCAGTTCCTGGAAGATTTTCTTTGAACCATTTTTTAAAACTATTTCTTTATGATTTGCTTTATGAATTTATTAATTCAATACACTTGAAATGGTGTATTGGACATCGATTAACACATCCTGTCATAAAGAAATGGTTTTAACAAGTAAAATAAATATTTAAGAAACTTCAATCTCATAAAAAGTTTTTTCGCAGTTCCTGGAAGATTTTCTACGAACCATTTTTCAAAAACTATTTCTTCATGAATTGCTTTATGAATTTATTGATTCAATACACTTGAAATGGTGTATTGGACATCGATTCACACATCCTGTAATAAAGAAATGGTTTTAACAAGTGAAATAAATATTATAGAAACTTCAATATCATGAAAGTGTTTGTTCGCAGATCCTGGAAGATTTTCTATGAACCATTTTTCTAAAACTATTTCTTCATGAATTGCTTTATGAATTTATTTATTCAATACACTTGAAATGGTGTATTGGACATCGATTCACACATCCTTTCATAAAGAAATGGTTTAAACAAGTAAAAAAAATATTTTAGAAACTTCAATCTCATAAAAAGGTTTTTTCTCAGTTCCTGGAAGATTTTCTTCGAACCATTTTTCAAAAACGATTTCTTCATGAATTGCTTTATGAATTTATTGATTCAATACACTTGAAATTGTGTATTGGACATCGATTCACACATCCTGTAATAAATAAATGGTTTTAACAAGTGAAATAAATATTATAGAAACTTCAATATCATAAAAGTGTTTTTTCGCAGTTCCTGGAAGATTTTCTATCAACCATTTTTCTAAAACTATTTCTTCATGAATTGCTTTATTAATTTATTGATTCAATAAACTTGAAATGGTTTATTGGACATCGATTAACACATCCTGTAATAAAGAAATGGTTTTAACAAGTGAAATAAATATTATAGAAACTTCAATATCATAAAAGTGTTTGTTTGCAGATCCTGGAAGATTTTCTATGAACCATTTTTCTAAAACTATTTCTTCATGAATTGCTTTATGAATTTATTGATTCAATACACTTGAAATGGTGTATTGGACATCGATTCACACATCCTGTAATAAAGAAATGGTTTTAACAAGTGAAAAAAATATTATAGAAACTTCAATATCATAAAAGTGTTTGTTCGCAGATCCTGGAAAATTTTCTATGAACCATTTTTCTAAAACTATTTCTTCATGAATTGCTTTATGAATTTATTGATTCAATACACTTGAAATGGTTTATTGGACATCGATTAACACATCCTGTAATAAAGAAATGGTTTTAACAAGTGAAATAAATATTATAGAAACTTCAATCTCATAAAATTGTTTTTTCGCAGTTCCTGGAAGATTTTCTTTGAACCATTTTTTAAAACTATTTCTTTATGATTTGCTTTATGAATTTATTAATTCAATACACTTAAAATGGTGTATTGGACATCGATTAACACATCCTGTAATAAAGAAATGGTTTTAACAAGTAAAATAAATATTTTAAAAACTTCAATCTAATAAAAAGGTTTTTTCGCAGTTCCTGGAAGATTTTCTATGAACCATTTTTCAAAAACGATTTCTTCATGAATTGCTTTATGAATTTTTTGATTCAATACACTTGAAATGGTGTATTGGACATCGATTAACACATCCTGTAATAAAGAAATGGTTTTAACTAGTGAAATAAATATTATAGAAACTTCAATATCATAAAAGTGTTTGTTCGCAGATCCTGGAAGATTTTCTATGAACCATTTTTCTAAAACTATTTCTTCATGAATTGCTTTATGAATTTATTGATTCAATACACTTGAAATGGTGTATTGGACATCGATTAACACATCCTGTAATAAAGAAATGGTTTTAACAAGTGAAATAAATATTATAGAAACTTCAATATCATAAAAGTGTTTGTTCGCAGATCCTGGAAAATTTTCTATGAACCATTTTTCTAAAACTATTTCTTCGTGAATTGCTTTATGAATTTATTGATGCAATACACTTGAAATGGTGTATTGGACATCGATTAACACATCCTGTCATAAAGAAATGGTTTTAATAAGTGAAATAAATATTATAGAAACTTCAATCTCATGAAAGTGTTTCTTCGCAGTTCCTGGAAGATTTTCTATGAACCATTTTTCTAAAACTATTTCTTCATGAATTGCTTCATGAATTCATTGATTCAATACATTTGAAATGGTGTATTGGACATCGTTTAACATATCCTGTAATAAAGAAATGGTTTTAACAAGTGAAATAAATATTATAGCAACTTCAATCTCATAAAAGTGTTTTTTCGCAGTTCCTGGAAGATTTTCTTTGAACCATTTTTAAAAACTATTTCTTAATGATTTGCTTTATGAATTTATTGATTCAATACACTTGAAATGATGTATTGGACATCGATTAACACATCCTGTAATAAAGAAATGGTTTTAACAAGTAAAATAAATATTTAAGAAACTTCAATCTCATAAAAAGTTTTTTCGCAGTTCCTGGAAGATTTTCTACGAACCATTTTTCTAAAACTATTTCTTCATGAATTGCTTTATGAATTTATTGATTCAATACACTTGAAATGGTTTATTGGACATCGATTAACACATCCTGTAATAAAGAAATGGTTTTAACAAGTGAAATAAATATTATAGAAACTTCAATCTCATAAAATTGTTTTTTCGCAGTTCCTGGAAGATTTTCTTTGAATCATTTTTTAAAACTATTTCTTTATGATTTGCTTTATGAATTTATTAATTCAATACACTTGAAATGGTGTATTGGACATCGATTAACACATCCTGTCATAAAGAAATGGTTTTAACAAGTAAAATAAATATTTAAGAAACTTCAATCTCATAAAAAGTTTTTTCGCAGTTCCTGGAAGATTTTCTACGAACCATTTTTCAAAAACTATTTCTTCATGAATTGCTTTATGAATTTATTGATTCAATACACTTGAAATGGTGTATTGGACATCGATTAACACATCCTGTAATAAAGAAATGGTTTTAACAAGTGAAATAAATATTATAGAAACTTCAATATCATGAAAGTGTTTGTTCGCAGATCCTGGAAGATTTTCTATGAACCATTTTTCTAAAACTATTTCTTCATGAATTGCTTTATGAATTTATTTATTCAATACACTTGAAATGGTGTATTGGACATCGATTCACACATCCTTTCATAAAGAAATGGTTTAAACAAGTAAAAAAAATATTTTAGAAACTTCAATCTCATAAAAAGGTTTTTTCTCAGTTCCTGGAAGATTTTCTTCGAACCATTTTTCAAAAACGATTTCTTCATGAATTGCTTTATGAATTTATTGATTCAATACACTTGAAATTGTGTATTGGACATCGATTCACACATCCTGTAATAAATAAATGGTTTTAACAAGTGAAATAAATATTATAGAAACTTCAATATCATAAAAGTGTTTTTTCGCAGTTCCTGGAAGATTTTCTATCAACCATTTTTCTAAAACTATTTCTTCATGAATTGCTTTATTAATTTATTGATTCAATAAACTTGAAATGGTTTATTGGACATCGATTAACACATCCTGTAATAAAGAAATGGTTTTAACTAGTGAAATAAATATTATAGAAACTTCAATATCATAAAAGTGTTTGTTCGCAGATCCTGGAAGATTTTCTATGAACCATTTTTCTAAAACTATTTCTTCATGAATTGCTTTATGAATTTATTGATTCAATACACTTGAAATGGTGTATTGGACATCGATTCACACATCCTGTAATAAAGAAATGGTTTTAACAAGTGAAATAAATATTATAGAAACTTCAATATCATAAAAGTGTTTGTTCGCAGATCCTGGAAAATTTTCTATGAACCATTTTTCTAAAACTATTTCTTCGTGAATTGCTTTATGAATTTATTGATTCAATACACTTGAAATGGTGTATTGGACATCGATTAACACATCCTGTCATAAAGAAATGGTTTTAATAAGTGAAATAAATATTATAGAAACTTCAATCTCATGAAAGTGTTTCTTCGCAGTTCCTGGAAGATTTTCTATGAACCATTTTTCTAAAACTATTTCTTCATGAATTGCTTCATGAATTCATTGATTCAATACATTTGAAATGGTGTATTGGACATCGTTTAACACATCCTGTAATAAAGAAATGGTTTTAACAAGTGAAATAAATATTATAGCAACTTCAATCTCATAAAAGTGTTTTTTCGCAGTTCCTGGAAGATTTTCTTTGAACCATTTTTAAAAACTATTTCTTAATGATTTGCTTTATGAATTTATTGATTCAATACACTTGAAATGATGTATTGGACATCGATTAACACATCCTGTAATAAAGAAATGGTTTTAACAAGTAAAATAAATATTTAAGAAACTTCAATCTCATAAAAAGTTTTTTCGCAGTTCCTGGAAGATTTTCTACGAACCATTTTTCTAAAACTATTTCTTCATGAATTGCTTTATGAATTTATTGATTCAATACACTTGAAATGGTTTATTGGACATCGATTAACACATCCTGTAATAAAGAAATGGTTTTAACAAGTGAAATAAATATTATAGAAACTTCAATCTCATAAAATTGTTTTTTCGCAGTTCCTGGAAGATTTTCTTTGAATCATTTTTTAAAACTATTTCTTTATGATTTGCTTTATGAATTTATTGATTCAATACACTTGAAATGGTGTATTGGACATCGATTAACACATCCTGTAATAAAGAAATGGTTTTCACAAGTGAAATAAATATAATAGCAACTTCAATCTCATAAAAGTGTTTTTCGGAGTTCCTGGATGGTTTTTTTTTTGAACCATTTTTGTAAAACTATTAAAACTTTAAAAAACTACACTTTCTAAAAACAAAACTTTAAGCAATCACAAGCAACCAATTTAATCGTTTCACTACCAATTGCGGTCGCCAATCTCCACAATTAACTTTCATAAGGTCCACACTCAGCACAAAAAAGAAAAATAAAGACAGTGAAGAAGGTGGGGGCTAAAGGGCTACCCACAACCCATCATCTGAAAAAATCTCTGGCTACCAGAGGGCCTCTTCAGAGCCCCATGACTATTAAAAAAAAAAAAAAAAAAGGAAAAGAAATAGAAATAAGGGTTGATAGAAATGGAATGTAATGAGTCCACAGTCCAGTCCAGTCCAGTCCAGTCCAGTCCAGACAAATAGAAGTGCACCGGTTAGTTTGCTAATAAGAGGCCTATTGTTTCATCGGGCTTGTCGAAGCCACACCCACAGAAGAATAACAAGAATAAGAACAAGAACAAGAATTATGACAAGAATAAGAACAAGAATTAGAATAAGAATAAGAATAAGAACAAGAATAAGAACAAGAATAAGAACAAGAACAAGAACAAGAACAAGAACAAGAACAAGAACAAGAATAAGAACAAGAATAAGAATAAGAATAAGAATAAGAATAAGAACAAGAATAAGAACAAGAATAAGAACAAAAATAAGAACAAGAATAAGAACAAAAATAAGAACAAAATTAAGAAGAAGAACAAGAACAAGAACAAGAACAAAAATAAGAACAAGAATAAGAACAAAAATAAGAACAAGAATAAGAACAAAAATAAGAACAAAAATAAGAACAAGAATAAGAACAAGAACAAGAACAAGAATTAGAATTAGAAAAAGAATAAGAATAAGAACAAGAACAAGAATAAGAACAAGAATAAGAACAAAAATAAGAACAAGAATAAGAACAAAAAAAAAACAAGAATAAGAACCAAAAAAAAGAACCAAAAATAAGAACAAGAATAAGAACAAAAATAAGAACAAGAATAAGAACAAAAATAGGAACAAAAATAAGAACAAGAATAAGAACAAAAATAAGAACAAGAATAAGAACAAAAATAAGAACAAAAATAAGAACAAGAATAAGAACAAAAAAAAGAACAAGAATAAGAACAAGAATAAGAACAAGATGAAGAACAAAAATAAGAACTGTTCTTGTTCTTAAACTGTGCTGAGCTGTGCGCAATGCATGTGTGTTCTGTTCTGTTCTGTTCTGTTCTGTTCTGTTCTGTGTTGTTCTGTGCTGAACAGAACAGTACAGTACACACACACACAGAACAGTACAGTACTGTGCTGTTCTGTTCTGTTCTGTTCTGTGCTGTTCTGTTCTGTTCTGTTCTGTGCTGTGCTGTGCTGTGCTGTTCTGTTCTAATCTGTTCTGTTCTGTGCTGTGCTGTGCTGTGCTGTGCTGTGCTGTTCTGTTCTGTTCTGTTTTGTTCTGTGCTGTTCTGTTCTGTTCTGTTCTGTGCTGTGCTGTGCTGTGCTGTGTTGTCCTGTGCTGTGCTGTGCTGTGCTTTGCTGTGCTGTGCTGTACTGTTCTGTTTGTTCTGTTCTGTGCTGTGCTGTGCGCAATGCATGTGTGTTCTGTTCTGTTCTTTTCTGTCCTGTTCTGTTCTGTTCTGTTCTGTGCTGTTCTGTACTGTACTGTGCTGTTCTGTTCTGTTATGTTCTGTGCTGTGCTGTTCTGTTCTGTGCTGTGCTGTGCTGTTCTGTTCTGTTCTGTTTTTTTCTGTGCTGTTCTGTTCTGTTCTGTTCTGTGCTGTGTTGTCCTGTGCTGTTCTGTACTGTACTGTGCTGTTCTGTTCTGTTCTGTTCTGTTCTGTACTGTTCTGTTCTGTTCTGTTATGTTCTGTTCTGTTCTGTTCTGTTCTGTGCTGTGCTGTTCTGTTCTGTTCTGTTCTGTTCTGTGCTGTGCTGTTCTGTGCTGTGCTGTGCTGTTCTGTGCTGTTCTGTGCTGTGCTGTGCTGTGCTGTGCTAGGCTGTTCTGTTCTGTTCTGTTCTGTTCTTTTCTGTGCTGTTCTGTTCTGTTCTGTTCTGTTCTGTTCTGTTCTGTTCTGTGCTGTGCTGTGCTGTGCTGTGTTGTCCTGTGCTGGCTGTTCTGTTCTGTTCTGTTCTGTTCTGTTCTATTCTGTTCTGTGCTGTTCTGTTCTGTTCTGTTCTGTTCTGTTCTGTTCTGTTCTGTTCTGTTCTGTTCTGTTCTGTTCTGTTCTTTTCTATTCTGTGCTTTGCTGTTCTGTTCTGTTCTGTTCTGTTCTGTGCTGTGCGCAATGCATGTGTGTTCTGTTCTGTTCTGTTCTGTTCTGTTCTGTTCTGTTCTGTTCTGTTCTGTTCTGTTCTGTTCTGTTCTGTTCTGTTCTGTTCTGTTCTGTTCTGTTCTGTGCTGTTCTGTACTGTACTGTGCTGTGCTGTTCTGTTCTGTTCTGTTCTGTTCGGTGCTGTGCTGTGCTGTTCTGTTCTGTTCTGTTCTGTTCTGTTTTTTTCTGTGCTGTTCTGTTCTGTTCTGTGCTGTGCTGTGCTGTGCTGTGTTGTCCTGTGCTCTGCTGTGCTGTGCGGTGCTGTACTGTTCTGTTCTGTTCTGTTCAGTTCTGTTCTGTTCTGTTCTGTTCTGTTCTATTTTATTCTGTTCTATTTTATTCTGTTCTATTTTATTCTGTGCTGTGCTGTTCTGTGCTGTGCTGTGCTGTGCTAGGCTGTTCTGTTCTGTTCTGTTCCGATCTGTTCTGTTCTGTTCTGTTCTGTTCTGTTCTGTTCTGTTCTGTTCTGTTCTATTCTGTGCTGTGCTGTTCTGTGCTGTGCTGTGCTGTGCTAGGCTGTTCTGTTCTGTGCTGTTCTGTTCTGTGCTGTTTTGTTCTGTGCTGTGCTAGGCTGTTCTGTTCTGTTCTGTTCTGTTCTTTTCTGTGCTGTTTCTGTTCTGTTCTGTTCTGTTCTGTTCTGTTCTGTTCTGTTCTGTTCTGTTCTGTTCTGTTCTGTTCTGTGCTGTGCTTTGCTGTGCTGTGTTGTCTTGTGCTGTGCTGTGCTGTGCTGTTCTGTGCTGTGCTTTGCTGTGCTGTTCTGTTCTGTTCTGTTCTGTTCTGTTCTGTTCTGTTCTGTTCTGTTCTGTTCTGTTCTGTTCTGTTCTGTTCTGTTCTGTTCTGTTCTGTTCTGTTCTGTTCTGTTCTGTTCTGTGCTGTGCTGTGCTGTGCTGTGCTGTGCTGTGCTGTGCTGTGCTGTGCTGTGCTGTGCTGTGCTGTGCTGTGCTGTGCTGTTCTGTGCTGTGCTGTGCTGTGCTGTGCTAGGCTGTTCTGTTCTGTTCTGTTCTGTTCTTTTCTGTGCTGTTCTGTTCTGTTCTGTTCTGTTCTGTTCTGTTCTGTGCTGTGCTTTGCTGTGTTGTCCTGTGCTGTGCTGTGCTGTTCTGTGCTGTGCTGTGCTGTGCTGTGCTGTGCTGTTCTGTACTGTTCTGTTCTGTTCTGTTCTGTTCTGTTCTGTTCTGTTCTGTTCTGTTCTGTTCTGTTCTGTTCTGTTCTGTTCTGTTCTGTTCTGTTCTGTTCTGTTCTGTTCTGTTCTGTTCTGTTCTGTTCTGTTCTGTTCTGTTCTGTTCTGTTCTGTTCTGTTCTGTTCGGTGCTGTGCTGTGCTGTGCTGTTCTGTTCTGTGCTTTGCTGTGCTGTGCTGTTCTGTTCTGTTCTGTGCTGTGCTGTGCGCAATGCATGTGTGTTCTGTTCTGTTCTTTTCTGTTCTGTTCTATTCTGTTCTGTGCTGTTCTGTACTGTACTGTGCTGTTCTGTTCTGTTATGTTCTGTTCTGTGCTGTGCTGTTCTTTTCTGTTCTGTGCTGTGCTGTGCTGTTCAGTTCTGTTCTGTTCTGTTCTGTTTTGTTCTGTGCTGTTCTGTTCTGTTCAGTGCTGTGCTGTGCTGTGTTGTCCTGTGCTGTGCTGTGCTCTGCTGTGCTGTGCTGTACTGTTCTGTTCTGTTCTGTTCTGTTCTGTTCTGTTCTGTTCTGTTCTGTTCTGTTCTGTTCTATTCTATTCTATTCTGTGCTGTGCTGTGCTGTGCTGTTCTGTGCTGTGCTGTGCTGTGCTAGGCTGTTCTGTTCTGTTCTGTTCTGATCTGTTCTGTTCTGTTCTGTTCTGTTCTGTTCTGTTCTGTTCTATTCTGTGCGGTGCTGTGCTGTTCTGTGCTGTGCTGTGCTGTGCTAGGCTGTTCTGTTCTGTGCTGTTCTGTTCTGTGCTGTTCTGTTCTGTGCTGTTCTGTGCTGTGCTGTGCTGTGCTAGGCTGTTCTGTTCTGTGCTGTTCTGTTCTGTTCTGTGCTGTGCTGTGCTGTGTTGTCCTGTGCTGGCTGTTCTGTTCTGTTCTGTTCTGTTCTGTTCTGTTCTTTTCTGTTCTGTTCTGTTCTGTTCTGTTCTGTTCTGTTCTGTTCTGTTCTGTTCTGTTCTGTTCTGTTCTGTTCTGTTCTGTTCTGTTCTGTTCTGTTCTGTTCTGTTCTGTTCTGTTCTGTTCGGTGCTGTGCTGTGCTGTGCTGTTCTGTTCTGTTCTGTGCTTTGCTGTGCTGTGCTGTTCTGTTCTGTTCTGTGCTGTGCTGTGCGCAATGCATGTGTGTTCTGTTCTGTTCTTTTCTGTTCTGTTCTATTCTGTTCTGTGTTGTTCTGTACTGTACTGTGCTGTTCTGTTCTGTTCTGTTCTGTTCTGTGCTGTGCTGTTCTTTTCTGTTCTGTGCTGTGCTGTGCTGTTCAGTTCTGTTCTGTTCTGTTCTGTTTTGTTCTGTGCTGTTCTGTTCTGTTCAGTGCTGTGCTGTGTTGTCCTGTGCTGTGCTGTGCTCTGCTGTGCTGTGCTGTACTGTTCTGTTCTGTTCTGTTCTGTTCTGTTCTGTTCTGTTCTGTTCTGTTCTGTTCTGTTCTATTCTATTCTATTCTGTGCTGTGCTGTGCTGTGCTGTTCTGTGCTGTGCTGTGCTGTGCTAGGCTGTTCTGTTCTGTTCTGTTCTGATCTGTTCTGTTCTGTTCTGTTCTGTTCTGTTCTGTTCTGTTCTGTTCTGTTCTATTCTGTGCGGTGCTGTGCTAGGCTGTTCTGTTGTGTGCTGTTCTGTTCTGTGCTGTTCTGTTCTGTGCTGTTCTGTGCTGTTCTGTGCTGTGCTGTGCTGTGCTAGGCTGTTCTGTTCTGTGCTGTTCTGTTCTGTTCTGTGCTGTGCTGTGCTGTGTTGTCCTGTGCTGGCTGTTCTGTTCTGTTCTGTTCTGTTCTGTTCTGTTCTTTTCTGTTCTGTTCTGTTCTGTTCTGTTCTGTTCTGTTCTGTTCTGTTCTTTTCTGTTCTGTGCTTTGCTGTTCTGTTCTGTTCTGTGCTGTGCTGTGCGCAAAGCATGTGTGTTCTGTTCTGTTCTGTTCTATTCTGTTCTGTTCTGTTCTGTTCTGTGCTGTGTTGTCCTGTGCTGTGCTGTGCTGTGCTGTGCTGTTCTGTACTGTTCTGTTCTGTTCTGTTCTGTTCTGTTCTGTTCTGTTCTGTTCTGTACTGTACTGTACGGTGCTGTTCTGTTCTGTTCTGTGCTGTGCTGTGCTGTGCTGTTCTGTGCGGGACGTTTTTTTTGTTATTTCTTCAACACCAATGCAACTTGTCACATGTTCTCAGTTTCTTCTTATAATTATTGTAAAATAGAGTATTCTATACTGATTCAACACGAAAAATACTAAAGCATGTGATAGGAAAGGTCTCCACCACGATTTGGAAATATTTCAGGCTAGATGTTTGGGACGTTTTTTTGGTATTTCTTCAACACCAATGCAACCTGTCACATGTAATGAGTTTCTTCTTATAATTTTTGTAAAATAGAGCATTCTTTACTGATTCAACACGAAAAATACTAAAACATGTGATAGGAAAGGTCTCCACCACGTTTTGGAAATATTTCAGGCTAGATGTTTGGGACGTTTTTTTGGTATTTCTTCAACACCAATGCAACCTGTCACATGTTCTGAGTTTCTTATTATAATTATTGTAAAATAGAGTATTCTATACTGATTCAACACGAAAAATACTAAAACATGTGATAGGAAAGGTCTCCACCACGATTTGGAAATATTTCAGGCTAGATGTTTGGGACGTTTTTTTTGGTATTTCTTCAACACCAATGCAACCTGTCACATGTTCTGAGTTTCTTATTATAATTATTGTAAAATAGAGTATTCTATACTGATTCAACACGAAAAATACTAAAACATGTGATAGGAAAGGTCTCCACCACGTTTTGGAAATATTTCAGGCTAGATGTTTGGGACGTTTTTTTGGTATTTCTTCAACACCAATGCAACCTGTCACATGTTCTGAGTTTCTTATTATAATTATTGTAAAATAGAGTATTCTATACTGATTCAACACGAAAAATACTAAAACATGTGATAGGAAAGGTCTCCACCACGATTTGGAAATATTTCAGGCTAGATGTTTGGGACGTTTTTTTGGTATTTCTTCAACACCAATGCAACCTGTCACATGTTCTTGAGTTTCTTCTTATAATTATTGTAAAATAGAGTATTCTATACTGATTCAACATGAAAAATACTAAAACATGTGATAGGAAAGGTCTCCACCACGTTTTGGAAATATTTCAGGCTAGATGTTTGAGGCGTTTTTTTTTTGTATTTCTTCAACACCTATGCAACCTGTCACATGTTCCGAGTTTCTTCTTATAATTATTGTAAAATAGAGTATTCTATACTAATTCAACATGAAAAATACTAAAACATGTGATAGGAAAGGTCTCCACCACGTTTTGGAAATATTTCAGGCTAGATGTTTGGGACGTTTTTTTTTGGAATTTCTTCAACACCAATGCAACCTGTCACATGTTCTGAGTTTCTTCTTATAATTATTGTAAAATAGTGTATTCTATACTGATTCAACACGAAAAATACTAAAACATGTGATAGGAAAGGTCTCCACCACGTTTTGGAAATATTTCAGGCTAGATGTTTGGGACGTTTTTTTTTGGTATTTCTTCAACACCAATGCAACCTGTCACATGTTCTGAGTTTCTTCTTATAATTATTGTAAAATAGTGTATTCTATACTGATTCAACACGAAAAATACTAAAACATGTGATAGGAAAGGTCTCCACCACGTTTTGGAAATATTTCAGGCTAGATGTTTGGGACGTTTTTTTTTGGAATTTCTTCAACACCAATGCAACCTGTCACATGTTCTGAGTTTCTTCTTATAATTATTGTAAAATAGAGTATTCTATACTGATTCAACATGAAAAATACTAAAACATGTGATAGGAAAGGTCTCCACCACGTTTTGGAAATATTTCAGGCTAGATGTTTGAGGCGTTTTTTTTTGTATTTCTTCAACACCAATGCAACCTGTCACATGTTCCGAGTTTCTTCTTATAATTATTGTAAAATAGAGTATTCTATACTAATTCAACATGAAAAATACTAAAACATGTGATAGGAAAGGTCTCCACCACGTTTTGGAAATATTTCAGGCTAGATGTTTGGGACGTTTTTTTTTTTGGAATTTCTTCAACACCAATGCAACCTGTCACATGTTCTGAGTTTCTTCTTATAATTATTGTAAAATAGTGTATTCTATACTGATTCAACACGAAAAATACTAAAACATGTGATAGGAAAGGTCTCCACCACGTTTTGGAAATATTTCAGGCTAGATGTTTGGGACGTTTTTTTTTGGTATTTCTTCAACACCAATGCAACCTGTCACATGTTCTGAGTTTCTTCTTATAATTATTGTAAAATAGTGTATTCTATACTGATTCAACACGAAAAATACTAAAACATGTGATAGGAAAGGTCTCCACCACAATTTGGAAATATTTCAGGCTAGATGTTTGGGACGTTTTTTTGGTATTTCTTCAACACCAATGCAACGATTTTCTTTGAACCATTTTTTTTAACTATTTCTTCATGAATTGCTTTATGAATTTATTGATTCAATACACTTGAAATGGTGTATTGGACATCTTTAGCACATCCTGTCATAATGAAATGGTTTTAACAAGTAAAATAAATATTTTAGAAACTTCAATCTCATAAAAAGGTTTTTTCGCAGTTCCTGGAAGATTTTCTTCGAACCATTTTTCAAAAACGATTTCTTCATGAATTGCTTTATTAATTTATTGATTCAATACACTTGAAATGGTGTATTGGACATCGATTCACACATCCTGTAATAAAGAAATGGTTTTAACAAGTGAAATAAATATTATAGAAACTTCAATATCATAAAAGTGTTTGTTCGCAGATCCTGGAAGATTTTCTATGAACCATTTTTCTAAAACTATTTTGTCATGAATTGCTTTATGAATTTATTGATTCAATACACTTGAAATGGTGTATTGGACATCGATTCACACATCCTGTAATAAAGAAATGGTTTTAACAAGTGAAATAAATATTATAGAAACTTCAATATCATAAAAGTGTTTGTTCGCAGATCCTGGAATATTTTCTATCAACCATTTTTCAAATAATATTTCTTCATGAATTGCTTTATGAATTTATTGATTCAATAAACTTGAAATTGTGTATTGGACATCGATTCACACATCCTGTAATGAAGAAATGGTTTTAACAAGTGAAATAAATATTATAGAAACTTCAATATCATGAAAGTGTTTGTTCGCAGATCCTGGAAGATTTTCTATGAACCATTTTTCTAAAACTATTTCTTCATGAATTGCTTTATGAATTTATTGATTCAATACACTTGAAATGGTGCATTGGACATCGATTCACACATCCTGTAATAAAGAAATGGTTTTAACAAGTGAAATAAATATTATAGAAACTTCAATATCATAAAAGTGTTTGTTCGCATATCCTGGAAAATTTTCTATGAACCATTTTTCTAAAACTATTTCTCCATGAATTGCTTTATGAATTTATTGATTCAATACACTTGAAATGGTGTATTGGACATCGATTAACACATCCTGTCATAAAGAAATGGTTTTAACAAGTAAAATAAATATTTAAGAAACTTCAATCTCATAAAAAGTTTTTTCGCAGTTCCTGGAAGATTTTCTACGAACCATTTTTCAAAAACTATTTCTTCATGAATTGCTTTATGAATTTATTGATTCAATACACTTGAAATGGTGTATTGGACATCGATTAACACATCCTGTAATAAAGAAATGGTTTTAACAAGTGAAATAAATATTATAGAAACTTCAATATCATGAAAGTGTTTGTTCGCAGATCCTGGAAGATTTTCTATGAACCATTTTTCTAAAACTATTTCTTCATGAATTGCTTTATGAATTTATTTATTCAATACACTTGAAATGGTGTATTGGACATCGATTCACACATCCTTTCATAAAGAAATGGTTTAAACAAGTAAAAAAAATATTTTAGAAACTTCAATCTCATAAAAAGGTTTTTTCTCAGTTCCTGGAAGATTTTCTTCGAACCATTTTTCAAAAACGATTTCTTCATGAATTGCTTTATGAATTTATTGATTCAATACACTTGAAATTGTGTATTGGACATCGATTCACACATCCTGTAATAAATAAATGGTTTTAACAAGTGAAATAAATATTATAGAAACTTCAATATCATAAAAGTGTTTTTTCGCAGTTCCTGGAAGATTTTCTATCAACCATTTTTCTAAAACTATTTCTTCATGAATTGCTTTATGAATTTATTGATTCAATACACTTGAAATGGTTTATTGGACATCGATTAACACATCCTGTAATAAAGAAATGGTTTTAACAAGTGAAATAAATATTATAGAAACTTCAATCTCATAAAATTGTTTTTTCGCAGTTCCTGGAAGATTTTCTTTGAACCATTTTTTAAAACTATTTCTTTATGATTTGCTTTATGAATTTATTAATTCAATACACTTAAAATGGTGTATTGGACATCGATTAACACATCCTGTAATAAAGAAATGGTTTTAACAAGTAAAATAAATATTTTAAAAACTTCAATCTAATAAAAAGGTTTTTTCGCAGTTCCTGGAAGATTTTCTATGAACCATTTTTCAAAAACGATTTCTTCATGAATTGCTTTATGAATTTTTTGATTCAATACACTTGAAATGGTGTATTGGACATCGATTAACACATCCTGTAATAAAGAAATGGTTTTAACTAGTGAAATAAATATTATAGAAACTTCAATATCATAAAAGTGTTTGTTCGCAGATCCTGGAAGATTTTCTATGAACCATTTTTCTAAAACTATTTCTTCATGAATTGCTTTATGAATTTATTGATTCAATACACTTGAAATGGTGTATTGGACATCGATTCACACATCCTATAATAAAGAAATGGTTTTAACAAGTGAAATAAATATTATAGAAACTTCAATATCATAAAAGTGTTTGTTCGCAGATCCTGGAAAATTTTCTATGAACCATTTTTCTAAAACTATTTCTTCATGAATTGCTTTATGAATTTATTGATTCAATACACTTGAAATGGTGTATTGGACATCGATTAACACATCCTGTCATAAAGAAATGGTTTTAATAAGTGAAATAAATATTATAGAAACTTCATTCTCATGAAAGTGTTTCTTCGCAGTTCCTGGAAGATTTTCTATGAACCATTTTTCTAAAACTATTTCTTCATGAATTGCTTCATGAATTCATTGATTCAATACATTTGAAATGGTGTATTGGACATCGTTTAACACATCCTGTAATAAAGAAATGGTTTTAACAAGTGAAATAAATATTATAGCAACTTCAATCTCATAAAAGTGTTTTTTCGCAGTTCCTGGAAGATTTTCTTTGAACCATTTTTAAAAACTATTTCTTAATGATTTGCTTTATGAATTTATTGATTCAATACACTTGAAATGATGTATTGGACATCGATTAACACATCCTGTAATAAAGAAATGGTTAAAACAAGTGAAATAAATATTATAGAAATTTGTATCTTATAAAAGTGTTTTTTTACAGTTCCTGGAAGATTTTCTATGAACCATTTTTCTAAAACTATATCTTCATGAATTGCTTTATGAATTTATTGATTCAATACACTTGAAATGGTGTATTGGACATCGATTAACACATCCTGTAATAAAGAAATGGTTTTCACAAGTGAAATAAATATAATAGCAACTTCAATCTCATAAAAGTGTTTTTCGGAGTTCCTGGATGGTTTTTTTTTTGAACCATTTTTGTAAAACTATTAAAACTTTAAAAAACTACACTTTCTAAAAACAAAACTTTAAGCAATCACAAGCAACCAATTTAATCGTTTCACTACCAATTGCGGTCGCCAATCTCCACAATTAACTTTCATAAGGTCCACACTCAGCACAAAAAAGAAAAATAAAGACAGTGAAGAAGGTGGGGGCTAAAGGGCTACCCACAACCCATCATCTGAAAAAATCTCTGGCTACCAGAGGGCCTCTTCAGAGCCCCATGACTATTAAAAAAAAAAAAAAAAAAAGGAAAAGAAATAGAAATAAGGGTTGATGATGGAATGTAATGAGTCCACAGTCCAGTCCAGTCCAGTCCAGTCCAGACAAATAGAAGTGCACCGGTTAGTTTGCTAATAAGAGGCCTATTGTTTCATCGGGCTTGTCGAAGCCACACCCACAGAAGAATAACAAGAATAAGAACAAGAACAAGAACAAAAATTATGACAAGAATAAGAACAAGAATTAGAATAAGAATAAGAATAAGAACAAGAATAAGAACAAGAATAAGAACAAGAACAAGAACAAGAACAAGAACAAGAACAAGAACAAGAACAAGAACAAGAATAAGAACAAGAATAAGAATAAGAATAAGAATAAGAATAAGAATAAGAATAAGAACAAGAATAAGAACAAGAATAAGAACAAAAATAAGAACAAGAATAAGAACAAAAATAAGAACAAAATTAAGAAGAAGAAGAAGAACAAGAACAAGAACAAAAATAAGAACAAGAATAAGAACAAAAATAAGAACAAGAATAAGAACAAAAATAAGAACAAAAATAAGAACAAGAATAAGAACAAGAACAAGAAATAGAATTAGAATTAGAAAAAGAATAAGAATAAGAACAAGAACAAGAATAACAACAAGAATAAGAACAAAAATAAGAACAAGAATAAGAACAAAAAAAAACAAGAATAAGAACCAAAAAAAAGAACCAAAAATAAGAACAAGAATAAGAACAAAAATAAGAACAAGAATAAGAACAAAAATAGGAACAAAAATAAGAACAAGAATAAGAACAAAAATAAGAACAAGAATAAGAACAAAAATAAGAACAAAAATAAGAACAAGAATAAGAACAAAAAAAAGAACAAGAATAAGAACAACAATAAGAACAAGATGAAGAACAAAAATAAGAACTGTTCTTGTTCTTAAACTGTGCTGAGCTGTGCGCAATGCATGTGTGTTCTGTTCTGTTCTGTTCTGTTCTGTTCTGTTCTGTTCTGTTCTGTTCTGTTCTGTACTGTTCTTTGCTGAACAGAACAGTACAGTACACACACACAGAACAGTACAGTACTGTGCTGTTCTGTTCTGTTCTGTTCTGTGCTGTTCTGTTCTGTTCTGTTCTGTGCTGTGCTGTGCTGTGCTGTTCTGTTCTGTTCTGTTCTGTGCTGTGCTGTGCTGTTCTGTTCTGTTCTGTTCTGTTTTGTTCTGTGCTGTTCTGTTCTGTTCTGTGCTGTGCTGTGCTGTGCTGTGTTGTCCTGTGCTGTGCTGTGCTGTGCTTTGCTGTGCTGTGCTGTACTGTTCTGTTCTGTTCTGTTCTGTGCTGTGCTGTGCGCAATGCATGTGTGTTCTGTTCTGTTCTTTTCTGTCCTGTTCTGTTCTGTTCTGTGCTGTTCTGTACTGTACTGTGCTGTTCTGTTCTGTTATGTTCTGTGCTGTTCTGTTCTGTTCTGTTCTGTTCTGTTCTGTACTGTTCTGTTCTGTTCTGTTCTGTTATGTTCTGTTCTGTTCTGTTCTGTTCTGTGCTGTGCTGTTCTGTTCTGTACTGTTCTGTTCTGTTCTGTTATGTTCTGTTCTGTTCTGTTCTGTTCTTTTCTGTGCTGTTCTGTTCTGTTCTGTTCTGTTCTGTTCTGTTCTGTGCTGTGCTTTGCTGTGCTGTGTTGTCTTGTGCTGTGCTGTGCTGTGCTGTTCTGTGCTGTGCTTTGCTGTGCTGTTCTGTACTGTTCTGTGCTGTTCTGTTCTGTTCTGTTTTGTTCTGTGCTGTTCTGTTCTGTTCTGTTCTGTGCTGTGCTGTGCTGTGCTGTGTTGTCCTGTGCTGGCTGTTCTGTTCTGTTCTGTTCTATTCTGTTCTGTTCTGTTCTGTTCTGTTCTGTTCTGTTCTGTTCTGTTCTGTTCTGTTCTGTTCTGTGCGCAATGCATGTGTGTTCTGTTCTGTTCTGTTCTGTTCTGTTCTGTTCTGTTCTGTTCTGTTCTGTTCTGTTCTGTTCTGTTCTGTTCTGTTCTGTGCTGTGCTGTTCTGTACTGTACTGTGCTGTGCTGTTCTGTTCTGTTCTGTTCTGTTCGGTGCTGTGCTGTGCTGTTCTGTTCTGTGCTGTGCTGTGCTGTGCTGTGCTGTTCTGTTCTGTTCTGTTCTGTTTTGTTTTGTTCTGCGCTATTCTGTTCTGTTCTGTTCTGTTCTGTGCTTTCCTGTGCTGTGTTGTCCTGTGCTGTGCTGTGCTGTTCTGTGCTGTGCTGTTCTGTTCTGTTCTGTTCTGTTCTGTTCTGTTCTGTTCTGTTCTGTTCTGTTCTGTTCTGTTCTGTTCTGTTCTGTTCTGTTCTGTTCTGTTCTGTTCTCTGCTGTGCTGTGCTGTTCTGTTCTGTTCTGTGCTGTGCTGTGCTGTGCTGTGCTGTGCTCTGCTGTGCTGTTCTGTGCTGTGCTGTGCTGTTCTGTTCTGTTCTGTGCTTTGCTGTGCTGTGCTGTTCTGTTCTGTTCTGTGCTGTGCTGTGCGCAATGCATGTGTGTTCTGTTCTGTTCTTTTTTGTTCTGTTCTGTTCTGTTCTGTGCTGTTCTGTACTGTACTGTGCTGTTCTGTTCTGTTATGTTCTGTGTTGTGCTGTTCTGTTCTGTTCTGTGCTGTGCTGTGCTGTGCTGTTCTGTTCTGTTCTGTTTTTTTCTGTGCTGTTCTGTTCTGTTCTGTGCTGTGCTGTGCTGTGCTGTGTTGTCCTGTGCTGTGCTGTGCTGTGCGGTGCTGTATTGTTCTGTTTTGTTCTGTTCAGTTCTGTTCTGTTCTGTTCTGTTCTGTTCTATTTTATTCTGTTCTATTTTATTCTGTTCTATTTTATTCTGTGCTGTGCTGTTCTGTGCTGTGCTGTGCTGTGCTAGGCTGTTCTGTTCTGTTCTGTTCCGATCTGTTCTGTTCTGTTCTGTTCTGTTCTGTTCTGTTCTGTTCTGTTCTGTTCTGTTCTGTTCTATTCTGTGCTGTGCTGTTCTGTGCTGTGCTGTGCTGTGCTAGGCTGTTCTGTTCTGTGCTGTTCTGTTCTGTGCTGTTTTGTTCTGTGCTGTGCTGTGCTGTGCTAGGCTGTTCTGTTCTGTTCTGTTCTGTTCTGTTCTGTTCTGTTCTGTTCTGTTCTGTTCTGTGCTGTGCTTTGCTGTGCTGTGTTGTCTTGTGCTGTGCTGTGCTGTGCTGTTCTGTGCTGTGCTTTGCTGTGCTGTTCTGTTCTGTTCTGTTCTGTTCTGTTCTGTTCTGTTCTGTTCTGTACTGTTCTGTTCTGTTCTGTTCTGTTCTGTTCTGTTCTGTTCTGTGCTGTGCTGTGCTGTGCTGTGCTGTGCTGTGCTGTGCTGTGCTGTGCTGTGCTGTGCTGTGCTGTTCTGTGCTGTGCTGTGCTGTGCTGTGCTAGGCTGTTCTGTTCTGTTCTGTTCTGTTCTGTTCTGTTCTGTTCTGTTCTGTTCTGTTCTGTTCTGTTCTGTTCTGTTCTGTTCTGTTCTGTTCTGTTCTTTTCTGTTATGTTCTGTTCTGTTCTGTTCTGTTCTGTGCTGTGCTAGGCTGTTCTGTTCTGTTCTGTTCTGTTCTGTTCTTTTCTGTGCTGTTCTGTTCTGTTCTGATCTGTTCTGTTCTGTTCTGTTCTGTTCTGTTCTGTTCTGTTCTGTTCTGTTCTGTTCTGTGCTGTGCTTTGCTGTGTTGTCCTGTGCTGTGCTGTGCTGTGCTGTGCTGTTCTGTGCTGTGCTGTGCTGTGCTGTGCTGTGCTGTTCTGTACTGTTCTGTTCTGTTCTGTTCTGTTCTGTTCTGTTCTGTTCTGTTCTGTTCTGTTCTGTTCTGTTCTGTTCTGTGCTGTGCTGTTCTGTTCTGTGCTGTGCTGTGCTAGGCTGTTCTGTTCTGTTCTGTTCTGATCTGTTCTGTTCTGTTCTGTTCTGTTCTGTTCTGTTCTGTTCTATTCTATTCTGTGCGGTGCTGTGCTGTGTTGTCCTGTGCTGTGCTGTGCTGTTCTGTGCTGTGCTGTGCTGTTCTGTTCTGTTCTGTTCTGTTCTGTTCTCTGCTGTGCTGTGCTGTTCTGTTCTGTTCTGTGCTGTGCTGTGCTGTGCTGTGCTGTGCTCTGCTGTGCTGTTCTGTGCTGTGCTGTGCTGTTCTGTTCTGTTCTGTGCTTTGCTGTGCTGTGCTGTTCTGTTCTGTTCTGTGCTGTGCTGTGCGCAATGCATGTGTGTTCTGTTCTGTTCTTTTTTGTTCTGTTCTGTTCTGTTCTGTGCTGTTCTGTACTGTACTGTGCTGTTCTGTTCTGTTATGTTCTGTGTTGTGCTGTTCTGTTCTGTTCTGTGCTGTGCTGTGCTGTGCTGTTCTGTTCTGTTCTGTTTTTTTCTGTGCTGTTCTGTTCTGTTCTGTGCTGTGCTGTGCTGTGCTGTGTTGTCCTGTGCTGTGCTGTGCTGTGCGGTGCTGTATTGTTCTGTTTTGTTCTGTTCAGTTCTGTTCTGTTCTGTTCTGTTCTGTTCTATTTTATTCTGTTCTATTTTATTCTGTTCTATTTTATTCTGTGCTGTGCTGTTCTGTGCTGTGCTGTGCTGTGCTAGGCTGTTCTGTTCTGTTCTGTTCCGATCTGTTCTGTTCTGTTCTGTTCTGTTCTGTTCTGTTCTGTTCTGTTCTGTTCTGTTCTGTTCTATTCTGTGCTGTGCTGTTCTGTGCTGTGCTGTGCTGTGCTAGGCTGTTCTGTTCTGTGCTGTTCTGTTCTGTGCTGTTTTGTTCTGTGCTGTGCTGTGCTGTGCTAGGCTGTTCTGTTCTGTTCTGTTCTGTTCTGTTCTGTTCTGTTCTGTTCTGTTCTGTTCTGTTCTGTTCTGTTCTGTGCTGTGCTTTGCTGTGCTGTGTTGTCTTGTGCTGTGCTGTGCTGTGCTGTTCTGTGCTGTGCTTTGCTGTGCTGTTCTGTTCTGTTCTGTTCTGTTCTGTTCTGTTCTGTTCTGTTCTGTTCTGTACTGTTCTGTTCTGTTCTGTTCTGTTCTGTTCTGTGCTGTGCTGTGCTGTGCTGTGCTGTGCTGTGCTGTGCTGTGCTGTGCTGTGCTGTGCTGTGCTGTTCTGTGCTGTGCTGTGCTGTGCTGTGCTAGGCTGTTCTGTTCTGTTCTGTTCTGTTCTGTTCTGTTCTGTTCTGTTCTGTTCTGTTCTGTTCTGTTCTGTGCTGTGCTTTGCTGTGTTGTCCTGTGCTGTGCTGTTCTGTGCTGTGCTGTGCTGTGCTGTGCTGTTCTGTACTGTTCTCCCAGATAGCACAGTGCAGTCCCATATACGTCCCAAACACGTCACTTTGAGACGTCTGAGATGTACTTGGCACATAGCAGATTCCCAAGTTTACATTCCTAGGACGTCTTTTACGTATGACCAATGTCCGCTTCGCCGAGATCTCATAGCGGTCCTTATCCCGTCCCATTGGATGGAATTTAGACGTACTTGGGACGGAAAAAGGATCTCAAGAAGTCATTAATAATAAATATTTTTCTGGACTCTGAATTTCGTTCCTTTTTTCTTGACTCTTCTTTTCCTTATGAGTGTTTGCTGTGCCGACATTTTTCACGAACGCTGATCCGGATATCTGGACATCAAGTTCATTTGTCAGAGTATTCAAAGGGTTACCGGAACATACTTCATAAATCTACTGCATACTAACAGCATAGTTGATGAAATAAGGAACCTGAACCGGGGATCGAACCCGGATCGTCGTGGTGGGAAGCCAATACTATACAGATGTGCCACGAATTCATGTCTACAATTTTTAAGATAAAGGAAATTATAAGATTTTAGAATCAAACTTTGCCGCGAAAAAACAAAGACAGTTTCTCCGAAATTTTCTAAGTGTGGAGAAGGAGCCAAAAAATAAAAACGGGACGCATCAGAGACTTCTACGAGAGGGAGTAAAAAATCACGTATCCGACAAGATGAAAATGAGTAACGTGTTCAAA